>NC_143458.1:3820100-4128234 GCF_987193195.1 Phasianus colchicus | reverse complement strand
GGCCCCTCCTGCACTTCTTACTCTGTCCTTGCAAACCTCTAACAATCAGAGGCTCTGCTTTGTGCAGTGCTGCTGCTTTCTCTTTTCTTCACGCTCTCTTCCTAGCTCCGCAGTGGTTTCAATTCCAAAGGCTTCACGTCACCATTTGGAAACTCGGCAGCATGCCGGACTGCTCTTTGCTTTCTCCTTAACAGCCTCCTCCAGCCTCAGCCCAAGCACATGTGGTTCCAATTACAAGAGACCTCTGCAATGCTTTGTGGATATGGATGAGGATAGGCCGACCTCTCTGCTTCTGACACAGCCAGCCTGTCCCTGCGGGAGCTGACTGTGAGCTCACATTTTTCTTGTTTGAGACGCTTGTGCTTCACAACCAAATTCCTGAAATCAAAGGGAGGCGGAGGGGAGCGGGCTGCAGGCAGCGTGCTGGGGGGCAGCTCCTGGTCACTTGGAGCACGCGAGCTCTCGGGAGAAGGAGACCTTTGGCCTTTATGTCTCTGCCAGCCAAGGAATACAGAAAGCAGATGTCCCAGAGCACAGCCCTGGCTGAGTTAATTATCCTTAGGAGACTTACAGCCGCCCCCAGCTTTTCCTCCCTTGCCCAAAGAATGCAAAATAGCTGTCTGCAAGAAGACACCATTTTATGTTTATTCTGGCCTAAAATGCTGTCAGTGCAACTGGCCGTTAGGGCTAGCATAGGCCAGTGGTGGACACAGGGTGTCAACCTTGTGGGTTCTCCTTATAGCTCAGGCACAACCCAGTGTGGCTATTTACTGGCTCAGTTATCTGCAGCAGAAACTCCAGGAGGCTTGGAAGGGGAGATGAGATACAGGACTTGCTGTGCAGGTCTGTCCTATCACTAATTATTGAGGGGGAAAAAATGATCGGCTTCTCAGTGGAGAAAAACTGTAGAATTAGTGTCTGTAGCGTCATCGATACTTCGATGATTGGAGCTTCAAAATCACTCAGGTGTAAGATTTTTTTACTCCTGATACAATTCCGTGGTCAGAAAAGCAGCCAGTCTTTTATTTAAGCATGTAAAACTCAAAACCTGCCTGTTACAAAATGCTCCAGTTGCATTCCCTAGTGCTCTCACAAGCAGAGGATGGAGCGAGAGCTGGCTCTGGCTTTTCCATGGAGCAGTTTAACAAATCTGTTCCTTCAAGGCAGCATTGAGATGGAACTCTAACAGATGGGAAGTCTTAAATTCCTGGCATGAAGGAGTGGTTGCAACACTGCAGACTCTCAAACGTTGTTCTTGTATTTATCTAGACAGATTTGTGAGTGGGACTGTACAATCACCACGGTTGGAAAAGACCTCCAAGATCATCCAGTCCAACCATCCACCCACCACCAATACTTCCCCACTGAACCACATCCTCAGTACGACACGTAAGACACATGTGTTTAGGATGTATGTGCAGGATTATTCAGCTAGAGAAATGCTTTCTGCTTGAATAATTCTGCAGGCACTTGCACTCTGCAGGGATGGGATAACTTATGCTGCTTAAGCAGAAATCCAGACTCTGAGAACAATGTGTTACTCAAGACTGCAAGTCCAAAACGTCCTGTATAAAAAGACCACATTTTGGGGTAGAGGGATCAGAGCAAGGTGTGTAAATAACTCTCTTTAGAGGATCCCAAGGAGGACTCAAGAGATCGGACTATAAAAGCATTGGCTATGTTTGGAACTATTTGTCTTTAGCACATTTTTCTTCCTTTAGGAGCATGTGCTGTGCTGGGGCAACAGTGGCCATTCACTGCTCCTGCTGCGTTTTCTTCCAGGAAACACTGTGATGCTAATGAACAAAAGCAGATGAAACACCTATTGCAGGTGGACTAGAAGTTGCCCAGGCAGTACTACAAAGTCCTTGCATGACAGCCTTCAGGACTGATGTCTCCAAAACAAGGTCAGGTTGGGTGACTGGCCTGGGATGACCCACAGTGAAGTGTTTTTACTTTTAAGGTTTGCATTTAGTAAAGCCCTTTTAAAACCTGGCTTAACTTAAGCGAGTGTTTACATCTCACCTCACCAACTTGAGCCTAAGGAATGGGAGTAGAAACACAACCTATAATTTTCCTCTGACTCAAGACATCGTGTGCTAGAAGCAGACCAAGGATTCCTGCAGCTTCAGAGTTTGGAAAAGTTACAGTCACCAACTCAAGTTTGTCTTATTCGATTAAAAAAAAGCCAAAATAAATCTAAAAAGAAAAGAAAAAAGTGTTAAGTATAGCTGAAAAACATCAGAGAAGTCCCAGCAGCAAGGACCCATTTTTAACACTGAGTGATCTCAGTATAGGTGTGGTTGGGGCCAGGTTTGCAAAATGTCACTGTGGATTTCTTGTATCACAGTTCTCTGAAGCTTTTATGGGCGCTTCTTTTTAAGTGTAGCAGTTAAGTGATAAAGCATGGACTTCTACTTTTGAAAGTAACACCTATCTTGAGCATTGCTCCCTAATTCATCTGCCTTCTGAAGCTAATGAAAGATTTAACTCTGGAAGCTTTTTAGCTTTTAGCACATGAACTCGCCCACAAATAATTTCAGCAAAACATGTATTTTCCATCTGATCCTGCGTGTCTGTTTCCGTGCCTGACATCTATGTATATTTGATATTATCAGATGCATTTTTGTAGCTTTATGCATATACTTGTTAATGGATGGCCATGGAAATAAGTCTAGGTTTCATGATAGCGTGCGTGATTGTATTCAGCACAAAAACACATCTTTGTGTGGTCATAATTTGGTGAGGTCTGCCAGCCCCCAGTTCCATCGAGCTTGGTACTTGCATTGCACTAGAGCTGGCCCACCTTCATCATAGAATCATAGGATGGCCTGGGTTGAAAAGGACCACGATGATCATCCAGTTTCAACCCCCTGCTATGTGCAGGGTCACCAACCAGAAGACCAGGCTGCCCAGAGCCACATCCAGCCTGGCCTTGAATGAACGTACATTCATTTTTTCTTTATGTATGCTTGCTTTGGCGTTGCTAACAATGCTTGTTGCTCTGGAGGCTGCTGGGTGACTGAGCTATTGTCTTCTGAACAATGGTGCACTCCCGAAGCATGCTGATGATACAGGAGGTTGCAGTGTGCCAGCAGACTGCCACTGCAGCCAGGCTGTTTGAGAACCACGAGCCAGTGCTTTGTGGTGCTGCTGCTCTGCAAAAACAAACTGACCTCCCCCTGGAGTCATGCAGTGTGTCTGAGTAAGGCCTGAGTAAAGCTGAAGCAATTCTTGAATTGCTGTTCATGGCACGGAGTCCCACACAGGATGTGGAAGAGTTTTTTTGGGTGAGATCTGTGGAGCCTGCGTACATATTGCCTTATTGAGCAAGAGAGTGGGTCTCACTTTTGGGAAAACCATCTGTTGTCTGTGCTGCATCCGTGGTCTGAGTGCAGGGAAGCTCAGGGTGTGCTCTGCCCTCGTGTGGCCCCAGAGGGGCTGCTCTCATTTCTGCTCCAGCTCTGCTTGCTGCAGTGATACCCCACTCTAAATGCTGTGAAGGTCCGTTCACTTCCAGCTCTTTTCAGATGTTGCACTGGGCATTTCCACAACTGGTACCTTGTATTAAGTACTTCCAGCAAGCCGTATTTCAAGCTTCCTTTTGACTTTGCACAGATATAGGAGAACTTGGATTTCTTGTGGGCTTAGAAAACCATAAGGACTAAAGGGACAAGTTTTTTGAATAGGAATGTCAGCTATGTCATGGAAAAGCAGGCGAGCCCTGTGCCTGGTGGGCACTTCTTGCTGGGGCTCAGTTTGAATCTCAGAGCACATTAGCTGGGAGCAACAAGAACAGAATGAGATGTGAGCTCTCCTGAAAACAGTCTCTCTAAGCCAGTTTGCTTATTGCTATTACACTCCATCAAAATGCAATATATGATCTTGACCTAGGCATCAAATGTAAAACTACATTTTAAAATCCAGAATACCTTGTGAGATGTACACAAAGCCTCAGAGCCCTGCTGGCACAGCCTTTGAAGCTGCTGCAAATGTTATGTGAATTATGGCACTTTAATTAAACTTATTGATCGGTCATCTAGTGAGTGTCAACATGTTAATGAAGGCAGCCAGCAGCAGTGTGGCTGCAGGAGAAAGCAGGCATTTCCCTTAGCAGAAGGTATAATTGTATTTGGCAGATGGAGCTTTGAGCCCAGTGAACCTAGTGATAAACTGGATTAATTTTCCCTTTAAAGAAAGCAACTAATGTGGCTGAAAAGGAGCTTTCATAGCCATCAATTCATGCAGAGATGTGTGTAGAGGAGGAGAGTTTAATCCTTTGCAAGACTCTTCTTGTCTTCTCTTTCTAGGTGTTTTTGTACACGTGCACATGTGTAGAAGCTGATGCCTTTGGTACAAGCACTTAACAAGTATTGATTCAATATCAGGAGCTTGGGATGTGACAACCGAGAGGCAAATCTGAGGATGGAAGCAGGAGAGAGGAGTATTTTTAGACCATTGCTAGTCCTGAGGAAACAGAAAAAGCCAACGCAGTGTCTCTTTGGATGTCATTTTTGCTGCTTTTTGTGCTTAAAAATAAAGGCAAGGTTAAAAATCCACTGTTTGAATCCAAGTGCAGGAGTAGCCTGTGTAACTGCAGCTGTTGCCAGTAATCTAGCTATGTAATCATGGCACTGTGCATTCAAATAAACATGTGGAGTATCCTCCTAGTGCTGCCAGCTCAGTTTTAAATCAGTTTCATGTTAACTGGTCTAAGAACAGGAGATTTCATGCGCTTCCTTTCATGAGAAAAAGCACTTTTGTGTACTTTCTTCCTGCACAGCAAAATGTAACACCCAAATGCACTCAGGCACAGAACACTAATGGCATTCATGCCACAGAAATCCACATGGATTGTCAGCTGGAAAATGTTTTGCAGCAGATTTGAGGGTTCCTGACCTGAACACCCCAATTTTTTCTGTTCCTGTTTTCTATTTGGGCCATTTTGAATGGGGTTTGAGCTTACCAAAGCCCTCTGATTATCAAAACTGGGTGACGTGCAAAGCTAAGAACCGGCCCTTGCTTCGGTCTGGTTTGAGCAGGAATGCAATACAGAAAAAGGCTCCGATTTAAGCAGCGCTGCTGCAACGCGGTGCCGTTCCGGTGCGCCATCTCCTGGCTCTGGATTCGGGGCTTTGGCTGCAGTTGGGCTTTTCCGCTTAGCAACGTGTGAACGACTCGGCTTCCCTCTAGTGGTTCTCCTTAGCAATTTCTTTTTCTTCTCAGGCTATTTTTGACCATTTCTAGGGTTTTTTTTGTTGTTGTTATTTCGATGTTGCCATTGAAAGATGCTTCGCTGTTCTGCTTAACGCCCTCGTTCCCAGGCTGGTACCTCGTTCCCAGTGTTAGGGTAGAGACCCTAAGCATCATCAGGCTGAGATAGGAATAAAGCTATGGGCTGGGAGAGTATTCCAGATTAAATGCCACTTCTGAAGTAAGGGGATAAAAAGTGAGGGCAAAAACGAGGAGGTAATCTGAAACTCTGAAGCTCTGTAGATTGCATAGATGAGCAAAACAATCGTGTGACTTCAGTACTGACAGCTCTGTGCAAAGCCATCTGTTCTTCGTGCTTCAATATTGGTGTGAAATGAACTCCTTGTGTACGTATGAACGTCTCCTTGAATCAGCTGCAGTCTGTGCAGGAAGCCAAGCTGTTGGGTTTTCTTTGATGCCACGAAGCGAACGAGGAAGAACGCAGCAAAATCGAAGTTTTTGTGCAGAGATGGATCTCAGCCTCTGACCACCAGCATTTATCTTTCAGCTTCCTGTTCTGTCTGGCTGGCTGAGGCTCAGACAGAATTTAAAAGAGTGGCCGAAGAAAACGTGACTTTGCCTTGTCACCATCGCCTGGGCCTCCTGGAGCAAGGCAGCCTGGACATTGAGTGGCTGCTGCACACGTCTGAATCGGTGCAGAAAGCGGTAGGTTCATCCACAACCTGCTGGGAAAACAGCCCAACAGCCCTACTGCTGTGTTGGCATCAACAGCAGCCATTGGTTTAAAGAGACGTCTGTGAAGTCCTTTGCAATTTATACTGAGGAAGTAAGCAGAACGCCTAGCTGACGTGTTTAAAGTGTGTGAAAGTTAATTGATATTCATTTATCCCATAATGAGGAGGTAGTGATGCAACTGTGTTTTCTTTAAATCAATGGTATTATTTAATCAGTCGTCTCCAGATAAACCTCAGAAGTACCCATCAGGCTTTCAGAAGTTCTATTTCATAGGCACAGGCTTTGAAATCTTGGGGGTGCGGGAGAAAGGATAGTCATTAAGTACTTATAAAATCAGATCTGCAATAACTAGAATCAGCTGGAATGATTGCTTTGCTGTTCTAATTGAACCTCGCCACAATCAGTGGCTACTTGTGGAATCAGATGATGCCTATTTTGATGCTGGTACAAATGCTCAAATATGAACCTTTAATGCAAATATAGTTCATGTATCAGCCTTAGATTTGATATCCAGGTTTAATTTTCCACCTTGCTCTAGGCTTCCTGGGTGACCCCAGGTAAGGCACTCAGCTGTGCAGGACCTTAGCCTGCAGCTTCTGGAAAGACTTTGTTTTGTTGTTCCGTACAAAAGCAAAATTACAGCTGTCCATCTCTGCTCCACAGGTGATCACCTACTCTGGAGGCCACGTTTACGATGACCTGAATGAAGAACAGAAGGGCCGTGTTTCATTCACCTCCAACTTCCGTGCTGGAGATGCATCCCTGCAGATCATCTCCCTGCAGTCTAGTGATGCAGGGAAGTACATATGTAAGGTGAAGAACGCTGGGCAGTACGAATGGGCTCACATCACCCTGAAGGTTGTAGGTAAGATCATTTTCTTGTTCTTTCAAAGACATATATAGATATATAGATATCAAGGCACATTTCCTGTAGAGAGATTGATTACATTAGGGTATAAATACACACAGACATCTCTTGATCAGGTTTCAGTAAGTCTGTATCAGCCTTTGCATTTTTTGGCAAAGGACAGAACACAGGAAGAGCCCAGAGAACTATTCTGTGGTAAGTGTACCCACTTGCAACATCTCCTTTCTAAATTGTCCTATGATCTCATCATGCAAACTAGAGTGATATCCTAGCAACCATTACTCAGTCCAGAACTCTCACTGAGGACTCTGAGTTTGTGTCCCTGGAGCCCAAACTGATCCAAGTCAGTGAAGGTGATGGATAAGCCACTGGGGTTAGCATTTCTCTTCCCTGATTGCAGTTGATTGCTTGGCATTTGGCACCTACACTATCACCCCATGGAAGTCCTGCTGTGACCTGCCAGATCCTGTGGGGAGAAGGAAGAAATGGAGAAGCAGGGGGAAGGAAAGGATTTCAGGGAGAGGATATTCTCTAAATCGTACCTAGAAGAATGCTTTGATACAGCTCCATTGGCACAAGTATCCATGAAGCAGACTGACTCAAAACAGAATGTGTTCCTTCTACTTCTTACACTACAAAATAGCACAAGGTTGCAGTTAAAGTCCACTAACAAACATCACTAGTGTAAATAATAATAATTTTAAAAAAGGGTTTTCCACCAAGAAAATAATCTGCTGCGTCTGCACAACCTGTGTTCTGTTTTCTACAGAGAAACCCTCCAAGCCCAAGTGCTGGCTGGAAGGAGAGCTGTCAGAAGGGAAAGACCTGTCCCTGCAGTGCCGTTCTTCCTCAGGCACTGCGCCCATCTCCTACCGGTGGCAGCGCATAAATGAGGAAGATGAGAAAGCTGAACATCTCCCGCCTACGTCGAGAGTCAGTAAGTCACTTCCTCTTAGAGCTCTCCATGTGTTGAAAGCCAGATAACCACCCACAGGCACGCTGTGTGTCCGTCTTGTAACCAGGGAGTGCGTGCTGGCAGAGAGAGCAGTGCTTTACCAGAACTTGGCTACGACAGGATGCTGTACTGTGCTCCACCCTGAGCGAGGAAGTGCACAAGTTCTCATGTTTTGCAGAAGATTGACAAATGGTCTTTCCTGAGTTATCGCTGATCTCCAACTGATTTTGATCTGCAAGTTCAGCGCTCGTTTTTTTGTTCCATCCATCCGTTCTTAGTCTTTTTTTGATTAATCTGAGGGTTGTTTTTCCTGTTTCAGACATTTCTAATCCAGGTCAAGTCTTACTGAAGAACCTCACTCAGATGAGTACAGGGTTGTACCAATGCATGGCCACCAACGAGGCTGGACAAGAGAGCTGTGTTGTTCGGGTGACAGTGCAGCGTGAGTATTGCACCTAACTGGTATTCTCACCTCTGTATGAGCAATGTAGGTCCTCAGCTGACCCACTTCACTGCACGAACCCTTATCCACACCTTTGCCCTTTTGTACTCCAGTCACATGGAACAGTTCTCACATGCTCAGCAGTATTCCATATAGCCTGGAGTGGTAAATACACTGTTTGGGCTCAAATGTTTTGGTCTATCAGAAATATTGATTTTGAGAATGGCCAACAGAGTAACAGGGAAAAAACAAACAAACAGGTGAGATGGTTTGTCAAGCATCCAGCTGCTAGTTAGCTCAGGCTGGAAGGATTCTATGATTCTATGATTGCATGAGATTATTGCTCAGTATAAAATCTCTGTGGATAGTCCGTCATTGAAGTAATGTGCAAAGTGAAAAAGCAACTTTGGGCACAGTTTGGTTTTAATCCAGATTCAATATATTTGGCCCAAGCAGTAGAGAATAAAATCGGTATCTATGTGATTAATCACATCACAGGTGTGTAGGTATCTAGGTGTTATGGCTTTGCATATGCGTGCAAGGAAATGGGTGGAGTTCAGCACAGGCATTGACAGTGAATCCAAACAAACAATGGAATTTGGGAGGCTTTTGTGTGTAAATCTCAGGGGAGATCAGAGGGAACCTGAATTGTTGAAATAAACGACTGCTGACAAAGATTTCTTCTATGGAGATTCCATAGCTTTGGAATGTATCTGCCAAACCAGGCCTGAAGTAGCTGCATTATGGTCACATAGCAAGGAAAACCTGCTCCCCTCAGGCATCTGAAGTGTCCTGGCAGCTTTTATGTCAATTGAACTGAATTGGTTTAGAACCTCATTTTGATTTGCTAAAGCCTCCACAGGGACAAGCCCTAAGGAAACAACTCAGCCAAACCCAACCTCACCACTCTTATCAAAAGGTTTCATGCAAGTTCAGCCAAGGGCTCAGACACATTGGGAAGTGTTGTTTCATTAACTTCCCTATTCTGAATGACAAATGCCTTGTATTGGCACAGCACAGTTTTCCCTTCTCCAGTCCTCTTTGTCCTTCTCCAGTCACTTTTTCCCCCAAAACTGAATAATTCATTCTGTAAGCAAACAGCGAACATTTCAGGATTCATACCTCATGGGGAAATATCTGTAGTTTACTCTCTTGCCTTTAGAAAATTGTTTGGTACTTTTCCTTGAGCGTGGGTTGTGCTGTCTGCCTCTATTATGCTTTTTGTGGTTCTGGGCTCTTACATAAGGATTTTTCCTCCCCATCTCAGATCTGACTCACAGCCGAAAGCATAGCTCCTGTGATCCCACCCTTCTAGAAGCGAATTCTTTTCTCAGTATTGTCTCATGTTTAGAAACAATATTTAAGATAAATTGGCTCAACTGCATTGAGACACTTAAGTAGTCTAAATTCTGATTTATAAACAGTGATATCATTTCTAGTGTGAAATAGAACGTGTCTATTTGGCCACTACTGAGAGTTTACCTGTTAATCTGTTTATTTTTTGGACAACAGATGCCCAAAATATTGGCATGATTGCTGGAGCGGTTTGCGGCGTCGTGGTGGGACTCTGCCTCCTGTTCCTGGTGGTGAGGCTGACAATAAGAAGGAAAGAAAAGAAGAGGTATGAGGAAGAGGAGGCCCCAAATGAAATCAGGTAATACTTTTCCCTTAATCCCTCCTGTCTTTCAGTCTCCTGTACACCCAGCATGCTCCAAATTAACATCTCTTTTCGCTCCAGGTTTAAGTAACCCAAATATTGGTTTCTTAAAAGATCGTTCTATAAAGCTTTTACAGTCTTCCTGAAACGTCACTGACAAGTTTCACAACTCTTAAGATTTCTGTTGGGAATGCTCTGAGGTTTTCATGGTCTTTCCTGAGTCTTCTGTGCAACTGTGCTGCTGGACTGAGCACAGGGTGAGAAACCCTTTAAACCTCTGTTTGCAGAGCTGGGAGGCCTCACCCCTGATCAGGTGTCCCAAGAATGCTGACACATGTTCTTTGAACTCATCTGTGTGTGAGCTCTGCCACTCACTCCTCTTGGTCTTCAGCCAATTGAGCTCAGGGAGCAAAGTTATAGGAAAAAAAAATATATATATATATATATATTTCCAGGAATGAGATTTAGCTGCTCCTGTCCCTAAAGAACCCCCTCACCTCATTCCACCTTATTTCTGCCTGCCCTCATATGACACCTACATATGGTTGAGCAGGCATCTTTATAATCCATTCAGCAGCTGATTACTCTTCTGCTGGTGGTCAGGTTGCTGGTATGGCCAGCAAGAAGGCAGTCTCTGCTCATTGCTTCCCTTGCATTTCTTCTTCTCTATGCTTTCAACCCTTGCATGCCTTTTTATTCTTATCTGAGCCTCTTCCGTCATCTTTTCACACCTCTCTTCCTGGGCTCAGTTACTGTGCTATTTTCACTACTCACATTTTTTAAACCAGCAGAACAGGTCTCTGCTAGTCTTGTATAGGTAATTTGTCATTATGAATAAAGATAATAGAGCAGACAGTTCTGTCTGAACTGTTTGCACTGACACTGGGCATTTGTTCCACGGACTTCAAATCCACACACAGAGAGCCAGTTGTGACCACAAATCCATTTGGCCAATAGCTCTGCAGAGCTACAGCAAATTCGATCTATGAGGTTACTTTGCACAGAATTCAGGAAACCCACTGCCTTGCTCAAACTTCTGGACAAATGTGCCTTGGCGTCTTCAGCAGGCAACCATTGCAGCAACAATTCAGGGTAGTAAAATGTGTAATTGTTTTTGTTCTCGTGGTATGTTTGCAGAGAAGACGCAGAGGCACCCAAAGCCCATCTTGTCAAGCCCAGCTCCTCATCCTCTGGTTCCAGGAGCTCACGCTCGGGTTCCTCCTCAACCAGGTCGACAGCCAACAGTGCCTCTCGCAGCCAGCGGACTTTGTCAACTGAAGCTACTCCCCATCTGACTCCTCCACAGTACAGCCAGAGGGAGATGGGAGGGAAGGAAACAGAGCCAAAGAAAGTCGACTATGCCAACCTGATGAAAATGGGAGCCACGCTGGTCATGGTGCCTGCCCAGAGCCGAGCGTTCCAGACCGTGTGACTGCTCTGACTTCTGCCATCCAGAAACACACCACGTACCACCAGCCACATAGGAGTTGTTAGATTAGCTAGTTACCTCCCTGGTCAGCTTAATTTTAGTCACCTGTGACAATTCGCACCACAAGAAGCCCTCCCACTCAACTCTTTCCCAGCACTTGAGGTTCTGAGATGGGTTTTGTTTTTTTTTTTTTTTGTTAAAAGAAAGATAAAATTGAGGGGAAAAGGGAGCCTTCTTTTTAAAGTACCTTTTTAGAAAATGGAACAGTGAGCATTTTAAAACTCCAGCTGAAAACAGTGTCAGCTAAGCGCTGTACAAGAGAAATGAAGCCAAACCTCAGGATTTTTTTAAAAGGGATCAACAGAGACAGAAAGACATCTAATGTTCCAGTGAGGTTTAGGGGGAAGGGGAAAATCTCCTGTACTGTTTCTGGAGAAGTTTCTAGAAGAATGCATAGTCTTACCTGAAGACCTTGAGGCAATGTGTCTGCTGAGGGTACTCTTGTGGTCAACCTTGAAGGGAACTGACACATGCTTGCCTTTTTTCTGCATTCAGTCTTCTAGGGAAATACTTCTGGAGGCTGCAACTAAAGCAGAAAGGAAAGGTCAAGAGATACAGCACAAAGGCATGTATCTGAACTCACTTCTATAGTAAAGGGAAAAGAGCCCACATGTCAAGGAATCAAAGATACTTCAATTGCTAGGATGAGATTCATGATGCATCCAGAGAAATACGGCCAGGAGCCTGACTGCTTGTATGGACAGCACTGAAAAGCTGCAGTAACTTCACCAGAGTTGTATCTGTGTCACATGAGCCTTAGTGAGATGAGAATTGAATGCTGAAGCCAAAATGAAGGCATGCCTCAAAAACTGAGGGCTGCTAACCAACCAAAAAGCCTGGAGGAATGTCTGAAGATGTCTTTGCTGCAGCCAGGTTGTGAATTCAGCAGTTTAGGGTGAGCCCTATAGACCTCAGAGAGCTCTTCCCAAAACTGAATGAACAGCATTCCTGGACCGACCTTCACACATCCAGGTAAGACTGAAGATGGAGTGAAAGAACACGTCACGAAGAAAATACACCAGGGACAGGTAAACGTTAAGTGCAATGCTAAGGGAAGGAAGGTTTACTGCCATACACCAACCTGTAGGCCCTGTGCTATTCTCAAGGCTTAAACCTCAGCAGGACTCTTAAAAAAAAAGCAGGAATCATGAAAATACTTTCTGTGATTGTGTGCCAGAATAGACATTTTCAAGGGATATAGTCTTATGCTTCAATTTGAAGGCCAATAAGAAATGATGGGCAATAGGGACAGGCTTCCTGTGGGGGCAGATGGCCCCAGAACTGTTTGTTTATACTTTCCTCTGAAGGACTTGACTCTGACCACTGCTACACAGAAGACACTGAGCTTGTAGGTTCTAAATTCTTTTCTGAGACCCATCATTCCATTTATTTGAGATCTCAGAAGGTCTGATTGAAACGAGGCCATGTTTGGGCCGCTTCCCTATGAGAAATAGTTTTCAAATTTGCCCTGTGCTATCTGAGAACTTCTTTTCCTAAAGGAATCACCATCCCATGTACTGTTTGCTCTCTGTACTGCAGTCAGCACACAACCCACCCTCAGAAGGCCAAAATACTGTTTGTTTTGGGGGGGGAGGCCTTGAGCCACCAACTGATAGAAAGGAATCAGCTGTTTGATAAGCTTTTACTTTCACCAGTACTGGGTACTGGGTCATTTTGCCTAGGCACCATTTCAGAGCCACGCTCCTGGGTCAGCTTTGCTCTGGTGGATTTGGTTGGAGGTTGCAGCTGCTCAGTGTCTGTGACTCCTTTTTTTGTAGGCCCTGAAGGCATTGGCACTGCTCCTAAGTGCTTCCAAAGCATTCCAGGTCTAGGATTTGTGAAGTTTGTGGCTTTTAAGTTTGCTGACTGTGATGTCACCTCAGCAGATTATCTTTGACGCCTATCCTATGCAGAGTAAACCAGGAGTGAATTTCTCAGCAAACAGCCCAAGGAACCCATACCTCATTAACACAAAATGAGGATAACAGTCCAAACAGTCAAGCTGGGTAACCAGCATAAGTACCTAATACTGGAGGTTAGTCTGAGTCACAGGCCAGGCCTGCAATTAGCAAAGGGCACTGTGCTCCATTGCAGCCTGGGGGCTGCTTGGTGCCAGCAAGCAGAATTCCTCCAACCTGTGCCCTCTTCCATGGAGAAAGAGTTCATTTAAAAGGTATCTCATTTCCAAAGGGACATTTTCTGGGCTCCAGAAAATCAGGAGTTGCACAAGGGAAACAAATGAACCATAAGCCAAACTTGATTGTGTAAAATAGTGTGTTTAAAGCATTTACTGTCATATACCAGTTATTACTAGTGTGATTAAATGCATACAATGTTATGTAGCTTTCTTATGTCTAAGCAGCTAAACTGAGCTTACATCTCTTCTACCTGCTATAATTGGTGTACTTGTACTGTGTCTGAACAACTCAGAGGAAAGCAAATATTTATTATTGATTCCTTTGAATCAATGATTTCATATTTTTTTTTTGGTTGTTTTGTAAATAAATGCGCTGCAGCTGAAGTGCTACAGCTCAACTAAACCCGTATCCACGCTCCATCTTCTGTGCTTAGATACTGCATGCTGTCAAGTTGAATCAAAGGAAAAAAAAGATAGAGGTAAAAATAGTATTTTTAAGCTAACGAGGACTATGTGTATATTTGTGTAAAAATTGCAGGAAAGCTGCAGGTTTTTTTCCTGGAGATTTTTTCAGATCTAGATTTTGCAACGTGGTATGAATTGTGTGAAACCGTGTTGGGGTGAACTGAATTTGGACTTCCACTCAACTACTTTACCTGAGATGTTATGGCTGAAGACATCAGTGCTGCAGGCTAATGTGGTAAATACTGCCAGTGCAGACACAGCCCTGATAAACACCTCCCAGCTCTCCTACTCCCACATACACCAGCTTGCTGCTGAACCACCCTGTGCCTTTCAGCTCCATCTCCTGAGCTGCGCATGAGATGGCGACGAAACCTTGAACAATCAAGAGAGGCATTTAGACTGCTGAGATCTTGGTTGCAGATAAACACTTAGAACCAGCTAACAGGAATCTCCAGTCC
Organism: Phasianus colchicus; assembly: GCF_987193195.1. Classification (NCBI taxonomy): domain Eukaryota; kingdom Metazoa; phylum Chordata; class Aves; order Galliformes; family Phasianidae; genus Phasianus; species Phasianus colchicus. The sequence continues at coordinate 4,113,814 of NC_143458.1, read as the reverse complement.
CAGGGATGTGGGTGGAACTCAGGCTAACTCAGTATGGCTCTGGTTCATTTCTCTTGCAGTGGTTTCAGCCTTCTTTCCCCTGGGGGCGTTTTTTGCAAAGAGATCACGCAGCATCAGCAATCTTCTCTACAGAAATCTGGGAGTAGACGTTGCAACATAATTAGGCAGTATTTAAACCCTCATGACAGCAGTGGTCTCATAGGTGTGTCCTTCTGTCTGTCCCTGATTGATGGGGAACGGCCACGCTGCTGCTTGCTCCTGAGTTGATGATGTCCCAAATCCTGATGACGGTTCAGAGTTGTGCAATTGCCTCCTTTTGTTCAGTATCAGGAATCTGGGGTTATTTTTATTTTATTTTTAACCGAGATCACTTTGTACTGCTGCACAGGGGGGAAAGGGAAGGGCCGCATTAGAAATGCATTGTTTTCAAGCTTCAGGGTGTGCAGATGTGAAGTAAAAACTGCCATTAGGAACCATTAGGACCAATAGGAAGCGAGTTTCTGACAGTCCCCACTCTGCCCACTTCTCTCGAGCTGCAGCAAAGCAAACTGGCTTCAGAAATTAATGTTGGGGTTCATCGCTTGGGGAGGGAAAGCATCGTCATAGAATCATAGAATGGCCTGGGTTGAAAAAGGCCACAATGCTCATCCAGTTCCAACCCCCTGCTATGTGCAGGTCACCAACCAGCAGCCCAGGCTGCCCAGAGTCACATCCAGCCTGGCCTTGAATGCCTGCAGGGATGGGGCATCCACAGCCTCCTTGGGCAACCTGTTCCAGTGCATCCAGACTGCTGGGCCTTGGTTTTTTTTGCACTGTACTGTAAATGGGCGATTTCAGGTTGTTAACATCCTGTAATTTCTAACGCAGTGACTCATTGGCCGGTGCTCTCCTCCCTGCACTGATTCATTGCTGCTCCAGGCTGCCTTCCCCTGCCGTGCACCCATTGTGCAAAGCACGGTTGCACATTGGAATGCCGTTGTTTAATTCCCAAGTGCCAGCAGGGCTATTCTTAGGTCCTACCGACGTTCTGCTCGTGTTTTAGAAAAAAGGAAAACCACAGAGCTGCCCATGCAGCCCCTGCGAGCCGGCAGAGCACGGATCTCAGCAGCGATCTGCACTGGGTGGAGCGGCTCTTGCATTGCAGCCCTGCTCAGCACGGGGAGGGCGGTTCGTGCCCCTTATCTTTACAAGCACAGGGCATCGCTCCCCGCCTTTGTGCTCCTAAATCCACCCCCAGATACAAGCTGAGGGCACAGCCGTGCTGCGCTCCCTCCCTCCCCTTTTCCTGCAGGATCTCATGCGCTCCGTGGATTTGCACCTCACTGCGTTCACCCACAATAAAGCCGGGCATTGCTGCAGGGTTGAGGCTGTTTTCCCCCAAACTCCGCCTTCTATGCTCGGGGACGGCGACCTCCCCCCCCCCCCCCCCCGCCATTTTGCCTTCTCCTCCGTCTGCAGCGAGCCGCGCGCCCTGCAAACGAGCTGCCGGCACTGCGATCCCATTGGACGCCCGCATCGCAAGGCGCCTGCTCCCGCGCGCGGAATATGCAAACGATTCAGCTGTACTTTGCAGCCATTGGCTGCCTCCTGCTCCCCCGCGCGCTCGCTCTGCCCCCTCCAGACCACCAGCCCACGCTTGGCGGTGTCGTCATCCGCATGCGGCCGCTAAGAGGCTCTCATTGGCTCCCGCCCGCAGGAAGCTCCGCCCTCTTCCGTTGCGGGCGGGGGGCGAGCCGAGCGGTTGAGGGGGGGGCGAAGGGGAAAGCGCATGAAGGTTCGAGAATACCGGCCGGCCGGCGGCCACGCCCCCTTTCCGCTACGTCACTGACGGTGCGTGTTCCGGTAGCCTGCCATTGGCTGGAAGGGCTGAGGAAGGAGCGAGCGGATTGGCTGGAAGCGAGAGAAGGGGCGGGCGCTTCTGGAAGGTTCTGAAGGGATATATAAAGGCGCCGGGGCGGGAGCCGACCGCTCTCATTCAGCAGCACTCTACCAGCAGCAGTCTTTGTGCGCGTCTGCCGCTGCCCGCGCCGCTCAGGTAGTGGGGCCTACTGTGAAGGGAGGGGGGCGACTCAGGGAACCCATGGACAGAGGCGGTGTGGAGGGGAGGGGGCAGGAGGGAGAGGGACTTGGGGAGCTGAGAAGGGAGAACTTTTACCGCACTGTTAGCTGCTTTCAGCGGCTGTTGGGGGCTAACGGTTCTCCAGAGTTCCGTTCACCTTGCTCTTCGCTTTTCTCTGTTGCGTTCAGTAGTGGCTGCTCTCAGCTCCGCTGCTTTCTGCTGGGAGAACGACAGGGGGTCAGCGAACTGCACTATACTGGGGGGGAGGGAGCGATTCTGCAGAGCTGTGTGGCGGGGGATCGTCCGTGCACTTTGTGCCGCTTTGAAGGAGCTTGGGGCTCTGCCAGGCCCCGCGGCTGCCAAGCTCAGCCCACGAGAGGCGGTGGGTCCGTTGCCCCGCGGCCAAGATGGCTGCTGCGACCACGTGACTGCCGCGGGACATGCTGGGAAATGGAGTCCGTGGCCACGTGCGCTGAGCCGCATGGCGCCCGCGCAGAACATGGGGCCGTCTGCGTTGGGCCTGTGCGCTAGGGAGCGACTAGCGGCAAAGCGGGGCATTGCAGCGAGATACACATCCTTTTATTTTTCTGAGACTCTCGAGTTCATTAGACTAAAAGCAATAAGCAACTGAATCTATGCTTCGATTTTTTTTTTCTTTCCAGACAAGATGTCGAAGGGACCAGCTGTTGGTATCGATCTCGGAACCACCTATTCCTGTGTTGGTGTGTTCCAACATGGGAAGGTGGAAATCATTGCCAATGACCAGGGTAACAGGACCACACCAAGCTACGTCGCTTTCACAGATACAGAGAGGTTGATTGGCGATGCTGCCAAGAACCAAGTTGCAATGAATCCCACCAACACAGTCTTTGGTAAGGAGGCTGCAGGGCTTACATAATAATTGGTGCGTGCAGGGAATTAAGGTTGCCAGTAGCTGTTAGCTGTGTCTGTCTTCTGAATTATAACTGAGTTAGTGCTTTTCTTTCAGAGTAAAAGCTGTGCGTCTCAGTACTAAAACTGAGCTAATATCCAAGCTTATTCTGAGTATTTGGGTATTACGTCCTTTCTGACCAGACTGCTTTTGGCACCATATTCAGTGGCCTTGGCTACTCAGCTACTGCTTATCAGTTGCTGTGTTTGCTGTGAGAAAATATTGACAGAGCACACACATCTCCAAGAGATGAGATCTCAGAATGCCTGCTCTGAGGCTTTGGCAGCTTGGTAATTTGAGGTGAAAGGTAATGAAGCTTTTGTACAGTATTTTTAGAACAGATGTTTTTATGCTGGGATTAATACAATTTTACACGACTATTTTTTCCAGATGCAAAACGGTTGATTGGGCGTAGATTTGATGATTCTGTTGTCCAGTCTGATATGAAGCACTGGCCTTTCACTGTGGTGAATGATGCTGGCAGGCCAAAAGTCCAGGTGGAATACAAAGGAGAGACAAAGAGCTTCTACCCAGAAGAAATTTCTTCCATGGTCCTAACCAAAATGAAGGAAATTGCAGAAGCATATCTTGGGAAGGTATGGTCTGGGTATTCAGCCAAGTGTAATAAATAGCTGTAGGCCATAAACTTCTCAGAGATGCACAACTGACTCATTTTCCTTGCTTTTTTGCAGACTGTAACTAATGCTGTAGTCACTGTACCAGCCTATTTCAATGACTCCCAGCGCCAGGCCACAAAAGATGCTGGAACCATTGCAGGGCTCAATGTACTGCGAATTATCAATGAGCCAACAGCTGCTGCTATAGCCTACGGTCTGGATAAGAAGGTATGTTACGGAGTGACAGCCATCTGATGCAGGACCAGTGCACCTGCCAGGTTAATCTTAACAATGGAATTACATTATGGAAATGAATGTTGTTTTTTCCAGGTTGGTGCTGAAAGGAACGTTCTTATTTTTGACCTTGGAGGTGGCACCTTTGATGTGTCAATTCTGACTATTGAAGATGGCATCTTTGAGGTGAAATCCACTGCAGGTGACACTCATTTGGGTGGAGAAGATTTTGACAACCGCATGGTCAACCATTTCATCGCTGAATTCAAGCGCAAGCACAAGAAAGACATCAGTGAGAACAAGAGAGCAGTTCGTCGCCTTCGTACTGCGTGTGAACGTGCAAAGCGTACCCTGTCATCAAGCACACAAGCCAGTATTGAAATCGATTCTCTCTATGAGGGCATTGACTTCTACACATCCATCACCAGAGCTCGCTTCGAAGAGCTGAATGCTGACCTGTTCCGTGGCACCCTGGATCCTGTGGAGAAGGCCCTGCGGGATGCCAAGCTGGACAAGTCACAGATCCACGACATCGTGCTGGTTGGGGGCTCTACCCGCATCCCAAAGATTCAGAAACTGCTGCAAGACTTCTTCAATGGCAAAGAGTTGAACAAGAGCATCAATCCTGATGAAGCTGTGGCTTATGGTGCAGGTAATCACAGCTGACAAAATGTGTGTTCTCTGTATTAATATGGGATGGGCTTCTCAGCGAGCAGGGTGCTGTCTGAACTGGTTTCAAAGTAGTACCAGTGCAGGTGTGGTTTTTCCCACCTGGGTTGGTACTGCTTTTGAGAGCAGTGAAACTTGGACTTGCAATGATGAATCAGATTCCAAAGCCATTCGTAGTTTCCACCAGAAGTCTACTAATGATGGCCAAAACCTTCCTTGGATGTCTGAGCGAGCTGTGGGGCTAGTTGTAGCATGTGCTTCATCTGGTACAAGGTTCTTAATGTTCTGTTCTCTTTCCACAGCTGTTCAAGCTGCAATTCTGTCTGGAGACAAGTCTGAAAATGTCCAGGATCTGCTACTGTTGGATGTGACTCCTCTGTCTCTTGGTATTGAGACTGCTGGAGGTGTCATGACGGTCTTGATCAAGCGTAATACCACCATTCCCACCAAGCAGACTCAGACGTTCACTACTTACTCTGACAACCAGCCTGGTGTGCTGATTCAGGTAGGTATGCAGCACTCAGATGACCTGACAGGGCATTTCACCTAACATGTTGTCCAATCTGCCGATGATTGATACCTGACGTAAATTTTATGCAAGAGTTCTTGCAATTAGTTACCACTAATGAATATCTGGTTGCAATGATGAAAGTGATTCCTAAGCCATTCGTAGTTTCCACCAGAAGTCGAAAGACATGTGTTGGTCCAAGTACCTTCCTTGGATGTCTGAGCGACCAAGGCACTTCAGTCTAATAGTAGTCCATTATAACTGTGCATAGTCAAGGCTGATGAATTTATTCCTTCTCTATTGTAGGTATATGAAGGAGAACGTGCTATGACTAAGGACAACAACTTGCTGGGCAAGTTTGAGCTGACCGGTATTCCCCCTGCTCCCAGAGGTGTACCTCAGATTGAAGTAACCTTTGATATTGATGCCAATGGCATCCTGAACGTATCTGCTGTGGATAAGAGCACTGGCAAGGAGAACAAGATCACGATAACAAATGACAAAGGTAAATAACCATGTGGTTCTGAGGGTGGAACACTTGGCAAGATCCCTTCAGGAAACTGAAGTGTCCAACTTGGTTTTGTACCAAGACTGGGTAATAATGTATGTCCTCTGATTACGGACATGAGCCTTGGCTTTTAGTGAGTTAATTCTTAAGCTTATCAAAGCCTGTGAAGTCAATTTGAGATAAAGGCACTTGAAAATCACTAGTCTTACATTCACATCCAAGTTAATTTAGATAAATGTGCAATTCTGTATGTATATAGCAGGTTACTAATGCTCCACTAAAAATGGTTGACCAGGAAGTTGTAACATGAAATGTTCTGTGTTCTGCAGGTCGGCTGAGCAAGGAAGACATTGAGCGGATGGTTCAGGAAGCAGAGAAATACAAGGCAGAAGATGAGAAGCAGCGTGATAAAGTGTCTTCTAAGAACTCCCTGGAGTCCTATGCATTCAACATGAAAGCTACTGTTGAAGATGAGAAGCTCCAGGGCAAGATTTCTGATGAGGACAAACAGAAAATCCTGGACAAATGCAATGAAATCATCAACTGGCTGGACAAGAATCAGGTATGGTGCACTCTGTGTTTGGTCAGCACTTTGTCAAAGTTGAAAACCAGCTCAGAATGAGGGATTGCTACTGGTTGCAGTGATGAAAGTGATTCCTAAGCCATTCGTAGTTTCCACCAGAAGTCGAAAGACTTGTGTTGGTCCAAGTACCTTCCTTGGATGTCTGAGCGACCATAGTTGGCAAGCACTGACCTTTCTCCTCTCCTAATTGAGGGTAGTGAGTGGAAAAGTCTCATCTTCTGTAGTGCTTGATGGGTAGGCTGGCTTTATTAGACAAAGCAGAAGGATTTTTTTCATCCTAGTCTAACTGGTTATGTTTGGCAGCCTTATTTCTGAGGCTGTATGAGCTAAACTAAGCCTTTTAGTGCCAGTCATTGTTAAGGCTGTATGTATCCACTTGTGGCAGCAGCAGATGCTGAGCTCTCTGTCTCTTTCAGACTGCTGAGAAGGAAGAGTTTGAGCACCAGCAGAAAGAGCTGGAGAAGGTGTGCAACCCCATCATCACCAAGCTGTACCAGAGCGCAGGTGGGATGCCTGGAGGAATGCCTGGGGGCTTCCCTGGTGGTGGAGCTCCTCCCTCTGGTGGAGCTTCTTCTGGACCAACCATCGAGGAGGTGGATTAAAGATGCTGGGAAATGCATTCCACTAGCAGTTAGTATTGGAGGACCCCTGCCTGGGGGTTAGATTGAAGGACCCAAACCTGTAGGCACATCTGGGTATATTGCCAGATTAAAACTCCATAACTGAGCTGCTGTAAAAAAAAAAAAAATAATAATAATAAAAAATAAAAAAAATAAAATTAATTTTCTGGGCATTTTAGATACTTGAACATGTGCACAGGAGGGGAGGTGAATACCATTGCACTTTACAGTACTGTAAACAAGTGGAAATGCAATTCATGTCTTAAAGAATAAAAACTATTTAATGGGCATCACAATGGTTTTCTGTTGGATTCTTTGTACATAAGGACTAATGTGTCAAAACTGCATAAAATTCTGTTCTTCAGGTCATTTTATGGTAACTGAGCAATAGCCTTTTCTGGCTCCAGCTTCCTGAAGAAACTGCTTTCTGGTTGCACAGTAGATTGTAAATTATAGATTAATAATTAGCAGAGAGATGCTAGGTTGGTGATTTGGCATGTGAGAGCATCTCTGCTAGTAAGCATAAGCTAAACTTTCAACTCCAAAGGTTATAGGATCCCTCAGTATTGGTTCTTCTTAAAGCAAAGCTTATACACCTTTGTGCAGTTTATCATTAATGCCTGATAGCAGGTATTCAGTATCAAAAGTGGGCTATGAGAAAGGAACAAATTTGGGCAGGGTCTGTTGCGATCGGACAAGAGGGAGTGGTTTTGAACAACAAAATACAGACTGGATTTGAGAGGTATGGTTTTATTACTGTAACTTGTAAAGCAGTGGCACAGGTTTCCCATAGAGGTGGTAGGTGTTTGCAGGGATAGGGTGCCCAAGGTCCGGCTGGGTGGAACTCTAGTTGCCAATCAGTAGATCAAACTGCCCAAAACCTTATCTAACCTGGCCATGGGTTACCTCCAGCCTTGGTTCCCCCAGCATGAGACAGGCGTGGAGCAGATGTAGAGAAGGGCCACAAAGAGAAGCAAAGGTGTGGAGCACGTACATGATAAGGAAATGAGGGAGCTGTGCTTGTTAGGCTTGGGGGAGGCTTTGAGGAGAGCTTGTAGCAACCTTCCAGTGCTTGAGGGGAGTTTGTAAGCAGGAAATGGGCAGGTTTTACACATTGATAGTGATAGGAAAAGGGTGAAGTAGTTTAAACTAGAAGAGGTGAAGTTTAGGTTAGATGTTAGATGGAAATTCTTACTCAGAAGGTGGTGAGGCCCTGGTACTGCAGTGCCCCATCCCTAGAGGTGCCCAAGGCTGTTGATGAGCCTCTGAGCAGCCTGAGCTGGTGTGCACCCAGCCCATGGCACAAGGGTTGAAACTGGGTGGGCTTTAAGGTCCCATACAACCCAGTCATTCTGTGATTGCTTGACTTTTTTGTGTTAGGATTTGCTTAGTGATTGCAGATCAACTTTTGAAACTGAATGAGCTTCAGAATGAACTACTCTTAGACCTAGCTACGATAAACCTACAGTAATACACATATTTTTAAATACAGAGAGAAAAGTAAGCATTTACTAGCTAAGGTTCTGTACCCTGTGCTCCTTGGGGGAAGGTGAATTCTCAGGGATTGCTTATCATCTAGAGAAATCACTGCTGAGCTGGGAGGTGGCTTTGTGCTGCCTATGAGTCAGATCAGTGGGGTAAGGGTGACACACAGGCACTGTGATAGGAAAGTTTGTTACTTATAGACTGTAGATGTGCTGTGCACCCTTGTATTAGCAGAACTGCAGAGTTTGGAGCTGTACCCATTAGAACTGATCATTTTTTAACCAGGTTCTTGAGTGACATCATTTCCCTTTCTTCCCTGATCAACTTCTTTCTCAGTACAGGGGAAGAGCTGAGCTCCTACAGCAGTGCTTAACCAGAAGGGGAAAAACGAAAGGCTGACAGCTTCACGTTCCCACTGGTGCCTCTGTAGGGCATGCTCCCTGCCAGGTGGATTTCCAGGGCTGCTGAAATGCTATGAGAAGAGCAGCAGAAAGCATTTCTAAAGGGTGTAAGTCTTCACAGGGCGTCTCAGCAGGTGTTTAAATCCTGCACTTACATGCACTTTAGATTCGAATTAGGGTTTTTGTTAGGAACAAGCTGTGAAGGAGGCTGATAGCCCTGTTAGGGGTCCCAACACGAATCAGCTGTGGGGAGGCTGCAGCCTGCCTACCCCCAGTGTCCTGCTGAGCTCCTGCCACCAGGGGCCACTATCTGCCTGTGTAATCTGTGAAAATCACACATTTTCCAGAATTTAAAACCAAATCCCCAAAAATGTTTTTATTTAAGAGGTCTCAGCAGCATCTTTTTAATGCATTCATATCCTATTAAGAGTGCGTAATGCTCTCATTTCTGTAACAGAGGCTAAATGAAATTGGTTTGGGGAAAGTTTTACCTTTGCACCTTTTTTGAAATGGTGGGTGAGTAAAACCAACACTGCTTTACAGTCTGAGCAGTGATTTACAACAAGCAATGTTGTCTGCTTGGGGAACACTCACACCAATTACACATAACCACAGGTAGATGCACACAGGATGCAGGGAGAGAGAAAGGGTTGTGGGTGAAACTTGGGGTCACACCAGCACTTGGATCAAGGTATGGTCAGGCTGCATTAACACAAAGAAAGGCCAACCTATGAGCTTTTTGCACTCACAATAAGCTTAAGAACAAAGCTGCCCAAAGATTTTTTTTGTGTGCAAAATAGGAGAATTATTTTTAGGTTAACGTATAGATAAGGGCAATAAAAGCTGTTTTTTCTCTTTTCTGTACAGGGTTTCTTAGGTGAATATTGAGGGATGGGTTTGAAGCCCTCCCAGGTGCAGCTGAGGAGCAGCAGAGCACCTGCAGGGCTGCTGCCTTGGGTGTGGGAGCTGAGGTAAGGAAAGCAGTGAGCTCCACAGCTTTAATTCCTGCATTTTGTGAGAATTTGTGCTTTTTCAGTAGTGACAGCTTTATTTGCTGTATCAATGAGCAAAATCTGTTGCTGTAGGTGAGAACAGAGGCAGGCAAAGCATCTGTGAGTCACTGCAGGGCCTTGTGGAAGGCAGATCTGCTCACATTCCAGCTTTCCAATCTAGAAAGTCTGGCAGCAGAGCTCCTATGGGAACAGCTGGATGGTGTGCCCCTCAGCTCCTGTGCTGTGTAACACAGTGATTTCTCCTGGTAAGATCAGAGCAGTTATTCCCTTACCTGAAGGGCTATACCACGTGAGCCTCCTGTGATTGCTGCCTCATTGGAAAAGGCAAAATTAATTCCTACTTTGCTCAGGGGGGGCTCAGAAAATGCTGAGTCTCATCTCACTGGAAAGTCAGAAGGAACTGTTGTCTCCTAATGCTATGAGGTTGCATTACACCCATGATGGTCTGTATCAAACTCTGGGCTCTGAGTGCTCTCTGCAAGCACCAGAGCACCTTTCAGCACACTTTGCTTTAACGCTGTAAAGGAATGGCCATTTGTTGTGCCTTTAGCACCGTAGTGCTGCTGGAACAGTGCTAAGTCTGTCTGCCTGGAACTGAGATGCTGAAGAAAGAGCTCACCTACAGGTATGCAGGGTTCTCAAATGCTTTAGAAAGAGACTTGCCAGTGCAGTAAAATGCAACTCAACTGACTCTTAGCATTAACCAGCGTTGGAGGTCTTAGAAAGCATAACAAACTTTACAGTAAATAAGCCGAGGGAAGGTTTTTGTTTGGTTCTGCAGCAGTGGGGGCTGAATGTGGTTCTGAGGAGGAGGAGGAATCCCCTGCACAGGGCAGGAGTTTGCTCCAGGGTTGGGCTGCTGTGCTCTGAAGGCTGCTTGGATGCTGCTGAGGGCCTTCTGCATTCACTCCTTGGGGGTAAATGAAAGCTCTGCTCCTTCTCAAAGTGTTCAGGTGTCTGTTTGTTTAGGTGTCTGTTATCTGAAATGCAGTGCTGTGGCTGCTTTGTAGAACAAGCAAGGAGTGCATTATTGTATTTCTACTCCTATGTATGGGGATTTAAACTCTTGAAAGCAACTGCAGAGCACCCAGCCTGGGATCTGGATCAAGGTACAGGCAAATCTGATGGGTAATCTCTGCTTCTTCACTGGATATATTAATAACACTGCCTTTAATTAGCAGAAAATGGGTACTCAGCAGCCCTCCTGGCAGCTTTCCTCCCCTCCCATGCACTTTCTCTGCTCTTCCTCCACTATCCCACCTCACCATCACCATCCCTTTCCTGTTGACTTTCCAACAACACCTAATTCTATTATTCGGAATGATTTCCCACCGGGCAGTAGTTTATTTCTGTCATCAAATCTCAGATGAAATCTTCAGACATGAAATATTTAGCTCCGTACCAGCAAATCGCACATAGTGTTAACGTGTCACAAGCTGCCTGGAGACAGCATTAGGCTGTAATTTGAAAGCGAGTGAAGTGATAATGCCATGCGCACTTCTTTTGTGAGCCTGCATTAATGTATCTCTTGCCAAGGCTGGCCATTGACAGCAAATCGACTCACACTAATAGTATGCAGGAGGGTGGCAAAATTGGGGGTGATGCAGAAAATAAAGCGTATTGACCAGCCAACTGCAGTGCCTCTGTAGCCTTTAATCTATTATTGCCCTTGATGGGGGTGTTTTAATGCAACTTTACCGTCAATCGCATTTATAGTCGCAGGCTCTGCCTGCTGGGGAGCACTGTGAAAATGGCAGAACTTGGGTCATGCTGTTGCTTAGAGCTCATAGGTATCGATTGTGGCTGGGCTCAGGAGTTTGAGTTATAATTATTTCATTAAACCATTTAATGGTTATCAAATATGAACCCTTCTACCGTTCCATTTAGCAAGTGCCGCGTGCTTTAAGTTTTATTGTTAATCCATGTTGATCTTATTTTTCTTAAATTGTCTGATGCTCCCAAGTGGTCCCCATTGCCCAGCCGAGGCTCTCGGCCATCGATCCCAGGAGAGCTGCACTCAGCGGCTGCTGCACGGCCCAGGCAGATGGGGCTGAGTGTGGAGCTGCAGTGAGCAAGCCTAGAGCATCACCCCAAATCACAGGTGGGCAGCCCAGACCACTCTCTGAGCTGGCTGTGCCATGGTAGAGTCATGCTGTTTGGACAGGGCTCATGTATCCTCAGTCTCCTATTTAATAGGGGATGAATTGTGCCTCAGTTTCCCCCTTGCTTGAATGGACTTTTGTTTTGTTTTGTTTTGTTTTTCACTCACTCATTTGAGGTTTGTGCACATTCTGAGAACCAAAATCCTCCTGTTATTCAAAGTCTGTAACAGAAGGAGAATGTTCTTCTTCCAAAGCACTCCTGATTCTTTTAATGAGAGTGAGTACAATGATGTTGTTTTTCTCACGTAACTGAAATGTGGCTGCATCCCACTTGGTCCCAAGCACTTGAGGCAGCCTTAACATCATGATGGGACAAACACAGCCCATTCCTGGCAGTGATATCCTCAGTTATCTGTGCTGAAGGGAATTGGAAGTGGCTCAGGCTGCTGTGTTACTGCTGCAGGGCGCCATGAGAACAGGCAGCTCTGGAGGAGGTTTGTTTCCTCCATAAGCTCTACAGGAACCACAGGAGCTGTAAAACTCCCAGAGATCCCATCATTGCTCAGGGCACACACCTGTGCTCTCACACCCAAATGCCCTCACGGTTAAAGCATGGAAAAGCTGAGGGAAAGCTGCTCTATGGGGACAGGGAAGCGTGGAGGCGATGACTTGGTATGCATTTGTATTCCAGATCCATTGAGAGCCTGTGTTTGTTGGCACCTTGTCATTAAAACCTCTGGAAAAGCTATACCTTAATTTGAACAAACCGATTCCTTTTTTCTGCAGGCAGGAGATACAGTTCCTGCAGAGTCCTTTATCAGTATTCCGCGCTGCCTTCTGGCAGCTGCTCATTTTGTGTTGCCTCAACCTATGCTGACCTCATTTTCTATCACAGAGCAGTGAAGGATTTGGTAAAAATTAGTTATATTAGTAGCTCCCGATACAGCCAGTTTATTTGTGATATGACAAATATTTCAGCCATTAGGATCTTTCCGTCTCTTAGCAGCTTAAATGCACTCACTTATATTCCAAATCACTGCTTAATTTAAAAGCCTATTTGTTGAGATTGTTGCAGGCATGAAGGAAAATGCAGAATGCTCACCCCTGCAGATAGGACTGGAGCAGCACCGCAGCCGAGCTGGCGATTGGGTCCCCACTCTGTAACTTCACACCCAGCACAGTAATCACACAGCACCAGGCAGCAGCACAGCAATTCCACAGAGGAAGTAGGGATGTGATGCTGGGGGGGCTGGGTGGCTTCTTCTCCATGAAGCTGTTTGCTGGCTCTGCTTTGGTTTCCCCACTTGCTGCCATATGAGTTTCTTTGGGGACAAACAGGCAGGAGGTGTTGTTTTGCTATGGGCAGGTGGTTCGTGTTTGCTGTGATCTGAGTATTTCTGAAAATTAAAGTCATGGTGATGCCTGATTTCTTCAGCCCTGTTTGCCTCTTCTTCATCCTAAGCTCAGGGAGGGAGGAGCTCGAGGTGCCCTATCATCCAGGCTGATTCCCACAGTCAGAAGGCTTCATTTAGGGACTGCTCCCTTCTTGTTAGAGGTAACACTGGCGTGTAGCCCCAGGGTTGCTTTAGGGGACACCATTTTCCTTGCCAAGAGCCCAATAAATCACCCCAAGCTGCATTTGCTCTGCCCATCCATGTGTTCCCTGTGCCAATGTCTCAGCTCTCCTCTGACACACACCTCTCCCTAGAGGAGCACACACCTTCCCTTCTGGTGTCCCTGGGCCTGCAGAGCTGTAAGTGAAGCAGAGCTTTCTGTGCCCGGTGCCCCCCAGCTGCAGGAGCAGCTTTCTGCCCCTGTGGTGCTGGTTCCCCAACAGATGTGCTCAAATTCATGGGCGGTAGCTGCTCAGATCTAGCAAAAGGGAGTGCCAACAGAGTCTGGATTGGTTTTGTTAAATATGAGTTTTCATGCAACCACTTTCACACTGCCCCCCACCTAAAAGTTTCACCCTGATCCCATCAGGTATATTGGCCATTTCCCTTGAACTTCTGGGAGGGGCAATCTGAGGCTGAAGCTCCCAGACAACTTGTGACGACCAACAGGTTGATGTGATTGCCTCCCTAACTCCACCAAAGGATCAGTTCTTCACCTGGGGCACCCAGAGTTTTGCAGGGCAGGTAGATCTCAAGCTTGTGAACTGCAGAGCAAAGAGAACTGGAGGAATTCACCATCTCTTAAGATGCCGTTGCAGGAGGTGTTGCTGCTCTGGATGTTTTGCCCAGGTTGCTGCTCCCGTGGGCTCAGAAGCCATTGCCTCCTGCCAGCAGTTCTGCAGGGCAGGCTTTGTGGTTGTGAAGCAGAACCAAAAGGAGTCTACCAGCAAAATGCTGCTTTTGATTGTCTGCTGGGATGCATGACATCTTTTCTCAAGGTAGGTTATGTCTAAGAATGTATGCTACTTCTATAGCAGTTAATGGCAATGATTCTGGCTAAACATAATTACCCAAAGGCAATGCAGCCTTGAGAAATTCTCCTGCATCTTCTACAGTTAAGGAGTGATGATGGAAGTGTATTTAATAGCTAGAAAAACCCTGGCAAAGCAGGAGCAAACTATAATTCTTGCTTAGTTTCACAGTTCAACTTGCAAGACTCTAGGAGTTCAAATGCTGATGGAAGTGGATCGATTTTCCCCTCTATTGAATGCATCCAAAAAAAAGAATCTCAACAAAAAGACCCAACCCACCTCCCATGATGCGAGTCCCATGGTTCCAATTAAAATCACCTGTTAACTTTAAAAGGTCTCTTTTTAAAAAGGGTTTCAAAGATTTTCATTTAATTGATTCAATGTAAAATGCCCTTTACAATTACCACTACAAACTACTTGTTTCCCACTGAGTAAGACCCAATTTGAGATGTTTATCAAGACTTTGCACTCTTTCCACTCTTCATACTGAGTTCTTAAGTTCCTTATTGACAGCCTGCATCTGTCAGCGATGGATATTTTTAGTTTGTTGCAAGAAAGCTTTTAAAAGGTTGGAAGGGCTTGATTTTGTCTCGGTGGTCTCAAGCAATAAATCAGCTCTGAATGGCCTCGTGGGCAGTGCTGACTGCCCTTTATTCCAGAACAGCAAAATGACAAGATTTAACACATTTCTCTTTTTCTTTCTCTGAGTATCTCCACGAAGGCGGTGTTGTTTAGTGCAGAGATTACACCCTTCCTTATGGGGGGCTGTTTCATTTCCTTGTGATGAACTTCACCACTCATAAACACTGTGGCATCGATTGGCTTCTACTGAAGTCTCCACAGCTTAGCAACATAAATAAGGCTGAAAGAGCACGGAAATTACCCAGGAAGAAGAAAAAGAGGTGAGGGAAAAGCGAAATGTCACCATAAGGGATGCAGAAATAGCAGCCCACCTCGCTGGGAAGTTTGAGGCAGCAAAGGAGCCTTACCCAGGGGAAGGCAGCTCTGTCTGGGGGCAGCACTTGGGGCAGCCCGAGAAATGGAGTCACTCCGGAGCTCAGCACAGCCCCAAAGCTACAGCTCTGCACCTTTCGCTGCGGAGCCGCCAGATGGAGCCCGGCCCGGCTCTGCCCCGCACACCGCATCCCTTCTGAGCTGGTTTTTGTATGAGGAGAGCTGCTTCTCTGTTTGCTGTTCTCTTGTCAAAGAAAAAGAGCTGAAAGATCGCGTTGTCAGCTGCAGGGCAAACTCCACCGCAGTGGTGATAGCGCATTGAGGCAGGGCAGGCTGTAAGCAGAAGGGGAAAAAGTTGGAAAAGTGGCACCGGCCCTGCTGGGAGATGAGATGCTGTGCCTGTGTCCAGCTCACCCTGCTGCAGTTCCTTTGGAGGATGCTGATGGCTTTCTGGCTCTCTTGGGTGCTCCCTTCCTGACCCATCGTGCTCACTCCCAGCCTAAGGATGAAGGGACGCAAGAGAAGACCTGGAGCAGCTGTAAGCTGAGCTTTTCCTTTCCTCCAGGTGGGCTGTGTTGGTTGATGTGGGCTCAGCACAGGCAGCAGGGGCCGGGGTGAGAAAGGGATGCTGTGGGAAATGCCTCGGCCTTGAAGCACTGCCAGGCAGGTGGGGAAACTGAGGCAGGAGGAGTTCTGCCTGTGGCTGCTTCAGGAATGCATCAGCCTCAGGTCTGGGTCTGATCCTGCTCTGCTTCCTCAAACCCCTTTTGTTGGTGCTGCTCAGGAGTTAATGCTGCACTTTCTCTTTATTAAAGTACACTTAGAGTCACTTTGTGTGCTAACACCCAGCCCAACTCACTAACCTGGCTTTGCTGCTAATAGGGTAGTCTCATAAATTGCCCTAATTACAGTTTCACAAACAGAGAGTTTGTTTCCACACTTTCAATGAAAAATCTGGCCGGGCCAGAGAGATGTTAGCTTACAGCCCCCAATGCAGACATGATGCTTACAAACCACAACAGGTTAAAGAGTCCAACACAAAGGTGATAAATATGGTGTAATTATGGGTTATTGTAGGAGCTTAATTAGGTAGCTGTAATTAGCCTGTTTTTCCCTATCTTCATTTAGCAGCTAACAAAATCATACAGAAAATATTTTAATTTCAAAGGCCTCCTCAACATAGAGTCACTAGAAGAGACTTAATTGCTCATTGATAACTATAAGGTGGAGAAATGACTCCTTTTGTGTCAGAAGCATTAAAAGGTAAGGATGCTAGCCAAAAAAAAAGAAAATAACACCCAGCAGGTTTAACCATAGGATATAGGCTTCAGTCCACACTAAAACTGAGGAGCCCTCACCTCTGGGTTGGTAAGGTTCCACTTCCCAGCTGGCACCTGAAGATCTGGGCAGCTCTCATCCCTCTCCTGGACTCAGGGATCTCTGCAGTGGGGTTCTGGGTTGGTTTTCCCTCTTCCCTGAGGACTTTTGGAGGAAAAGGAGAGAAACTTGGCAAGTTTCTGTCCACGGGTTTAGCAGCACACAGGCAGGAAAAGCAGTGCTTTTTAATTTAGGTGTTCAGGGTCCAATTAAGTCCTTCTGCTGTTTGTATTTGAAATCCTGGTGCTGTTGGAACCTCCTAAAGGCCTTAAGAGCCCTGCACAAGCAGCAGGCTGGTGGGATACTGAAAAGCTCCCTCATGCAGGATCTGTAGCCTCTAACCAAGCAAAAAACATAGCACTACTCAGTTTCCTTCTGCTTAAACAAAATAACCAGCTCCCTGACTACTGCTGCTGGTTGGTAAGGGGTCACGGCTCACATTCAACATAGCAGGGTTTTGGGGTGGAACTGTTTTGAAAGAAGCCCCTCCTGCTAGCTTCTCTGTGGATTAGGTTGCTCATTTACTGGCTTGAAAACATTTTTCTGTTTGCAAGCTAAACAGATGAGACTCGAAGATTCCTCTCTTTCTTGTTCACTTAGGGGTGAAAAATTGCCAGCAAGAATTCAATTAGCTTCATATCTGCTTAGCCTGGGCTGCACTGAGGACCTTCCTATCCCCATACTTTCACTGCATCATCTTCACAATAGCAGCATCTGCTTTATTATGAGTTGCCTAATTGATTCTGACATGGCCAGTTATTATATGGTAACAATGTCCTCTAGGGTGAATAGTTGGAGGGAAAAGGGGGGGTGATAACAAAGATGTTTTTCTTCTGTTTCTCGGTCCTCTTTTCAGAATTGAAAGCTGGGGCTGACCTTGTTCACAGAAAGGCCTCTAACTTTTGGACCTACTTACTTGCAAATGCAGGTGGCAAATTTTCCTTGAAGAAGTATATATATTTAATATATTTTTATTTTTTTAAAATATTTATTTGAAAATGTGTATTTAAGAGTATCAGGAAGGCTTCCAATTGTTTGGGAAGCGGTTGACATGTAGCTGAAAACAAAATTTTCCTTTTTCATTTGAGGCAAGCATGGCAGGGCTGGTAATGAGTGGCAGCAGTTTCATGAGCTCAGCAGGTACAGTTTGAAAACCTGGGTGCTCTTGGAAGCTCATAAATCTTTTCTCGAAGAACTTCATACAAAAGTCACAGCCACTGGCTCTTAGCTGGGGGTGTGGGGTCAGAAGTAAGATATTGCACATCCATAGGAATTGTAAAAATATCCTGGCTTTTCCTTCTAAGAAAACGGGAGTGCATTTAAGTGTGCAAAACTTCTTAATGAGCTGGCATTGCTGCTGCCAAGTTATAGAGCATCTGTAAATCATGATTGCTATGGGAGAGGGAACCAGAAGCAGTCAGGTGGCAGTCAGAGCTGTCAGGGACAGGGAGGTGGTGAGATGAGCTTTGCAGCTGGCTGCCAGCCTGTCTTCATGCAGTGTTGTTTGCAAGGCTGGAACATAATTTGGCTCCCAGCATTGAACAGTTTTACAAACTGGCTTGACTTAATTTGACTTCCCTGTGTGTAATATCTGCAGTACTCTTGTTCTTGGTGTTTGTGGCTCTGAAAGCCTGTGCTGTGCTGGCAGACACATCCACAGGCCCTGTTTCCATCTCAGGCCATAGCTGTCTGTGCTCTGTGTTATTTCGTATCGGTGCAAAGCAAGAGACAACACAGTGCCCTTACTTTTACTGCTGTAGAAAAGGGAGAAGTCTTCCTGCTCCACATGACCCCTTCTGGCTGCTGCTTCTCCTTCATGATGCTGTAAGGGTCTCTATACTTTGTAAGCATTGCCAAGGAAAAATCAAAGTGTCAGATAAGGAGAGAACTCATAGCAATGGAATGGCAGTTTCTTGCTGGGAAACACGATGTGTGTTCTTTATAGAAGTTCCTGGAAGGCTGGTTCCTTACTGATGTGTGCCTATATCTGCCATCAGAGCAGCAGGACCTCGCTCCTGTGCAGCATCCCTCAAGGCCCTGCAATGGCTGTGGGTAAGCAGACCCAATGCCAGACAGCTGCAGGCTGATGGTGAGGCCCAGCACTGCTCCAACTGCTTTCTGTCTCCATTGCTTCCCCAGGCTCACTGTGGGGCTGCACATGGAGGCACTGAGAAATAACAGGGGCTCCAATCTTTCCAAATCCACTTTGCTGACCTGAGGCAATACCTGTTACCACGCATTGATTCTCCTGCACTAAGCTGCGTTCGGAGCCAAACCCTGAGCTGACACTGAAAAGCAGAGAGCATCCCAAGGCTGTAGCAGGATTTATCGTGGCCCAGATCTGGGCCAGAATGCCCATCAAGGAATGGCCTAGAGGCTCTTCACCACTGCTGGAGGTGAAAAGCAGAGGGAAGAGGCCAGCCTTGCTGTGTCCAGCCAACAGCAGAGCCAGGCGCAGCTGAGGCCTAGCAGCACCAGAGGTCCCTCCAAGCCTGATTAGGGAGCATGAACAAAACTTGTTACCCTAATTGAAACAAATACTTCAATAAAAATCAAGGTTTCTGCCATCAATGGATGTGCACACGGGTAACTCGGCCTCCTGTCCTTTTGGGCTTGGATGGCAATAACCTCACAACGACGGCAGCTAAATTAGAGAAGATGGCTTTCCATAATTTCTCCAAACAATCACTTAATGGGAGCGGTGTAATTCCATGAAATAGGTGAATGGAGTACTGATCCATTTTATGGAACCATCAATAAAGTAAACCTTGCCTGCTTTTAAGATTAAACTGGGGAGAAAAAAAAAATCCTACAAGCAGAGAAGGGAGAAAGAAAGAGTATTTATCTTTACACATAAAATTTGTGTGCTAGTAAAGTGCAGGCAGTGACAGGAATTTCAATTATTTAATCAAAAAGAAAATGAAAGTGGCTTTAAGTGTTGTGATTTGAGCCAGTGAAATCTAATGTGGGCTCACATTGAATATGAGGAAAATGGGAAGAAAATTAAAGCTGCTCCTACTTAAATCATGTGGTTACAAATGGTAAATTAGTTTCTCGATGTTTTCATTTAAGTGTTTAAGTGGAAGGTTTTATTCTTAATGTAGTGTTGTGACACAGAATAAAAACCTTATCCGTTTCTATAGCTTTTTTTCTTCCCCTCTCCGTGCTGCTGCCTTAGAAGGCAAAAGGGGAAAAAGCTGTAGCAATATTAGACTGCTTTTGTTAAAATTGGGAGGCAATATGCTTTCACCACAAGCTCATTAAGGTAATAGATGAATAATGTCTATTAAAAATGCACTAGGCTAAATGAATTTAATGTGTGTTGGGAGGGAAATTGCATTTGCCAGCAGATACAAACTGGAAAATTCTCCTTTTTGTACTTGTTTTGAAACTCAAGTACTGATCTCAGTTGGACAGAGATGCACAGAGATGCACACACAGGAGTGCACACACACATCTCTTATTTGGAACCCCGTTAGGAAGACGTACGAGCTTATAATCTTCTGAAATGCCCCCTTAGCTCTGAGGACGTTTTGTGTGAGATGCTGTTTCCCATAATCGTGCTGCTGTTTTCCTCCATTCAAGCTTATGGCTCTTGACCTGTTGGACTTTAAAGTTTAATTTTCCATGTGTAAAAACAAATGGTGAACTAATTCGCCAAGGCGGCTGTAGGCTGATGAATCCCCTCAAAGTCAACAGAAAACAAAAGCAGATTTTGGCAGAGGATGAATACTTTGCATCTGTGCTGAGAATTTCTAGCATTAGCTTTGGAGAGTAGATGGTGTGTTTATGAAATAGGAGAGCCCATAACTCATTATTAAAAATACCAAATGGGTGGAAGTTAAATCAACAACAACAAATCAAATTAATGCATCCTGGATGTAAGCAATCATAGCACAGTTCTATGTGCAGTTTTCCATCACATTTGTCTTAAAATAAATATACCTAACTCTGTTATTTAAGGATTTTTTTTCTTTTGCAAAATAGCAAAACCTTGAAAAACTCGTGACATCCAAGTCTTGTGTTATCAGGAATATGTTTAACCCACCTACAGGATTCTTTAGCATATGTGCAAGAAGCAAAACTGATCTTGGGACCCGGTGAAATTTGTCAGAAAGCAACTGTTCCTCCTATAGGAGTATCTGTATGCTTTAAGGGCTGATGGAGGATGATGTTCCAACACTGCCAGCGTTCAGGAGACCCTGAGGTGAGCACTGAAGGGCTGTGCTGGGTTAGGAAATGAAGCCCATGCAGTGCTAGCAATGTTACTCTCCTCCATTCCACCACCTGGCTTTGAGACATTTTGGAAAAGTCTGTGTTCAGGACTGCTAATTGTCCAACTAATCTGACTGAACCTGGCTATTAAAACATCATTGTGTTAAACTGAGGGAGGAGACATAGATGGGGATGTACAATTCTTTTCTTTTAGCAGGAAATCATATTAAAATACCAGAATGAGGAAGAGCTGAACTGAATCCAATGTTGCTAAACAAAATAAATAGAACACATTTTTGAAGTGTGGGAAAATGATGCAACTATTAACTTAGTAATGTATTACAAGACATCCATCTGCATCACTTCTTGTTCCAGGTGATCAGGAGCATTTTAGTATTTCCAGCTGAAAATAAGATTGACAAACATGGAAAGCATTTTTAACGTCAGGCAATGTTATATTCCATCCATCACCATTTGAATACTTCACCCTTGAAAACATAGAAAATGCCATTTCAAATGTAATTTTCAGTTTTAAAGCATTATTTGAAGATGCATTTGCAGGACGCTGGCTGGATTCTATCTTTTCTCCCCCAGACCTGTCATCCACTTCTGGAGTGCTTAAAATAAAGTGCACAGATACAGAGTAAGCTGAAACAGTCAAGAAGCAATATAATACAAAAATGTTTTGAGTAAAGTGTGTTACTCAGATCTCTCTAAAGTACATTTCTCCCTTTATTCTGAAGGCCACAGCACGGACAGCTCTGACTAATGCAAGTAATGGAACCAATCTCTTCCTTTGAACATCAAAAAGGTTATCTTTTTTGTAAACTAGGTCCAACTAGTTTTGCAATCTGGTTGGAGCAAACATGAAAGAAAAAGGTTTAATTATCTTGCAAAGTGAAACGATTTCTTTTCTTTTAGTGAAATGATCTGCTGAGGCAGCATCAGTCTGTGGCTGTGTGGTTACACACGGTGTGAGAGGTGTGTGTAGGATGTGGCACTTGTCTGCATCTTGTTTATCCTGACCAGACGATACAACAGCAGGAAAAAAAGCCATTATGTTGAGACTTGACCTAAGTGATCTGCAAGATCTGCTGCCTAGAAGAGCTGGATCTTGCAACTGAAGGCTACGAAAGCTTAGTGCTGTGTGTAGATGCAGATTTTCATGGAGCTGGGCAGGATATAAAGACCCTCTGTCTTTATAAGTGGAGATGCTTGCTGGAGATGTAGAGAAGAGAGAAAACTGCTTGTTCACTCTGTTTCCATGCAAGTATTTCTGCAGATCAAGATGGATCAAACGTTGCTTTAAGAGTTAGACAACTGGTCTTTTTATCCCACCAGCTGTTGGGATGGAATGTGTTCCATGAGTTTGCTGCAGGAGCTCCTGGATGTGTATGTGATTCAGGAGGTGTGTGCCAGGCTGGGTGACACAGTAGCTCCCTCTGACCTCAAAGTGCACCATTTGTGTGCTTCTAATTTGTAAGACTTCAGAATGAGACACTCTGCAGTTGGAAATTAAAGAGTGGAATTGAAAAGCATTCAAGTATTTGCATCATTTCGCTTTATGTGCTGTTTCTTGCAGTTATTCCTGACTTACACAAGCCTGACATCGGGCTCAGGATTACATCTTTAAACAATTCCTTTGAGTAGAAAAAGCATTTGAGGTTTTTGTGAGGAACTTGGAGCTACAGAAACATTATGGCAAATAATCATAGGAAAGAAAACACGAAGAACAGTAGGAAT
Source organism: Phasianus colchicus (assembly GCF_987193195.1). Lineage (NCBI taxonomy): Eukaryota > Metazoa > Chordata > Aves > Galliformes > Phasianidae > Phasianus > Phasianus colchicus. Next base: position 4,091,370 of record NC_143458.1, on the reverse strand, counting down.
ACAAAGGGAGTAAAATAAAGATTGAATGGAGAAGAAAGGGAAAAGAAGGATTAGGGTAAAAACAAGAGAATTCAGTTCATAAACCATGAAATGAGAGGAACAAGGAGGGTTCTGAATCGTTAGTGCAAAAAAGTGAATCAAAACGTTGAGTTGTGCCCATGATTGTTACACAGCTGGAATGAAAGAAAACGAATGAGCATGAATGTGCTAAAGGCAACAGCAAAGCAGCAGCAACAGCGTCGAGAATGGACTGTTTTGAGAGCAAAGGATTAGCTGAGATCCCAAAGTACAGATGGTGCTGGATGAAATAATCACCTTGGTCTCAAGGGAGCGAGTGATGCCCATGGGTTGGCCACACGATGAGGGAGAATTGCTGTGTAACCAAATGAAAGAACACTAATTGAGAGCAGGTCCCAGGGAAACATCCGAGCCTTTCTCCCAATTTCTGACCCATAAAAGGAAAAGAGAAAGGGGAAACAAAAAAAAAAAACAAAAAGAAGAAAGAAAAGAATGGTCTTGCTGTGTTTTAGAGTAGTACAGATACGCAGCTGAAGTTGCATACGAGTTTGAGATAATTAAACAGATTGCACAGATTCCAGCTCTTAGCAAGGGTCACAATTTTGGGAGAGTCCAGATCTCTTCTGTCAATGTTAATGTTTTCTTTCTTTTTATGTAAGTACTCTACATTCAGAAAATAGTCAGGACTATCAGATGAGGCAGATTTTCAGCGTAAAGGCAAAATTCTGGATTTAGGAATTTATCCCTGAGACCATGCGTAAATATTTGGGTTTGGGAGCTGCGTATGGAAGTCACAACCTATAATTTATTGTCTAAAACAATTTCTTCCCATGAGTGGCGTCATTTCTCTTCTTGTCCCTGCAATTCTGGGAGTTACTGGGGGTGATAGAAGCCTCAGCTTCTTCTCATCATTGTCACCTTGCAGCAGCAGCCCTGTGCTGCTTTCCTAGAGCTGCAGCCCTGAAATGACCATGATGTTGGAGAGCTGCAGAGGAGAGCAGGCTGGGATGAAGGTGGGCTCCGTGTGCTGCAGCCACATTGTCCCAAGGCCTGGGCAGAGGCACTGCTCTCAGGATGGGGAGGTTCTGCCTGCAGCACTGCTCACAGAACATCTTCCATTAAGCCACGCTTTGTGTTCAAAGCCCTCTCTGCATGTTATGTCTGTGGTTGCTCAAACTGAGCTCTTCAGACCTCTTCCCTGCAGCCAGGCTCCCGTTTTGAGCGTATCAAGGCTGTCTGTTTTTAATTTAACCTTTCCTTTTTGAGTGGATTTGTCTTGAAAGGCATGAAAAGGCTGGGCTCCCAAGCTGCTCTGCCTCTTCAAGAGCTGCAGGAAGGTAAGTGTGTGTTTTTTTTAAGCTGCACCAAATTTATCCCTAATGCAACTTACCAAAATAAAACCAACATCAGCGCTGCTACACCAGCCTTTCAAATGATCCCTTAGGTCAAATAAATGTATGTTTCCTATGCAAAATTTCCCCACAGCACCTTCAAATGATCTGAAGAGTTCAAATAATGGCAATTGACATTTGTGTAGGCACAGCCCTCGAGTACAACATAATAAATCATGTGTGTTTGTATACATATACCGGGGAGTGGGATGGGGGAGTATGTGTATCACTACTGGAAAGGCATGAAACTCTTTAACCCTGCAGAAATAGTTTTATTTGATTGCAGAAACAACAAAGCACCTCCACAGCAGCGTGGCTATTTGCTCTCACAGAGCTGTGCCTCTGGAGGAGATGTGAATTATTTCAGGTTGCAGACTGGGGTGCTGCACACACCTCGTGGTGCTTGGAGGGATGTGAGGATGCAGCATTGAGAAGCAATCCTGGTCGGGTCCCATGGAAAGGGAAGCAGGCAGTGAGCAAAGCAGGACTAAGTGGGATTCTGGGGCTGCTCCCAGGGCTGGGGGTGTTGGTCTGGGAAAGCCCTGCCGTGGGGACCTGTAAAAATGGATGAAAAAGGGGAAAAAACAAAGAGCCCACCCTGCCACCAGTGCCTGCTGAGGGTGTGAGGTGCCCAACACATGTATCTGGCATAGAAAATCACAGAAGAGTTAATGTGAAAATCCCAGATGGTGGAGAATGCAGTGCAGGGAGGTTCCATTCTGTGGGGTCACTTTCTCTGGGACAGCTTTCCCACAGACAGAGCATTGCTGCCTCTGCTTTTGGTTTTGGAGTTAGCCCCAGATGGAGGCGAAATCTGAGACCTGATCTGGCCCAAGTACCACACCTTTAATCTTCCAAATCTTCTTTAGAAATAATAATAACTCCACACAAACATCACTGATGAGCAAAGCCCCAACCATTGCAGAGGAGCAATCCCAGCTTATGAAATGGGCAGGCAAGCAGCTTACCCACCCCTGGCTGTGCTCCCTGCACCAACTTGGCCATGTGGCCCTTTTCCATCCTGCTAATAATTTATTTCCTTACTCATTTGCTCCTCTGAGAAACTTGTCAAACAGTTGTATTTTCAACTTTCCAGCTGAAACCCGGGCCTGATGTGGGGATGGGCAATGGAAGGGATGCTGCAGCACAGTTTTGATTTTATTTCCCCCCCTGTGGTGGGAGGAGCTTCAGCTCAGCCCCCTCCCAGCACTGCTGCAGGCACCTATATATATGCGTGTATATGCATATAAATGTGCACAGATATCTCACAAGTGTGTGATGAGAGCACTGTGCCTTCCCGTGCACACGTAGCACAACCTGTGTTTGTGGTTTTGGTGCACGCATTGCCTGCCTGCACAGACAGAGAAGCAGAAATCCCACCTATAGATGCAGCACGCAGCACACAGACCCTCTGGCAGCCCCCACGTGTGAGCTTTGGCCAAACGCATCCAACCGATGCTGCGTCCGTATAGAATCATAGAACGATTCCGGTTAGAAGGGACCTTTAAATCACCCAGATCCAGCTCTATTTTAACTGCTTTCACAGCATTCTAAGCGCTGTTTTCTTAAGAAAAGCAGTGGGTCGGGGCCGGGGGCCGCCCGCACCCCCGCGCTGCCGTCCCTGCGCTCAGCCCCGCATCCTCGCACTTCCACCCGGCGGCCGCGGAGCGGAGACGGCAGAGTTGGAAAAGTCGGGCGCTCCGAATTGCAGCTTCGTTGTCACCCGACGGTCGCCTTTTCTATTCTTTTAAAGGTTTTTTTTTTTCTTTTTTTTTTTTTTTTTTTTCCCCTCATCTATTTACCATTTACCAGCTCATCCATATGGAAGACGTGGCTTACACTTCCTGGAGAACTGTACTTTTAGGACTAATTGATTCTGGTAATTAATTTGTTCTACCTGCTGGATCAGATGGAAACGCTGTCCGTGTGCCCAAGGATTAGCACTTGCCTTTCTAACATCTTTCTTAATTATCTAATAGCATGGGTTGTGCGAATTCTGGCTCTATTAGAACACTTTTACTATTAACGGTAGTGATTGGAATTGTGATGACAACTCGATTTCAACAAATTAGAGCTTAAAATCAGGAGATGAAGGAGAAGTGCCTTCTTTTAATTTCCCCGAGTTTAACATCAATAATTAGAGCAATTTTCTGAGATGCGAAGCGAAATTATCTCGGCTATGATGTGGTGTATCACCCTCATTTTAGCAAATTGACTCCGGGGAAATGAATGTTACAGATTAGGGGGGGGAAAACACAAACAGAGGAAAGACCGAGGGCGGCGGGAGGGGGGGCGGGGGGATGTTGGCAGAACACGGAGTGGGGAATGGATGGGAACAAAACCCGCCGGGGTAACAAGTGGAACAACACACGTTGTGTGCGTGGGGACCGGTTAGGAGCGGAGCAGGGCACAGGTCGGGAAAGCGCAACTCATTGATTATTTTTTTCCCCTTAAGTTTTGGCGTTTAAAGACAAACGGAGAACAAAACCAAAAGCTTTCGGAAGCCGCCCCCGGCCCGGCGCTGGGGAAGGGGCTGATGAGGGTGGAGGAAAACTGCTCGGAAGCGGAGCGATTCCGCGTTCCCTCCGCGCCGCCCCCGCCCGCCCGTTTCGCCATTGGCTCTCGAAGCGCTCCCGGCCCCGCGCCTCAAAGCCGCGCATCGCCCCGCGCATCCCGCAGCTCCGCGTCCCCCGGCTCTCCCCGTTATCCCTTCTGTCTGGGGGAATCTTTTTTCATTTTTATTTTTTTTATGTCCCTTCTTATTGTTAATATCGCTTTATTATTATTATTTATTAGCGCTCTTATTTATCGTTCCTCTTATTTCCCTTTCCATCTCCTCTCCCTGGACGCGCAGCCGGCCGTCTTTTCTCCTCCGGCCCCCAGCCCCGCTCGTTCCGTTCCCCGCAATCCGACGCGGGTCTCTCCGAGATGAACCTCAACTTCACCTCTCCGGTTCACCCGGTCCCCGCTCCCCGACCCACCTCCTTCTTCATCGAGGACATCCTGCTGCACAAGCCCAAGCCCTTGCGGGAGGTTCCACCCGAGCACTTCGCCGGTTCCTTGGCCTCCCGCGTCCCGCTCTTGGACTATGGGTACCCCCTGATGCCCGCCCCGACGCTGCTGGCTCCACACCCGCACCCGGCCCTGCACAAACCGGAGCATCACCACCATCACCACCCCTACTTCCTCACCACCTCGGGTAAGTGCGGGGCTCTGCGGGTGCAACCCGAGATGGGGAAAGGCTCCTCAGCCCCGCGCGGGGTGCGGGGTTGTGCTTTTGCGCTTCGGGTCCCTGCCTTGCCGAACCACCGGCTTCGTGAGCGGGGATCGGAGATCTCAACCAGCCGAGATCTTGAGCCCAGAGACGCCAGGCTTTCCCTCTCCCCCTCTGCCCGTTTGTTTCGTTTTGAACTCTTTTTATATTTGGACCGAGACCATTATGGTTCTGGAACGGGACGAGGCTTCACTTTTCCACGTCCATCAGCAGCGCTGGGGCCGTGCTGAAGCATCCCGGGGTGGGGGGAGACTCCGCGCCCGTCCGTCCCCCCGAACCCTTTCCAGGGCCACTTCCTCCAAAGTTTCTCCTCGGGAGGCCGAAGTTTCTCTCCGCGTGGCCTCTCTCCCACTGCCTTCACTTCCTTCGGCTTTTCTCCCGTCTCCTGGGTACATTTCGTTGGGTTTAATTGCTCGGAGGATGATCGCTCCGATTCTGAGATCGGCTGAACCGCACCTGCTGGGGAAGGCTCGGATGGGGTGTTTTCAGAGAGAAAAAAATAAAATAAAATAGAAATAAAGCAAAATAAAAAGAAAACAAAATAAAAATTAAGACTTCAAAAACGAAAACCAAAACAAAACCAAAAAACAACCCATATATATCCAGGGGGGCAAAGGCACGGGGAAAGCCCACGCAGAGCCGCTGCTGCCCGGCTCCGGTTGGCCACAGCCCGGCTCCCCGCCGTGTGTCCCCGCAGGAGTGCCGGTGCCGGCTCTATTCCCTCACCACGCTCACGCCGAGCTGCCCGGCAAGCACTGCCGCCGTCGCAAAGCCCGCACCGTCTTCTCCGACTCGCAGCTCTCCGGTTTGGAGAAACGCTTCGAGATCCAGCGTTATCTCTCCACGCCAGAACGGGTGGAGTTGGCCACGGCGCTCAGCCTCTCCGAGACGCAGGTACGGGGCCGCAGGGCTCCGTGCAGCCTCCCCCCCTCCCCATTTGCTATACCTTTTTCTTTCCCGATTTTTCTTTTCTTCTTCTTTTTTTTTTTTTTTTTTTTTTTTTAATATATTTTTCTTGATTTTATTTTATTTTTTTTCCTCCTCCAGGTGAAAACCTGGTTCCAGAACCGGCGGATGAAACACAAAAAACAGCTGCGGAAAAGCCAGGACGATCCAAAGCACGAGGAGAACCGCGAGCAAAGCTCCCCCGAGCCCGAGCTCCCAGAGCCGCCCGCAGCCGAGCCCCGAAAAGTCCCCCCCGGCCCCTTTCTGCTGCAGGACCCCGAGGACGAGGTGGACATCCTGGAGGACGGGGATATCCTCGCCGCCCCACACCGCCTTTAGGATCCCTTAGGGCGGCGTTGCGCCTCCCTACAGCTCTCCCCCAGCTCCGCGTGCTGCGGGGTGCCGAGGTTTGGTGTTGGTACGGAGGGAAACAAAAACCCCCGGGCTCCTTTCGCCTCTTTGGCTTCATCCCAGCGTTACCCCAAGCCTGAACTTTGCTTGGAAATCCAGCGAGGGAGAGCCAAACAAAAATCAATAAAACCAAACCAACCAACGAGCAGTTCCCTGTAAGTTCTCCCTTCCCTTTGAAACATCGGACTTTTCTCTATTCCCTCAAGTCCCCTCGGTTTTAAATAAAGGTGTTCCGTGGCTGCGTGGTGTGGTTACTGAACGGGTGTGCTGAGAGCGGCCGATGGGGTGGGGGGCATCGCTCAGCTGATTCCCATCCGGGAAAAGGGAGCAGCAGGAATAACCCCATCCCTGCAGGGCTGCACGGAGCGAATCGCCCTGGTTGTCAGGCGCTGTTTGCAGCCGCGATTCCTCCGCAGCTCCAGGTGAGGGAAACCTGCAGGCTTCCTCTGCACGAGTTTCGCTCCCGTTTCCTCTCTTCCTGCAACAGCCTCTGAGCTCTGCTCTGCAGCCGCCATCCGCGCTCGCTTCGCCTTTCCCTTTCTGCCTGGGAAACGGGTTTAATTCCCAGGTAACCAAAGATTTATTCTTTTATTTTCCCTTGGATGAGTTGCGCAGGGGCACAGTGGGGGCTCTGCGTGTGCCAGGCTGCCCTCGGTACAGCTGTGGGGTAGAGGCTCTCTCTTCACTACCTCTTATTTTTTAGTCTTTTATTTCTTACCGAGAAACAGATGCGGGTTTCTGTGGTGCCGCCGGCACTTTATGCGGTATTTTGGATCGCAGGACGTGCGGGTTTGTGCAGGAAAACTGTGACCCTGATTAATACATGCAATATAGGCTGACACACCTGCGTGTTTCCTTCCTTTCCGTGGATTTTCCACGTAAAATAATAAAGGAGGGGGAAAAATAACACTCAGCTTTCAGTATGGATAATAGCGAGGCGTCTTTTGCCTTGTATTTAGAAATAATTCAGGAAGGCCGTTTTCATTTATATGTATATATATACACACAACTGCGGTGCCACACATCTCCATCACACTTCGAAGAATGGAGGAGCTCCACCTGAGCGCTTTCCCCCCGCAGCCCTTAAAGCTTCGGCTGCATCCGGATGTGTTTATCCCTGAAATGCTTGGAGATGAGCGATGGAAACCCCTTCAGTTTAGTGGGAAAGAATTTAGGACGAGAGGGGCGAAAAGAATCGTTTACAAAATTGCATCTGAATGAAAAAAAGAGAGAGAAAAAAATCCTGTTTCTTACATTTGTGTGCGGTTCCTGGTGCAAACAACTGTTCGTTCGCTGCTGTTGCTGTACGTGAAGCCGCTGATAGCCATACGAAAGGCATATAAAAATATTCGGGTGGGACAAGAACGCAAATTAAAAAGGCAGAGGGAGTTTCGGGGCACGCACACGCAAAGGCAGCTTTGTCCTTTGGGTATTCACACCGCCCCGATGCAAGGCACTGCGGTGGGTGCTGGGAGAACCGCTGTCAGCCCCAGCACGGTCCGGGTGTGAGATGGGATGCTGGGCAGCCCCGTGTGTCCCGCTGCACCCAGCGCCCCAAAGTTGGTGCTTATCTCCTTTGTAGGGTCGTGGCGTGCGTTTCTCAACGTGCTTAGGCTGATGAAATGAAAACGTCCTCATCTCGGACCCTCCTCTTTCTTCCCCGCTCTCGACTAACGTTATAATCGCGCCTTGAAATCAAATCACGTTTAAAACCAAAGCCGCTCCTTTCTAATAACCTCAGCCACAAATTTATACAAAACACGAACCGGCCGAGCCCGGGGAAATCGCCATCCCGTGCGGGATGCTGCATGGTGCGCACAGAGACCTGCAGATAATGGGGCGCTTGGGTACAAAAACGGGCTGAGATCGGGGCGGAGGAAGGAAAGGGTCAGAGCGAAGCGGCTCCTTGCAGGCTGGCTGCAGCACTGCGGTGGGATGCAGCATCCGAACGGTGTGGGTGAGAGTTTGGGAAGAGATCACGGTGTGCTCGGAGAGGGGAGGCGGTCCTGGGAAGAAGGCAGCGCTGCGGAGCCGCCGTGTGTTCCTATTGCTGAGGTTTGTTCCCAGGATCAGTGAAACGAGGTTGTACTCCTGGTCCTGTCCTATTCAGTGAGAGCTGCGGGTTTTGCCCTGCCTTTGTGCCCCCCGAGGGTGGGAAGGAGGCTGTTTGGAACTGGCTTTCTTTCTATCTTTCTTTCTTTCTTTCTTTTACACATTACATCCTTGCTTGGGAAATGCCGGGTGGAAAGGCTTGCAGGAAAGAATCGATCTTGGTGGATCTCCTGTATTTCATGATATTCACTGCAGTCTTCATTTTTAACACAGGATTCTTCTGTGTGTTTGTTTCTTAAATGAAATTGTTCCCTGTTAATCTAATTTACGCTCAAGTGCTTAATGCTTGTGGTTGTTGTCATTAAATACAATGTAGATGGATCTATAAAATCTCCCAATTAACACTTGTTTTATGTTCAACGTTTCCCCTTGTAACTTCTAAGGGAAGCTTTCCCGACCCAGGTTTTTTCAGTCCATGTTCTGATCACACATCATCAGGTACGTGGGCTGGATGGAGAATTATTTACCCAATCTTGCTATGAAGCACAGGTGATCTCAGTCTCTCAGTGTATCCAAACCTGTGGCAGTGCCTAACGAGAGATCCAGGCACAGTGAGAGCAGTGTGAATTCCTTTTTACAACCTGATTCCTTCCTTCTCTGTGCTGGGTAATGGCAGTGTGATTTCTTTCCATTGGCAACATGAAGTTTCTGCAGGTGGCCCAGAAGAGGGCTGGGGGAGGTGAGAAGGATGCTGACCACAGCACTGCGAGCACAAAGCATTGCAGCCTCCTGAACTGATGGTGAGTTTGTTCCTCCTCTCTGCTCACAGTAACAAACAGCATCACCCTAATTAACTGCAGGTTCCTGCTGGGATGGTCTTACTCAGCTTAAAGGTGGCTTATTTCTGTCTTGGATTTGTCTTGTTTCTATACCATAATAAGCTTAGATGAAACACCTGTAGCTCCATTGCTGGAACTGCTATGGGATGACCACAGCTGTTGATGTGCTCTGTGTTGCTGCAGCAGTAGCAGTGTGTTGCACCTAGTGGTAAAGGCAGGTGGATACAGAGAGTGTGATTAAGAGAAGGAAGGGTGATCTCAGCAAGAACTTCAGTGCCCTTTCATCCTGTGCAGTCTTTCAAGGCAGAAGTTGGTTTTAATTCTCTGATAGATGTTTCTGAGTTTTCAGGAGCAAAAGCAAGCTGTCCAAATTCTGTGCTCCCCTTCGTTCTGCTTTTGCTGAGACAGCTCACCTTGCTCTCCTGAAGACTCCATGTTCCCCACCACTGTGCTTTGCTGTCACTGCTGCAACAAGCCCTGAATTGCTCCTAGTGACACACAGAGCAGCAGCTCCGTGGTGTTACCTGCAGCTGCCCCATTACACGAAGCTCTTGCTGAGCTGCTGGATGCTTCTTTAGCACCTGCTCTATCCAGGTTTTTGGCTCAGCATCACTTCTGCTCAAAGCAGGCCCTTGTGTAAGGCAGGCTGCTTTACCTCACCCTTGCCAGCTGTCACCAGAAGAAGAGATTCCCTGTGTTAACCCATCACTGTGACTTTGTGCTTCTAGAGCTGTTCCTCACACCATGAAGGCAGCCACCAAAATCAGTCCTTTCTTCACACCTCTGCTTCTTCTCGTGCACCTCCCAGCCTCCTTGTAAAGCCTGGAGCTCCCCTGAGCCCTTCCAGGGCTTCCCATGTTCAGGGAAGAGGGGGAACAAGGGAATCCAGAATCACCAATTGCAACATCCATTGTGGAGTGATGAGAGAAAAGATCCAAAAGCTCAGAAAGATCAGACTTTGTTTTCAGAAGGCTGACAGGTGACACTACCCAGGGGTCTCTCATTTGGCATAGGTATCATGAAAGCTTTGAATGCTTCCACGTATCAGAACCACCCAGTATGCCTTCCTGACTCAAAGTGGAGTCAAAGAATTGTTTTCTACACTTTCCCAATCTAAAACATTAAAGTATGGTGGCAAGTAGAAGAGGCCTGCCAAGTGAATGTTGAGAATTTCCACTGTATGGTGAACACAAAAACACTTCTGCCCCTGTCAAGGCAGCCTGTGCTCATGGTGAATAACACCAGGCTTTGCAAATAGCTGTGCTGCAGCCATGGGGCTACAGCAGACAGGTTCTACTCCAACTAAATCTCTCTCTGAATACTTAATGCAAAATTCAAAGCCTATTTCTTATTTAAATTCCTCGCCTTCCTAATTTGAAAGACATTAAGTTTTGGCCTTTGCTTTTAAGCAGATGGATGCTCATCATTTACTTGGATGGTCCCTTTTTGTGCCACCATATCTGTTAGGTGCAGGAAGAATTTGCATTAGTATTGAGGTAGATCAAAAGATTTTCTTTGCACATATGCTGCAAATAATGTCTTTTCCTGGGGAAAAAAAGATACAGCGCTTTCCAAATGGTTTGTGAGATGATCAGACTTAAAAAAAAAAAAAAAAATATATATATATATATATATATGTATATATACCCCCCAAAAAGCAGCATCATATAAATATGCACAGCTTTAGTATTTAAATATTTCTTCAAAGTTTGTTGTTTTATTTAAGAAAACAAAAGCAAAACCCACGCCACCTACCCACAAAGGTCATCTTAATTTATGGGAGCTCTACAAGGTAGTGAGATGACAGATAGGGAGGAAGGTGATCAATTAAGACATTAAGCATTTTGCACCACATGGACGCATCTGCATGTCAGCCAAATAATAAGGCCATCAGCTCATTTTCAGGGAGCTGTTGCCTACTTCAACTCAATCCTCAGATCAAAGAGAAAATGTCTGCTTGCATTTTCTAATCAGAAAAGGGATGCTAATTTAGGTTCCTTAATGTGTGGTGGTAAGAGACTTCTTCAATTAACTGAATTCTATAGCTCAGAAAATAAAAAAAGGGGGATACAAAGGGAGTCAGGCTGGAAAGGCAGAAGTTCTCATTAAAGCAAAGGTCCAATATTCATTACCTCCAGCATCTGGGGCTAAACACTAAACATGGAGATCATCAAAGGGGGTTTAATGGGTTAAATTGAGAATATAATCTAATTAAAATATTAGATACGAGTAAATAGCTCTTTGATATTCATCTGAAGGTTTCATTAAAATAGGTACTTGAGGTTTGTATTAAGGGGGGGATTATCACTTTTAAGCAGAAACAACAAACTGAGGTTCTCTAACCAGAAATGCTTCCAAGTGTTACTATTTAGTTAAAAAATAAAAGTAAAAAAGTAGGAAATGCATGGAAATCAGCATGCAGGTGCCATCAAGAGGGGCTGAGTGCTGAAGATCCCAAAGGGGAGAAGAAAGAAGGCTGGGGCAGAGGACAGTCCTGTCCCATAGGCTGCAAGGCGGATGCCCACAGCTGGACTTTGATATGCAAAACACTCCCTTCAACCTGACCTGCATTTCCCATGTTCAAGATGCTGCTTCTGCCAAGTTTCCCCCAAAGATGATGTACAACACAAACTTCTGCCTGCAAAATCGAATCATAGAATTGCTCAGGTTGGAGGAGACCTTCAAGTCCAACCAAAATTCAGAAAAGCATCCCAGCAAGGGAAAAAAAACTAGAAAACAGATGAGCATGCTTAAAATGCTACCTATGTTACTATTTACTGCTTTGATATTTAGTAGAACTGATTCTAAAACTTTAAACTGACGAAACTTAAAGCAATTTATATTTGAATGGAATGGCAAATCGATGTGTGAATGTTATAGCTCATAATTAATCACATCCAATATTTTTCCCTTGCAGATATCCCTATCATTTCAGGATAGTTATAAGATATGAAGGGTTCTGAAAGCAGCTACGACTTGCTTCTCCTTCTCGTGCCTGCTTTGTAAAGTTTCCAAAGATGTAATTGGAGGTAAACTGTCTCCTTTTAAAGCTGGTAGCAGAAGTCTTTCCTCTTTCACCTCTTCCTCTGATTGCCTTGCTGTGAAAGTCTTCGGTTTAGGAATCTTCTTTGCATATTCCAGTGCCTAAAAACATGAAGATTGGGGAAAGTGTGATTAAGAGAAAACCTGTCCAACACTTTGAGAAAATGTGGTTGTTTCTTTGTTGAGTCAAATTAGAAGTTCCCCTAATTCCTGATCTTTTATTTCTGATTGTGTTCTGCATCAGGTGCCTCTGCTATAGGTAGTAACTGCAAGAAGCCTCTGCTATAGGCAAAATAATGCACCACAAGATTTGCTTCCTGACAGTTACCACTGGAGGCTATCTAACATAAAGAAACATACTGGTTTTCCTTTAAAAAACATAAAGCAGCACCAGTCCAGTTGCTAAACATCACTTCTTTCAATCTCATGAAGCTCTTGTTCTCAGCCATATGTTGCAGGGCGTTCCATGGGTTAATGTGCAAGGACAGAAACTGAGCATTCAAATGACAAATGTTAAGAAAATGATGTACTGAAAGGCCACAAATAATGAAAGAAGTCTTGGAATAAAATCTGAAGGAATTCAAAGCCCTTTTGACGTGGAGAGAATGCAGTTTTACCTCTTTGTGATTTACACGATCTGAAAATGAATGCATGGAACTGAGGAATTCAACTGATAGTAAAATGAAAAACTTCTTTCTGTGTGACAGTTGTCATTCATCACCTCAGAGAAATGTCTGCTGTGTTTTCAGCATCACACCAGGGAGCTGCTGCACTACTGATCTGGTAGAATACACGCTATTTTCAGAGCTTTATTACCTTCTGCAAGAGGGAAAAGGGACTCCCTTTGTTTGTTTGTGTATGCTATTGTCACACAGTCAGCTGTTGCTCATTTAGGTTACTTCTGAAGGACGGTGAAGGCTAAGGTAATGTTGTATGGGCTTGAAAAATAAGGCCAATTACTGTAGCTATGCAACTGAAGTGCAAAGAGTTGTGATTGAGACTGACAGGCAGGTGGATAATAGAGTAATAAGTGGATATCTGTGGTCCATCAGAAGAGTGCACTCTGCAGTAGCATGGCCTCTACCACTGAGATGAAGTTAAGAGTGTGCTGCGCTGGGTAGTGTTCCTATAGGGGTCCTGCTTTCCTTCATTTTTCATGCCTGCCTTTCTTTTTCTGTGTGTAAAGTCCAGAATCATTCCCTGTGAACATGTTGACAAGAACTCTGCCCTTACCTTCTGTCTTGACACTGAAGATACGACCTGGGGTTTTGGAGGTAACCTCTGAACCAAAGCAATGTTTTTCATGTTGTGCTCCTTAATTCGCTGTGCGTATTCCTTTTGTTGCTTTAACTTCTCCTTCTGACAAAAGAAACAAAGCGTATGAGAAACACGGAGCCATCAGTGAAATACCTTTTTCCACTGGAGTCTTCTGTTTGTATCCCTGTTGCTATTTAAGCTGGCTGAGGTATTGATCATTCCTCAGCAGAACACAACAGGAAACCCTGATGATTTTTTTAGTCATTCTTCACATTTAAGAGCTTTTTCTTGGACCATATTGAGGATAGAGCTCAACTGAAATGCAACGTGTCTTTAGTCTGTTTCAATGCATCAGTTCTGTTCTAAAATGGTTGTGCTAATATCTTCAGCTTTTGCAGTGACTTCCAAAACCTCTTTTGGCTTTTGAGGCCCTGAATGACATGCTTCATTTACTTAACTGATAGCCTCTTTGTGTTTCCAACAATTTATTATGCTCAAATTCAGCAGTGTGCTCTACCTTGCCCCAGTTATCAGCCAATGTCAATGATTTCCTTTCATTGCAATAATGCATCACACACCAGGCTCCACAAGTGTTATGGAGCTGTTAAAGACACACTGTGTCCTAGGCTCAGTCCATTCCAATCTGAGATCTCTAATCTCTCTCATTTATGGGAAGGCTGAGGAAATCATAGGAAATGACTCCAAAAGGACGATCATTTTATCATACTTGCTTCCTGCTGTCCTACAAGCTTTCTCTAGGGAATGTCAAATAAAGCAACTGTTATCAGATTAATAGTCTCAAAGCATGGAGGATAGAGCTTGCAGCACTTCAGATACATGGCTGCTACCAGAGGAAAACAGGTCAAACGGTACCGACTGACTCTTGCATCAAACCCTGTTTCCATTTCAACAGGGTAATAATAGCTGGCACTAGCTTAACAGTAAGTCAAGTTCACCCACTGTTTTCTTCTCATGTTTACAATACTTATATCTTCTTTTACTTCCACTTTCAAAGTTAGAAAACACTGTCTTTTACGCTGGGGATGTCAGTGCAACTCAGCCACGTGAGTATACGATGTCCGGCTGCTCCCATGGAACTAATGTCTGTTTCAGAGGGCTGAAATGACCCACATTACAGTTATCTTCCCTTCTATTTGAAATCTCTCCTTATGATCTTAAGCTAGACCAAGAGTCAAGCACACAAAGGCAAATACAAGCTGCTTCTCAGTGATAACCTCTCTGTCATTCTCCCCTGCCAAAGTTCACTTTGCTCAACTGAAAAGCAGAGTGTCAAGATGAGGACCACTTACTTTTTCCTTGATTGCTTCATAGTCAGGTCCAAGGCCTCCAAGCTTTACATCGAGATTGATACAGGCTTTTGAGCTGTATGGCTGCAAAACACACCTCAGTGACAGATTTTCCTTTGTATATATACATATATATATGTATTTTTGTATATATGTATATATTTATACATACACACACTATTCCATTGATATAAAGCATAATTAAAACCAGTCTTGTAATGGGCACCAAACTCAAAAGCAGGATTCAACTTGCAGTCTCTGTTACCTCTGCCATGTCTCATTTCAAGAATTCTAAGTGACCAAAAAAGATTGAGGTAATTGTGGAAATCAAATTATTCTGCATTTCCTTTGAATCTAGATGGGTAATTACCAATCATCCAAATTACAAAGCAATGCTTTCTCAGTCAAAAATGACATTTTGTGAGCTTTAAATGGGTGAAAGTGACCCATCCGACAGTTATCAGAATGAAATTGCAAAGAAACTTTTATAAGAGAAGCAGATAAAAATGCCTGACTTCGGTGGCAAAAAAAAAAAAATTAGGCATCTATTATTTGTTATAATAACCTTTCTTTGTTCTCAAACTGCAGTGTAAAATTGTTGCCTGGCTGTTGAAAAATATATGTCTTGCAGCACAGGAAGTTCTACAAATGCACAGGGAAGACAAGTGATGCTATTTGAACCCTGTGAGACTTTACTATAGAGAATTTTTCAAGCTCTCTTTTGAGAAGACTTGGTTAATTTTTTTTAATTTTGAATGTATGTTAAGAAATGATCAGGGAGAACTCATGATGGTCGGTCACAAAGCAGTGCAGGATTAAAAAGAAATTTCAGTATGTAAAAAAAAACCCACACATGTTCCAGTTAAATTCAACTGCAAAGAAACAAAACCCAAGCATTTAAACTTCTATTTGATGTGACGTTCGTATCAGCTATTCCTTCTCTGCTGTGATATGCCAACCTTTCACTTGAGATGCTGTGAAGAGCTAATCACTTAGAGGTATACAGAAGTGAGTGAGCACTGTATTTTCAAAGCCAAAATGTGCATGCAGTGAGTAAGACTGCATTAGTTTATTACAAAAAGCTCTGTCAGACATAGAGTTGTATTCTTGTGGCATTCCTCACACACAAAGTGTGAGAAAGCTACTGAAAATACAGGATGAAAATAATGTTTTCAACTCAGGGGATCAGAAAGGGAAGGAAATCTGCTCTTCAGTTCTGATTGTAGTCCAACTAATTCTTCTTAGAGGCATTCAAGCAGCAATACACAAATTGCCTCCTAGATGAAGCACGTGAGTAATTACTCCAGCTTAGTTTGTCTGCCCTGAAATGTGGAGCTAACTTCTTAAACATTTAATCTGTCATGGATGCACAGGGATACCCCTATGCTGCTCCACTGCATCTGTGCAACTGGTTACAGTATGAAATCTGAACACACAGGAAAAACAAAAGGAAGCAGGTTTTAATAAGGACCACAGTGGGATTGTCAGCAGACCTGTAATAATGTTTATGCTGTTAGCCTTACAAATCCTCTAAGTTTGGTCTTGTTCAGTTTGATTCCCTTGGAAACCAAGAGATTTGTGTTGGATAGCAAATGAGCATGACCAGGATAATGGTTTGTTCAGATCTGAAGCTTGGCTACCTGCTGCTTTATACAAACAGCTTTATTCTAAATCATTTTCTCACTGGTTACCCAAAAGGACAAACGCTGTTCTGTGTGCTCTTAGAGATCAAGTCTCAAAGTAATGGAGGGAGAGGTGGTGAACTACCTCGCTCTCTAGATTAAAATGATTTGGTCAGAAAAAACACCAGTAAATGTCTTCATCTTCAGTGTCTGCTTCTACCTTTATTCCTTCATTTTTAATGCTCGAGGCAAATCATCGTGCGTTCACGTGCTTTTTCTCTGTAAGAATGAAAAAGTTCTCATTTCTCCTTCCCTTTCTTATTTTTAGAGAAGATCTTTGGATTACCAAGAAAAAGAAAATATTAATCAGAGGAGAAAGTAGAAATGTACAGTTCTCTAATCTACATCTATTTGCTTACCTTCTTGCAGACTTTATGCTGTTTTTGCTTTTCCAGTTGCATGAGATAGCCTTCAGAGTTGCTTCGACTTATTTTCACTTGATTTCCTTCACATCTCTCTGGATCTACCTCTGAATCACTCTCTATGTGGGGTATTAGAGGTGGAAGTGGGCTGAACAATTGCATGTCATCAGCTTCTCTCAAACAAGACATTTCTTGGTGCCGTCGCTCCATGGTTTGTGTTGGCTGGAAGGCTGTACAAAAGGCTGCTGGTGAACTGTGAACAGAAGCTTGGGAAGGCCTCAAAAAAAGAAAAAAGAATCATTATTTGTATACAGCAAATAGTGTAATAAGTCATCTGTACAAAGAATGATCCTTACTCACAGAAGCTAATGGGAACAAGAAAATGGATGTGTGGGGATCTCACAGTGACTGACTTTGCTTGCATCCAAGTTCATAGAAACTGATTCATATGAACGGAAAACAATTAGATGGGGAAATGTTCAGCCTTAGGTAAAGCTAGCTTAAGTCAACAAAAACTGCCTTTATAGGGCTTTGGATCATGCCTGTTGAGTATTAAAATAATTAATGCTTTGTCTATCTGAAATTCTGCATAGCTGATTTTAGATTTTCATGCCCTTTACCATGTCAATGCTGTCCAGTCTTTGTTTCCAGACCTTGTGCACAAAAATGATTAACTCCTACAGTAATCAGCAAACTCCTATAAAGTCAGCAAAAATGTGTGCCTATTCATGATGGCAAATAGTGACAACTTTCAAAACTTATGTGACAGGCCAGAATTGGTGCTAGAATGACTCTACAGGGCAAGTTCTGATATAACTCTATGCAGATAGCACTAGACTTAAGTTTATGCACAGTACTCTTTGCCATTTGCTTTTCAAACTTCCCCCTCTAGCCTTTAGGGGAAAACTTTCAACTGTGGAAAATTCTGTATGCAAGAGTGCATGAAGTCTAGAACTGTTCCTTTCCAATAACCCATAGAAAATCAATAGTTAGAATAAATCTTAAGTTAGTATTAATCTATAGAGGGAGGTTTGAACCAAATAATTTTGTCTTTTGGACCTTAAAAACAAGCAAACAAGCAATTTTCTTCATCCACGTGTTATCAGGACATAGTTTCAGCACACATACTGACCATAAACTACTGGTAGCATAAATTTGTCTTTTGCAATCCTGAAGCAATACTTGATCCTTTGCCATTTCTTGATAGTTAGCATTAAAAGTAGATGAACTCTTCTTTTGATTTGGATGTGCTTGACCACTGGTACTGCCATCTCTTGGGAAAAATGGCACAGTGGCATGGTTGTATAAATGTTGCTGGCCATGTGGAAGTCCTTTTGGATGATCATGCTGCCAATTCTTGTTGTTCTTACTAGTACATGCTGGGAAATTACTTAAGCAAGTGTCTGAATTTGCTGCTGTATTGGTGTCAGGGCCAACAGAAGGATTTGGGCACTTCTGCAGTGCATTGCTGTTGTCTTGTTCCACTGTCTGCAGGGGAGCAGTCTGAAATTCTGACATCTGGTGGTGCTTGTAGTGCCAAGACTTTGGTTTTGCTGGTCTTCCTGCTGGCTGATGGTTATCACTCCTTGAAAAAGCTCTTCCCTCGAGATTCTGGTTGGACTTTACTTTGTTTCTTTGGGACCACTTGTTCTGGTGATCCTAAAACAAGTTACCAAAAGTGGAGTTGATTTCAGTGGTTGCTCTTTTATACGTTCATTATGATCAACAATATGCAAATGTTTAGGCAATTTGCCTGTCACAATGCCCACAGTCTTAACCTGAAAGGAGTCACAGCAATGTTTTGTAGGGCTGAATGAATACCTGGGTGAAAATTAATGTTAAAAGTGAACTTTTAGCATAAGGTGACATGTTAAAGGAAAAACGTCTGTTTCCTAAAGTTCAGAATGATAGGATAACAGTTTTACATTGTGGTTTTTGTAATGTTTTGGATTAAGGAAACACATTTTGATGGATGGGCCCTTAAAGGAGACTTAAGTATAATTATGTAACCCTGAGTCAGTCATTATACTTGTGGCTATAATAGGTGATGGCCTGGCTAGATCCAAAATTTAAAAGAAGTATGCACCTCTATTTGTGAACAGCACAATAAAAATCATTCAGGTGCTGAATGCATAATGCCACTTTAAAGCACTGCTTAGTGGTCTGAGACAAGTTCTGAAGCAGAGCATTGAAAAAAAAAAGGGTCCTTACAGATGCAGAACATATCTGAGAAATGATGCTCTGGTGAATAGTGAGTGAGGGAGCTTTATCTGAAGGAGGTGCAAAACCAAGTGCTCTTAAATAGACAGATTACTATTTTGAACCCTGTAGAGGTAGCTCACTGTCAGCCACCTGGGGAAAACATTTCAAAAATCAAATCAGTTCTTGTCTTTGGTACCAAATTTCATAAAAAGATGGCTATATACACCCTGTTAGATTGGTCCACAACAGAAACGAACTTATGTCAATGATTTAAATGATTTCACTTCTAAACCAAGCACTCCTCCCTGTCCTGTGTCTTGAAAAACATTATCTAAATGATAAGAAAAAAAATCAAGAATTTAAACACACCAGGACTACTGTTTTCAGCTAAACCAACACGCTCTAAAACTGGGGTTTATTCACTGCTTTCCAATTACAGCATCCTGTGTTGCCCATTTTGAGGAAAGGCATGGCTTTCCTTCGAGGTAATACACAAATCCATTCTCAGTCCATTTAATCTTTGTCAGCACTACGATCCTCCATTTCATCCTCCTGTCTCTCTAGGGTTCTTTTGTTAGCAACACTTGCAACCACTGCATAACATATGCACTCAGAATAACTACTTAATGGTAGGTATTAAATCCACATACATAGAAGCATGTTTTGGTGAAAGCTTTAGCGCTGGGGAATCCTGACTCCTGGTGCCAAGATGATGATTTGTTAACTCGACCTCTGCTGTAATGATTAGTGCTCTGCCTTACTGTGCCAACGGTGCAAAGCATGAGCTACTGCCAAAATGAGACCAGGCCAATGGTTTCCCATTTAAATGGAATGAGGAGCCCTGCGAAATACCTCTCATTTTGAAACTTCAAATTTAAAGCACATCTCTTCATACAAACAGCAGCATAAAATCTTGTTTGCTCTTCATAAAAATTCAGCTTCTACTCTTAAGCGAACAGTGAGGAATTTGAACAGTCTGCTGAACGACTTCAAATTTAATACAAGGACATTTACTAGGTTTGTTAACAATAATTCCAGTTAGTTTGAATTTCTGGTTCTGAAATCCTTGTTTTTTTTCCCATCAATGATGACAAGCTGGTCTCTTCACTGCTCCAAAGGCTATCCTGTCGTATTGGTTTGAAAGGGCAGTGTGAAATAGATCTATATGCTTATGTGTATGCAGTAGGTTACTGCAGCTTCTGCTTGTAACACTGTTTATGGTCACCCCTTGATGTTTGCTGGGGGTTTATGGGACAAATAATGCAACAGCAGTTGAGTTCTAGCTCAGAAACCTCACAACTGAGGAAATACAACAATATGCAGAATAAGCTGCATTCTTGTCACGATGTGCAGAATTACACCTAAGAATTTAGTGTAATTAATTTGTACTCTCAACAACAAGCTTACAGCTTGAAACAGTCAAACTTGCATGCTTTGACAAATACATTTCAATTACTGTGTTCTATCAAAAAGAACCTTGAGCCGCTGTGAATTCAGGTACCATTTGTCTTCGGGGTGCATTTTCACGTTTGGGTATGGCAAGGCACTCTGAACAGGTTCCTCATCAACAGTTTTAGTATCTGCAACCTACAAAAAAATAGAACGTTTATGACCACATGCTAATATAGCCTAGTCAGAATAAAGGGTCTAAAAGTTTTGGAGGTGGATGAGAATTTGACTCGTAGTGAAGCTCAAATAGTAAAGTTAGGTATTATATAATAGATAAGAAAATGAAAGGCTGAAAAAAAAAAACCAAATGAAAAGCAAGGGGGAAAAAAATACACCATTAACAGTTATAGGATAGCGGGGAGTATTCCTTTACTTTTGGAGAAAAGAGAGGAAAAGAAAATTGCATTTTAGGAGATGAGAGATTGGGAGAACTAGAAAAATACAGGCAGGGTCTATTGCTGAGCTTTCAGGTGAACTTGCTGCCCCAAATGTCTACGCTGATTCTATTAGCTGTCACTAGAAAAGTTAACAAATTGAAAGTTACCACATAGGTTTCCTGAACTGGGGATAGATGCAGCTTGGCAGTCTGCAAGATGTTTTTGGTGGAACTGACTGCCTCACTGTATTGATGGTTTACAGGGCAGGTAAAGCATACTTCTACATTATCTCTTTGAAAGAGGAACAGGACACAACCTCTGCCAGCATTTTTTGTGAACTATTCTATTAATACCAATCAAATTGAGAAAATGATCAAATGAAATTGCATTTTGAGCATCATAAGCTGTGTAATGCCTATTCTGTTAAATTGAGGCCCATAATTGCTTCTCTACTGAAAAGATACAACAAAGACAGCAATCATGGCATGTCATTATCCCAGACTAGAAAACCGGCCTTTGCAGTGAGGACTTCAAAGGCTTGTGGTTCTCGAATTGCATTTGGCTGCTATTGTTGTAGCGCAGGCAATCTTGATTAGGTGTTTACACTGAGGTAAGGCGCAGTGCACAGAGAGTCTGAGTGCCTTGGTCTAGAGCCATTAAAAAATTGTACATTATGTTCCTTGCTTTGAAGTAAGGGGCTTGTAGGTAGGAAAGCAACTCATATTGAGTACAGCTGAGCTAGATTTGGCTGCTACTTCTCTCCGTCTGCCTCTCTTCCTCTCCCTCCCTGAAATTTATCATCAGGCAATGCTGCAAAGAACTTGATGCTTTATAAAACGCTGTATAAATTAGGAAATATACAGATTAACAGACATCTATAGCATGTTTTGGTACATACAGCCTGCTGTCTGTATGCACAGAGGTAACATCAGTAAATTCTGCAAGAACAAGGCTGCAAATTTTTCACATGATACTACGTCAATTGAATAAACTTGTATGCAATGTACTTATTTCAAGTGTCCACAACTATCATTTCCACAGTGCTGACACCTAACAGCAGTTACACCAGTAAAAAAGCTTCAAAGTCCTCCAAAGCTCAAAATAATCCAGTATAGATAAAACTGCACTCAGAATGCATTCCACGTTTCCAGAAGGCTGCATGTGATTTGTTGTTGGCTTCTCTTTGAAGAGAATAAAAATGCTGGTTTTGCATTTCTAATAGTTTTCCAGGTGAGGTGGCTGGCTTAATTGAGAAGACTTAACTGCTGAGTTGAGAATCATGAGCCTTGAGACAACGGGCCAGCTCTGGTCAACAAGATGCTCCTACAGGCCTTCATGCACTCCTCCAACAAGGTGAAGGAATGGATGTCTTGGTTAAGAACAAGAAAGGTAAGTATTCCTTCCTGTGTGTATAATCAATGAATATATAGATGTTATAATTAAAAAATAGACAGGAAAGTTAGGCTAAGTAAGATTATTGCAACAGGAAGATGGTAAATGGAAAATGCTTACTGATGCTGTAGGCTGATGGCTACCTCAGCAAGGTAATTTTGGCATACAGTCCTGATTTTAGCAGTGTTGGGGTTGTTGTTGCTGTTGTTTTTTCCTACTACACAGCCTTCAGAAAGCATCTACGCTACAAAGTCCTGATCCCTGGCTCCAATACTTACGTATGAATCATTTTAAGAATTCCCCATATAGTAAACATAATCATATCAACACAACTTTAATTAGCAGCCATCTATGCTAATTATTTTTTACCATCAAGTAAATTATAACTGAAAAAAACAAGGGCTTTTAACAGCTCCGAGAGAAAAGAGCACGTCCACTGTTGCTTTCATTGTAATACAGTCGGCAGATGCCCTCTAGTGTTGTGTCAACCACTCATTAGCCACAAAAAAAAAATGTGTCACAAGTTTCTAGTTTTGCAAGTGAATGATTTTCTGCCCTGTAACTCATAGAGTGATTCAGTGACTTCCATATTGTCATTATGCATAATGTGCAGCAAGTAAAAGCAACAGACTCTTGTATAATTGTTCATTAGGAACTGTTATTACATTTCCACTTAATCCTTAATGCAGTGTTTGACATTTCACAGTCAATCATAAGAAGGCCAAGCCCTTGCAACCCAATTACAACATATTACAAGTACTTACTGATTGATTCCAAATACCAGGTTTGGTCTGGGTGAGAAAGCAAGTAGGGTAATGGGTTGCCTGACCATCAAATTCACATCTTTTCTGGATACTCCTAAATGTGTGACACTAAATGACAGTGATAAGCCCTTGAAAGCAGTGTATTATCAAATCCATGTCAGCCAAGCTGAGGAAAGTCTGATGCTCCTAAAAATAAGGTATGACGTAGAATCTATAGGAAAGAAGACAGCATTTCTTTCAGGAATATTCAGAGGTTGCCTCCACGATGATGCAGATGCTTTGTGGCCAGGAATATATGTAGCACCAACAGGTGAATCAGATTCTCATAGGAAATTGTTAAGTTCTAAGTTGCATGATAGCCTCACGCAAACCTGTAAGACCATACAGATACTCTACTTCAACAGCAGACTTTGGTTTATAGCAGTTAGAACTTGCCAAAGTTACCTACCTGCTCTTGAATAACTTCTTGCTTTTTGCCATGTAACTGAAGATAGGATTTGTTCTTGTCTGTACGCAACCCTAAAGTCCGCTTGTTTTTTTCCACAAAGTCTTTTTTTGCTCTTTGAGGTCGATCTTCTGGAATCTGAAGAGAAAAAGCACTGCTGTATGTACTAAGACTATCTTTGAAATAATAGCCATCTGAAGATTCATCCCCTCTGGTATGTAACCTAAAAGGTTCACTGCAGACGAAGGCATTTGGCTCATGAAAGCTCAGTAATTCTGTACCAAACTCAGAGAATGACTCCTGAAACTTTGCCTCCTGTTGATTCTTTTCTCCCGAGGAGACACTGGAATGGAGGTAAAATGAATCTTGGGAAAGGTCCACACTGCCTCCTTCAGCAACGTGGTGTTTTTCTACTTCAGAAAATTCCACTGCTTCTTTTGTGTTCTTCCAGTTAGGATTGTACTTTAGGCTGAAATATTTGTCTACAGGCTGCTGTTCCCTATTTAAAACAGAAACATAAAGTTATTCGTGTATAAATTGCATACATTCTACATTTCTCAGTGTACAATTTGAGCCTGCAAGCGTTCTGCAAACACAACCAACCACACCAGGGGTTGCCAGCTGTGGGACCAAGACCAGAACAGTTTTATCAAACATGTTTGACTATAAAATGTAGGCAGGACCTCCTTTAAATCTTTAATTTCCATTATCAGTGAATGATTAATTGGCCTAACATTCAGATCACAGTGGTATACAACCTTGATCCTAAATTTGGCACGGATATTATAAGCACTAGCAGAATCAGCTAAAAGATAAAACAACTGATAAAACTGTTTCCATTCTGATGATGCCACCTACAAAACACAGACTGTGTTTTGTACATAGTTTTATGTTTCTGTTTTAAATAGGGAACACTTTTTGTAAAACAAAAGTGATGTACCTGCTAAGATTCCACCCTCAAATCTCAGTAGAACCAATAATGACTGGCTAAGCTGAATTTTCTAAACTGCAGCACAGCCAATCATATTAACACTTCTACAAATCATTTATTCCTTCTTTCTCAACTGGTTAAGTATATATCAATATTTCAAGAGGCTTCTAAGTTAATAAAAAAATCTGTTTCTCTAGCAGTGCTTTTCATTTCAGGTAAGCATGATGGTATCCTGTGTACTGGAGATGATTTACACCAGTGAAAACATTATTATTTGTAGTTGTCATACACTGCAGGTAAGCAAAAATAGGTGGCTATATTTTGAAACGAATATAGGAATATTTGATATAATTGTAATGATTCAAATAACAGAGTATAATGCTAGAGAGTTCTATTGTGCTGAAATGTGTGCACAGCAGCTCAACAGGATTATGCAGGCCAGGTCACCATACGGGAACAAAATGAGCGTGAAGAGCTCCTTCATCTCTAATCATCTGCAGACAAGAAGTGCACCTTTTATTCCTCCCCCCAACTTGATATAAAGGTTAGATGGACTCTGTACTCATCAACAAAAGTGTGGTACACAGACAACAGATGCAGCATTTCCTCTTCAAATTCCGAGGTTAGTAATGGATGTAGAGAGGGGGGTTCATATGCATATGCTGTGATATTTGCTCTGGTTAATGGACTGTATTTGAGTACTTGCTAGGCTAAGTTCAAACAAAATAAAATCAAATTTCCATTTAATGAAGAGCCCCACATTCAGCACAGTATTCAGTCAAAAAAATTACTAAAAATTAGAGCATGTTTCTAGTACAATTAACATCATTTGCACTCACAATAAAATGTTCGGTAACTGGCCATTTTGCCTGTTGAGGACGTGAATAAAAGCATGCTATTAATCATTTAGTCTTCATTTGTTTGCCACTTTATTTTAAGTAGACAATTAAATTGAAACTGCACATTATTATTACTTCAGGTTTAATTTAATCCCTATAAACTTGAGAATTATTCCCAATTTATAGTGTTAAACCTTTCATGCATAAGACAGCAAATTTGATTTTATTTATGTAGCAAGTTAATGCTTTCCTAAAGAATGTTTAATGATGGTAACACTTAATTTTAGATTTATGCAGTTTTAAGAGCAAAACTGTTTTTTCAACCTATCAGCTTTTGCCTTTATGTTTTCTTACAGACAGTGACCTAGTTTGCTCAGCATGGATCTTTTTGCAGGAAATGAAAGGAGGATGTGTTTTCTCTGTGTTTTCTTTTCTTTCTCCCCAATTCCAGCCCCAGAAATCCTCTCACCCTTGTTCTCAAAAATGCCACACAAACCATTTGCCACCTCCTACCTTCCTGCTTGCCTGTTTTAGACAGAAATGAAAGGGCTTGTAGTAGGAACATCTGTATGCAGAGCCTAGAGCCTATGAACTTGACATTATTGACAATATTGACAGCAGGACAAGGGGAAATGGTTTTAAGTTGAGGGAAGGGAGATTTAGGTTGGATGTCAGGGGGAAATTCTTTACAGAGAGAGCAGTGAGGTGCTGGAACAGCTGCCCAGGGAGGCTGTGGATGCCCCGTCCCTGGAGGTGTTCAAGGCCAGATTGGATGGGGCCCTGGGCAGCCTGGTCTAGCATTAGGTGGAATGGTTGGTGGCCCTGCATGAGGCAGGGGGGTTGGAGATTCATGATCCTTGAGGTCCCTTCCAACCCTGGCAATTCTGTGATTCTGTGAACTCGGTGAGGGATATTTTCTCTCCATCTTAACCTCCTGCACTGGTGTTTTAGCCGACGTGATCGACAGCTGAGAAATGGGTATAATGATAACGAATGTGGATAAGACACATAGTCATGCACATAACTTGGTCCTTGGGTGTCCTTCATAGCACTTTGGTGATCTGAGTTGGTTTTGAAGAGGTAACAAGTATCCTGAGGCTTTAAAGGTTTAGATCAACCATGCTCATCTACTGAAAACCTATGCCTTACCTTCCATCGCTCTCTTTCTTTCGTACTCTGTCTGTACACTGCACTGCGTCATGCTTAGCTCCTTCCTGCTCCTCTGAACTCGTCTTCTCCAAGCTGTCTTCTTCCTCTAAGCTGTCATCCTCCAGCTCCCCAGCACTCAGTCCTACCAGCTCGTCGTGAGCACGGATCCGTTGCTGGAGTTCTAACTGATACTGCCTTTCCAGAGCAAGGCTTTCAGAATCGGAGTCCTGACAGTCGCGCAGCTCTGAGCCAACGCTCCCTTCGCTTGCAGGTGGCCTTTTCCAACTTGCGGGATGAAAGCCTGGTTGCGTGAGCTCACTCTGAGGAAAGCATTCGTTACTCACGTGGAAAGTATATGGAGAAGAAACTGTAACGTATGCCGTATCGGAGGCGTTCATGCTGTGCTGGACACCGATGGTTTGCACCAACCCTGCGTTTGGAAAACAGGGAAGTGAACCAAAGAGGCCACGCAGTCGGAGATGTTTGTGTTTGTTAGGAGTTGTGGCAGTGACCTACAGTTAAAACTGTTTATCCTCCCCCATGGCATGGGTGTTCCAGTTAATATCAAGGAATGCGTGACTTCGTAATGAAATTTGCCTTAGAGTGATGTATTACTGGTAACAAAGCTAATCATGCACGAAACAGATCGTGGAAAAGAAAGCAGAGCTAAAACAAAGCAAAACAAAGGCAAAGAGCCAGCTGACAGCTGCAGAGAGGTACAAGAAGCGGTGCGTGCTCCCTTTACCCAACTCCTTAGGCTGGCGCAAGGCAGTGAAAAGCACACGAACGCTTCT
This sequence comes from Phasianus colchicus, assembly GCF_987193195.1. Lineage (NCBI taxonomy): Eukaryota > Metazoa > Chordata > Aves > Galliformes > Phasianidae > Phasianus > Phasianus colchicus. The sequence continues at coordinate 4,064,448 of NC_143458.1, read as the reverse complement.
TGGTTAGTTTCCTTCCATTATGACTGCATTAAAGCCGTCCTAAATCATCTGCAACCCTGGACCGGATAGCGGAGTTAAGGGTGGGCTGGGAGCAGCCCGTCTCCACGCTGCTCCCCCCCCCCGGCAGCAGTGGGCTGGGCCGCGCCGTCGCCATGGTTACGGCGGAGGACGCGGCGCGGCACCTACCAAGTGCTGGGCGGGGGGGGGGGGATGAAGTGAGCGCGCCCGGGGTGCGGACCCCAGGCTGGGGAGCGAGAAGTCAGATCGTTCCCTGTGGTGAAATAAAAACACTCGAAAAGCCGACAGGTAGGCTGTAGTAATATCAGGGTGGTTTATTAGAACGATGGTTGCCGCCTGCTGAGGTGAAACGGTACCGTGGGCGTTATGGGAGAGCGATGTGGCAGCGCGGGATTCGATCGCGGGACCCTGGCGTGCAGCGGGCGCGGGAACGCGGGGCGCTGAGGGGAGCAGCCGAAGGGAGGGCTGTGCTTCCTCCCTGTGCACAGATTGCATCTGCAAAGGCAGTTTTTTCAGTATGTTTCATACGTGCAAAGCAAACACTTGATGTTGGTGCTTGTTCCCGGCCCGGGCTTTGCCCTGTGAGCCACCAGGTAGATCTGGGTTCGTATACAAATTGCTTACCCACCCAGGTTAAAAATCATAGAATCATAGAATGGCCTGGGTTGGAAAGGCCCACAATGCTCATCCAGTTCCAACCCCCTGCTGTGTGCAGGGCCACCAACCTGCAGACCAGGCTGCCCAGAGCCACATCCAGCCTGGCCTTGAATGCCTGCAGGGATGGGGCATCCACAACCTCCTGAAATGAAGTAATGTTTTCATTTTTCCACGTAAAGGCCTGGTTGTGCCTTACAGAACCACAGCACGAGGTCCCTGTAGAAGAAGGGCTCCCTGCTGACATCACTGAGTTGCTCTGAAGAGGGAATGTCCTGCTGCTTCTCACAGCTTCCCCACCACAGGCAAGTGCATGCACCCCTGGGTTGCAGAGTCCCACCATGCGGTTCCTCTTCTCCTTTGTCAACTCAAGATTTTCATAGAGGACAGCCATGTTGTTTTTAAACGCCTCTGACATCAGGATGTTTGGCTAAATACAGCTGGGTGCCCAGGTTTGGTTGTCAGAATGAGATATTAGAAGTCCTGATTGGTTTCCATCTCCCAGTGTTTCCTGGTCAGTCCTGTGCTTGCAGGGGAAGTGGCAGAAGTGGTGCATGACTATCTGCATATCCTGTGTTCCTTGGGACTAATTGCATATTCCCTTGCCAGGCCCTTAATAGCAATTAGGGTGGATTGAGGACCTGTATTTCTGGCAGTGATTGATTATCATGGAATCATAAAGGTTGGAAAAGATCATGAAAATCACGTAGTCCAACTGTGAATTAAATCCTTTGAGGACTGCAGCTAGGTCGGTCTTCATACGTATGAACAGGTATGTAGGAGCACTGTCCCTATCTACCAATCTTCAGAGGAAAACAATCCAAATTGTCTTTGGGATTTCAGGTAACTGTTTGTATGTCTGCTCCCTGAAATCATACTGCTTTGTGAATGCTGAAACATAAATACCAGAAAACAGTGCTGTTTCTGTACGTTTTATAGCCTTTGCTATACATCTGTTTCTTTTCCACATGCAAACCGTTCCTCAGGTATTGTAGTGTTTTTCTCACTTGGATTCTTCTGTGTTGCTTCCACATATCCTTCTGTTACATACTGCACGTTGGACTTCTGATTGACGACTGAAAGTCAAATACATATTTATTACTGATTTTATAAAGGAGGAAGCACCTGCATGATATATATTAATGATAGTGTTATAGAATGATGAAACACCCAGGATATTCAGGACTGTTTAGCAGTAGTTGAATTAAGCACCACTGATGATGCTTTGAACAGCATTCCATCAAATTAAATTTAGAGAAAACCACTGGGATTATCTAATCAAAACTATTTAATAAAAAGGCAATAATTTTAATTTTGTACAGCTCTGTGTCACCCTTGCTGAAGCTGCTATCTCTGTAGTAGACCTCAGGATAGGAAAGGCTTGATTTTGCAATATTCCAGTTTACAGTGTGCAATTTGGAAGTGTCTCTGTGCAGTAAGGGGGGCAGCAATCTGCTTCTGCAGTGGTCAATAGCAACAGTTTATCTGGCAGAGATCAATTTATGTTGGTTGAAACTTTTTACCTTCTCTGTTCTTCTCATGGCCTGGGCTTTCTTCATTAGATCTGGATTTATAACTCTCCAAAGTCTGGTCTGAAGTATCATTTTCTGTGCAAAAATCAAATATAATTAAGATTTTCCCATGACTCTTCCTCACTTTCTTCCTTGGATATAAAAATCCTGGTCTTTTGAGGGCACAAAAGTAGAGTGCAATAATTCTGGTCAGTCACGAGGGATATGCTTAAGAAAACAATGTGGTTGAGTTGTGTAGAGTGAAGATTGATCTGAGGCCACTGGTTACAGGGGAATCCTCAGCTTGTTTGCAACAAGTCACAGCTACTGTCTGTAGACATATGTTTAAGCAGAGGGAGCTGTGTCTTATCTCCTCTCAAGGAGCCCCTCAGCTGTTCAGCCCCTCTGAAATAAAGCAGTTACTCAAACAGTGCCATCACTCACCTCTCTTCCAAACTCCATGAGCTTTTTTCAGCTTCCATGTAAAAAGCACTACGATGATGAGCAGCGTGACAATGAGAACTGCCACCAAGAGTGGCAGCAGGAAATCCTTCTTCTTACTCATGCCTTCAGATTTCACATCTTGCTCTGTAAAAGAGGCAGATGTATGTTTGGGTTGTTAAAGAGCTTCCTGAGAGTTTCTAGTTATTAAAACAAGAATGATGTATCCTAGACCAGGCTGGAACAGCATGGTGGGAGAGCAGAATACACCTTGCTGGGCTCAATTTTAAGACACAAGCTCAGCTGTTTTTCTAATTGTATGAAAAACTAATTGAAGTCAGCAGACTTAGCCCTAGCACAACAAATGGTAACATTCAGCTTTTTTCTAGATTGTAAAAATGGTTGCATTTCTGTAGTATCTCCCCAAGACTGCAAGTCAGTATTATTCTAGTGTACTGATGCCAGCTTTGGAGGTGCATGCCTGGTCAGGAAGAATCAGCTGGGTGTTAGAAAGCTGCATGTTTGGAAGCTGAATCTAAAGAGTATTTAGGAGTTCTTACCAAAGGTGACAGTGGAAGTCAGAGTTACGTTTTCACTTGGGAAGGAGGCTTCTGTCCTGAAAAGTTGCTCTGTGACTGTGCCATTGGGTGCTGTTTCAGTGCCTGGAGAGATGAAAAGAATGGTATTTCTAAGAAGGGCCAAGGAATGCTTGAAAATTCTGTATTTTTCCAACAGGTTTGAAGTCCAGGACACCTGATAATGTAGCAGAAAGAGACTTCTGGAGCTCTTAACTCAAAAAACTCCATATTCACTTCCTTAACACAGTATTTCTTTTTAATATAAATACTACATAAGCTTTATGAACAGAAAATCCTCAGAGTATCTTACTCAGTAATTCTCATTTACAGACAAATTAAAAGGAGGGTGAGCTTTGAGCTTCATTATTTTTTTGAACTTTTCCCTTCCCTTACTTTACTTTGCCTGCTTGCAAATACAAGAATAGGCAGCTATTTTTTTCCTTAAAGCAGATATTTTCTTATATTCCTATCTAAGATTAACTTTTGCTGTCTTTATAGCTTTCAGAAGTGTAATCACCCAGCATGAGAGAATGGCAGCGGTGGGGACATCACCACAGCATGTCTGATGATGCAACATACCGTTAGGGATGTGATGAGCAGAGGTACCAGACAGCTCTCCTGCTGCAGCTGATGTTGCTCCAGGCCCTGAAGAAACAAGAGAGGTAGGTTCTGACTTCCTTACACATGTAGGCAATATCTTTTGGGATAATTAACTTTGATTTGTAGAACTGAAATGGTAACGCATGCTGCATCTGCCAAAACTTTACTTTCCTTTCTTAGCAGGTACATAAGCACACTGTGCTGTAAGATTCATGCTCCCTCTTACTACTCATAGAATTGTTTATCAACAGGATGTAGCCATGCTGTGAAGTTTGTAACCACTGACATAGCACTTTTAAACAAATACAAAGAGTTTTTTCTAAAACAGTTGACTTTTCACTGCTTGCTCTGTAACACTAAGCAGATGTGGGTGCTGCTTTGGTGGGTTTGGGTCAAGCAATTTGTGCGGTGCAGCTCTTCATTCTCCTCTTGGAAACATTTCTCCTGTAGAATAGCTTCAATTTTCGCCCGTCTATATGCACTGATAATCTTTGTTGCACAGTGCCACCTAGTGCAACCACGCAGAGAAATCTCAGCTCGCACGGTGCCTTCCTGACACTCCAGGAGAGCAGAAAATCTGGCTGCTGCCAACGGGAATGTAATTGTGCTGCATCTGACGGGAGAGAGCTTGGCTGCTTTTATGGCTGTGAAATGGAGGGCTTCCCTCACAAGCAAGAAATGCTGCTTTTCTGAGTCATATGTGTGTAAGATGGCTTATAGTGCTGTTCTCTGTAGTGTTTCTGCCTTGGTTTGATAAATGCGTGCAACTAAGTCTAAACTTACAAGTAGATGTGTCAGCTGGTTGGAGGTTTTACTGGGCTGTCATTGATGCTGTGCTGCTAAATAATGCTAAATGGATTCTCTGATACTGCGGAAGGGATAGTTGGTTTTTCAGATCCTGGAGGAAAACCCCTCAAACACATGATAAAAATCAGAAGTCACGCTTTGCCACTGAACCCAGTCCATGGAAATGAAACCTGCTGTGGTATTCTTTGTGTTCTGGGCTGCTTGAGTCCCCTATCTTGAGCTGTGGTTAGATTTATAATCCTTCCTTTCCACCTTTGGTTCCCCTGCCTTCTGAATATATTTAACACCATAAAATGAGTAAAAAATGAAAGTAAAACTCATACCATTATGTTGTGGGTAGCTTGGAGAGAAGTCTGTATTGCTGTTCAGATCTGACTCTGCTGTGGTCACTGGGGAAAAAACCAAAATTCTGAACACTGTGCAAAATATTCCTCAGTGCTAACAGCAATTTTTGCAGTCCAACCTCTACATAGAGACACTGTTCAGTATTTCTTTATGATAGATCTTATGGTTATCTGATCTGTGTATTAGTTACAAAAAGGCCAAGCAGTTGGTGCCTACCTGTAGGCTGCACATACTCAGAGACGTACGTATCCACCTCTAGCGTAGTTGACACAGGAGTTGTGTTTGTCACTGAAAAACAACAGTGGATATTTAGGTATGTAGAAAAAGAAAAATAGCTCACATAAAATCTTAGTTTGGAGTTCCTCTTTTGCCCCAGTTGGCTCTCTCTTGTAAAAACAAATTCCACGCACGAGGTGGTAGACCACGTGTTTCAGTTTTGCATGTGCATCTGCATGACTTTCTCTACCTGAGTGCTAAAATGCAGTAACTGCTGTTCAAAGAGTGCTGTAGTACCTGTTCTGGCAACATCCTTGAACTGGAAAAGTGCTGTCAGCTTTCCTTCTCCCAGTGCTTTGTGATGAACGAGGCAGCTTGCTGCTGAGTTGGGCCCATATGCCAGGACTGTGAGGGTGCTGGTTGTGGTCCATTTCTTCCCGTCAGCTTCTAACTTGTGCCTGGTGTCACCTACACAGCCATGGGGAAAAAAAAACATTGAAGCGCTTTCTAGTCAAGAGCAATTTAATGAAAAACCTTCCAGGCACAATCTGCAATACTTCACTCTGTTAAAATAGTGCATGATTACTATGCACAAGTGATTCACTGTGTAAATGGATTGCATGGGAACCCAAAGACAGCAAGGTCATGTTTTCCTTCTTGGTAGCTAAGTGCAGGCCCTGCTGCCCCTCTTGCAGCCAACCCAAAGCCTCTGCTTATTCTGTGACTCATGTGGGGAAACTCCCCTGCTGCAGGGCTCATACAGTCTGTAGGACTGCAATGGGATGTGCCACTAGTGTGGCACAGATTAATGAGAAAAGGGCAGCTGATGTGGGTGTGCACTTCTTGTCCTTATTGAACATACTTGTGGCTGTGGCCCTGTTGCATAAGGACCTGCTGCAGCACACGAGGTCTAAAAAAGACCCTTCCTCTGCTGGGAGAGGTGAAACACAAAGATAAATCACCATGGCATAATGAATTAAAGAGAGCTATGTGACATGTCTGGCATAGATCTCAGTCCTCCAGGTGTACTGAATTCTACTCATTTATGTTGCATGGGATGATAAAGATGTATTTCATGTGATGCAAAGAGAAAGTTTGAATTGCTCTGGTGAAGTTTTTTTTCAGATGTTTACCTTAAATGCCCACAGAGGCACAATAATGTTGACTGTCTGCTTCTATGGTAGAGGTTCTCTGGACAAAAAGCCTAATGCTTTCTCTATCTGTACTGTGGTAACATCTTTATTTCTTAAATGAAAGAAATTCTTTCTTTCCAAATTAGCCCCTATGGATAATTTGTTGTATCACATTGACACACTGACTGGTATTTCACAGCCCTCTTTTCTGTCCCCTATGGGGTCACACGTGGATTTAGAAGGATTTCAATGTGTTTTTGCTAGAAAGGAAATAATCTTTAATTGTCAACAACAGCTCAGTAATTACAGCTGGTTTGCCCCTGCTGTGCCCTGGTACAACTGAGGTGCTGCCAATAATTAAAATTGTTAGCTATTTTCTGATTAGTATAAATATTTGCAGTGAGTGATACAAGCTGAGCATGGCGTGGAGTTGGGTGTGGGGAAAAGAGAGTTTTTGCTCAAAGGTAGTTACCTGCAAAAAGGGAAAAGCACATGCAGAAAGCTTGAGAGACACTGAATTAGAACACTTTATTTTTCCATTCAAACATGAATTTGCATCTGCCACAAACAAGCTGCATGGTGAATCAGCACTTCTTCATGCAAATATCCCTTCATCTGAAACCACCTCTAAGTTAAACCAATCAAAAAAACACTGTATAACCCTTTGATGCTTAATTTCCCAGCTGCTTGTAAGACATGAGGCTGAAGGCCAGGTAGCTCTCATTGGTCTGGTAGGTCCTAATGTCTTCCTGGTGTTTGTGTTACAAGTCTCTCAAGATGCAAGTAGAACGTGAAGGTAAGTGTAGGCTTTTACTGAACTAAATGGAAAGATGCTTAGTTGGTCATGTATGTTGTGGAGGGTATCTGGTGTCTGTGTGGTGTGTTGGGCTGTTATAAGTAGCAGATTTCAACAGCTTTTCTTTCTTTTTTTCCCTCTCTCTCTAGTCTTGATTTCTAGCTTTATTTGGGCCAGCAGGCTTTTCTGTTGTTATGTTGAACTCTATTCTGTGGGGAAAATATTTTATGCTAAACTATGAAAATATTGGTTAATGATAGAAAATAGAAATGAGTTTGTTAACATGCGAATGAAAATACGTTTGTACCTAGGGGTGTTTTCCTCACAGGTTGGTAGTGAGGTGTATTTCCTCTCCGTTGTACAACAGTTACAGCTAATAAGGTAGTAGCTATTGGAACAGGGCCTTCAAAGCAAGCTGTTTCTATTGTACACAAGTTAAATTGAGCTAATTATTATCCACTAGTCTCATCTGTGTTCACCTAGATGTGTGCAAGGCTGTAGCTGTTGCTGGGGGTTGTGAGCTGTGTGTTTTTTGAGCTCTGTTTTTGCTTCTTACCTGCCTCTGAACAGATTAATGAGAAAAGGGCAGCTGATGTGGGTGTGAGCTGCTCAGCACAGCTGAGGAAAGCCTATACCAGTCACAAAATGGAAGCAGTTATAATGGTTTTATTAACTAACTTTGTGCTTGGGCTTTGCAAATTGTGCCGTCAGAGTTTTGGTTTCATTTCATGTCAGTGGAATCTCACTCCAGATTCTCAGTGGATTTTAGTGCCAAGTTATGTCATTCTTGCACTGAATACAAGCACATCAGGTGAGCCTTCTCCCCTGTGCAGACCCCGGTATTTGGTGCTGACTTTCTTCCTAACCTGTACCACCAAGGCCTGAGTTGTACAAAATGAAGAGGATGAGTGGGAGTCTTGTCTGGTATTGTGTTTTCCCCTTCAGTACTTTTAAATGTGGACACTTGGATAAGTAAGACTAATAAACAAGGCTGATAAGTAGAAATGGTTACATTACCCTTAGCACTTACCAGGAAGCTGTATTCCATTATCCAGCAGCCAGGTAACCTGGGGTCGTGGTTTACATCCTTGGGTATAGCAAGACAGTGTAATGCTTCCTTCTGTGTCTCGGGATGCTTGCAGTACAGGCTTTGAAGGAGCAGCTGCAGGAAGAAGGTTTAGGATCAGTTGCAGTAAGTACTTCTATTTGATTTTATGAGCAACTGCATACGTAGTGTTATTTGGGAGGGCTGAGCTGAGACTGGGACTGTGCTGTGCTCAGTACTGTACAGTTGTATGCAAAAAGGCAATCCTGGAGGCGAGGAGCTGGCTTTGTTATTCCATTCCTGTAAGAATAGAGCAGGGAAGAGAACTTACCTAACACCTCAACAGTTGTCATCTTGCTTTTGAACGGTGTGCTGTAGTAGAAGCATTTATATATGCCTTCATCGTGCACTGTTACATTAGAGAGTCTGATAGACAGTTCATCCTCTGAATAATGGGTAAGTTTGTACCTCGGATCTCTTAAGGCTGTAAGGAAAATAAAACTCAGCATGTTATGTGTGCTGGCACATACAAGGATAATCAAAGCAGTAATGAGTGGGATTGGATTTGTCTACTGCATTTTTTTGTTTGTTTGCTCCTCAGAATTTGACATGACTGAGCAGTTCTAGCGTGAAGCTTTTCTAGCTGGTGCTGCACTAGAACAGAGGCAGCAGTTAAATGATGGAGGTGAATGGTACATGCCCTGCCAGTAGGGAAAACAGAAATATATATATTTCACTTTTAAAACCTATTGTGATGTTCATTTTGGCAAGTGAAAGGTGAACCACTCTCCATCCTTTAGAGCTGCCTCCTAGCCATTGCACAGCAGCCAGGGGGTCTTAGTCCTGTGTTGTCAGGTCTTATGGTAATTGGGGTCTTGAAATCTTTAGACAGATAAATATAAACAAACACTGGGGTGTGAGGACACAATATATGGTCAGAACAGTGATATGACTCATGAATAAAGAACATAGAGCAAAAATGTGTGATCAACTTTCCCTTCCTCATTCCCTATTTCTCAAGACTTACTCTGGCCTTGAAAAAATCACTTCCCCTCTTTGGGTGTATATTATGGTGTGTAAATGAACATCACGGTCAGCCTATACTTCTTCATTAACGGTTTATTAATTGGCTGTTTCTCTTGTCCTATCCTTACCTAATTAGCTAGATGAGACTGTCTACAAGATGACTGCACTCTGCTGTGCAGTCCCATTTTTCTGTCTAGGTTTTCTAGTCTTTGCTTTGTTCCTCCTCTGGGAGTCTTGGGAACAAGCCAGCAAGTCACATGGAGTACTGAAACTGGGGATGGGAATCAGTCATTAGAGATAAAAAGATCTCAAGAACTATCTTTATGTTTAATGTTTTAGATGAGGTCTTCTGAAAATATAGAGCTGGGAGAATATCACAGCTGTACTGTAATTCATGGTAGTGGTGAAATATAAAATGTAAGAATTGTAGACAATGAGAGCAGAAGAAACTGCTTCACAAAGTGGGTTTTGGGGAACCAGTGGGACAAAAGTTCACAGTGGTGATTCTGAATAAAAACTGAAAATGTCTATGCATAACTTGGTTCCTCTCTAAAGGAGGACTGTTTTCTTTGGTACTGTAAGAGGACTTTGCAAATTCTTTGCAAACTCCTATCTTTGTGGATGTTGTACCATGCATCTTGCTGAGGGATGATCAAGGATATTGATGCTATGGGCTGAATCATCAGGTTTAAGACAGGTACTGTTTTGTCTGCTTGAGTTACACTCTAATGCTATAGATACTCATAGATCTGTTCCTTCCCTGACCTTGTTAAATTGCTGTGTCAGCTCAGCAAAACTTCAAGCAGAGAAAGGTGAGAGATAGGGAATGGAATGGAAGCCAGTAATAGTATCTCTGGCTCTGTCAACACATATTAGAAACCATTGCTTATTTTCTAAACATTTCCCCTTGATGCACTAAATGTAACACTGCTGATGAGAAGAAGAGCACCCAGAGCTTTCAGGCAGGTCTGCTCCTGTCTGTCTGAGGCAGTAGTGGGTTTTGTGCTAATCTGTTGGTGCTGGTGATGAACACAGTTCATCGCTAAAAGCTCTGCTGCCAGACCACTCTTGTGGGGGTTTCCATTTCATCGGCTTCTGCCAGAAAGGGGCTGGATGTCAAACCACCCCCAGCAATGGCTGGGTGAGTCAGAGTGGCTTTGTGTGGGGGCTGGAAAGTCCACTGCTGACTGACCCCTCTGCTGTGGATGGGAACTTCTGCACTGGGGTTTCACACTTACCCCAGTGATTGTCAAGGAAAATGGTAAACCCACGGGGGTTTAGCCACTGCCTGGTGGCTCTGCCGTCACCGCTGAGGGTACAGCGGAGGTTCAGGTCCTCTCCTTCCTGTAGGGTTATGGTTTCACTGCCAGCTCCTGGAAAATCCCCTGTCACAGAGAGGGGGGAAAATAACACCCATTACAATGTGATGTGAAGTAAAGTGTCGATGTTTTACGTGAAGCAGTAAGTCAGCTTTCCCTTTCTCAAGAGTGTAAAGGTGAGAAAACTTGTCTGTACAATTGTACTGATAGAATTAATTTGCAATCATCAGATAGATCACCACAATCACTAGGTAGGACCAGCAGTTCATTCCCTCTGTCTGCCAGCAGAGCCAGATGTAGTCACTAGATGCTATTCCATGAGTCAATGAAGAATTGATAGCACACCCCTTAACGCATGTGTGCTCCCCATATGAATCAGTTTTTGTATTCCTTATTCTTTTCTGGAGCTGCTGAACCCAATTGGCAAGTGTGTGAATGATTGACAGGTCTGAGAATGGGGCTTTTTTTCTGCAGGAAAGGTAATGCTGCAGCTGCTTTGATGCACAAACCTGGTCTGGCATGGGTTACTGAAATAGAATTTCACTCACTCTTCCCAGTTCATTTTAGAGAGGAGCTCTGGAATGTGTTTTTCTCAGCTTATTCACAAATACATAATACACTTTGAAAATATTTGATGACCCGGAATGAATTGCTTTCTCCAGAGATAGCATGCCCTGGAGAAATGGCTAAGACCAATGCCCTGGTCAGAGTTAAGAAAATAGGCAGTAAGATGGTTTTATTTTTCATTCCTGTTTTAATCTTATTTTTCAGGTAGCTGTCTGCTGTGAGTTCCTACTGCACACATGAGCACTGTGGTCTGGGGAAATGAATCCTCCTGGGCTTCAGGAAAGCTTTTCATTTTCTTAAAAACATTTTAAAATGTAACAACTACGAAGCCATTTTAGGGCATTCTTATTGGACCTGATCTTTGATGCTGAAAGCAGTTTCTCAGGTTGTTTCGCAGGATGCATGCAACCTGTGAGAGGGAGAGATGGCCTTGCAGGGGTTCCATTTGTGAAGGCCTGTGTCACCAGCAGCGTGCTGTAGAGGAGCACAGAGGGCCTCGTGTGTGGTTTTCCACAGTGCTTTTCTATATTTTGCACAGTGGCTGCGTAGTGGCTCTTTCCTGTTGCTAGCAGCAATGTGGGGTCTTTCAAGTTGCACCTTTTGAAGTTAGAAAACAAAAAAAAATGGGGGAGGTTGCTTGTTCTTATTTAAAGCAGAAATGAGCAACCCCCAGAATGGAGCATGCATGTAATTTCCATTTGAGACTATGGCTTCACACGTCAAATTTCTCTCCCCTTATGGGGCAGCTTTGCACAGCTATGGTCTTCAAGCCACTATGCTCTCTGGAGTGCAATCACTGCGGGGCAGGGGATGCCCCTGTGCCAGATCCAAAAGCCAGGTTTTTATGCTATGTGGATCCCAGGTGTCTCAAGTACCTGGAAAAATGTCTGCCATCAGGTGTGGCAATACATCCATCCACCTTAGCGAGACAGGCCAGCAGTTTCTTGCTAGAAATTGCACAGAGCAACAGAGCACAATGGTACGTGCCTCTGCTATTATTCTAGCCAGCAGAAAACACATACACTGTTGCAGTGATGAACACCAACTCAATCATTTCAGAGTTATCTTTAACACTGTCGCTTATAGAGACATCCTGTTCAACCAGTTATTTTTGACCTGTGGCTGTTGATGTATGAATGGGAGTCTGAGCTACTTCTTGAGGTGCTGTGACAGATGGCTGAGAGCAGCTAGTGGGGCTCAGCAGGTGCAAACCTGTCATACAGCAGGATCTGGCAGTGCTGGAGAAGAGGGGCTGTGCACCCAGAAAGAGGGTGCTGCTGGTTTGCAGCAAGATGAAAGGGCATGGCAAGAACTATTTCAGCTGGAGTGTGACTGACAGATTCTTAAGGCCCATGTTCTGTTAAACACAATCAATGGTAATAAAATATCCCGTGTGTGCTGTGTTTAAAAAAATGCTTTGTTGCTGTTTAGACAGACTGGATGTGGCCTCTGTAATGTCTTTGTGTGTGAGATTATTACTATAGTATCAGCAATAGCACTGCTACAGTTTCTGCTTTAGCATTTAAGAAGGGAGAGACTATTAGGCCAGCACCAGAGTTGTCATTCAGAGAGTCCTGAGCTGTAGAAAGCTGTTTAGCCTCTTTCCTCACTGAAATCTTTCCATATTTGTCGTGGTCAAATGTGAACCTCACACGCTCTCCCATGTATGAAAGAGATGAGCAAGGTAGGATAAGATGCATCCTCTAGTCAGAGTGAGGAGGCTGAACATTTAAAGTACTTTTCCTTTTCAGAGTACTTTGAGTGCTTTCTAAATTACTCTGATTTATTATATTAGCCTCTTTTTACAAAAATATGTGAGCAAGTGCATATACAAATATCCAAGCCGTGGAAAGTAAGCCGTAATCTGCTGCTCATGTTTAAGAGAGACTCTTTCAGTTTCCCATCTCAAGCATGCTGCCAGCTGCTGGGAGATGAGTTGGTCTCACTGATCCTAGGTTTAGGAATCAACTGGAGCTCAGCACCCTGTCTGTTCCACAGCTTTGGAAGCTGGGTGACAACACAACACTGTCAGTATGAAAACAACAGCAGCAAAGCTGTGTTGTGTGTAATGCTCTATGTATGGCTCTGTAGATGGAGTTCTCCAGGCTGGGTCCCTTAAAAAGAAAGAAAGGTAAAAGTGCATTGCTTACCTTGCAGCAGGAGCAGAGCTGCGACATGCAGCACCATGGTGAAAGTCATGTTGTGGTGGTGGTGTGGGCTATCTGCAGACTTCCTCTCCCTGTCGGGTCCCTTTTCAGCACAGTGGGAGCAGATTTACCATGACTTCATCTCTGCCGGGATCTCTGCCTCCTCTCCTTTTTTCTACAGTTCCATTTTCACGTTTCCTATGTGCTGATGACTGCTGAGAAACCAGTGACCTCATGGGTCCCTAAGTGAAACTGGTGGGTGACAGGAGTGGGGGCACCTCACCCTGCACACTTCAGCTCCATCTCGTCCAGCACCCATGCAGGGGAGAGGGGAGGAGCTGTGGCTTGGGGTGAAGACTGAAAGAAACACTGGCCTGGGTTAAGCTGCTGCAGCTATCCTGTAGGGACACTGTGCAGGATTTAAATTCAGTGGATGGGCAAGCCCCCAACAAGGCAGAACATCTTTGGTGGGTGCTGCTGTAGTGCAGTCGTCAAAAGGTTGCTTGAAAACTCAGTTTGAATCTCTGGAAAAACAGTCTTTCTCTGCTTGCAGGAATGCTGACAAACAAGCAAGGTAATTTGCTGTGTGGTTTGTGGCTCCATGGGGAGCAAAGAGCATCAGTGAGGTGCCAGCAGGACACATGGATTGCTCCTTAGCAGAGGTGTGGGGCAGGGCTGAATGCATTGAGGGCACCCAGAGGAGCAGTGGGTTCCCAAGTCCCATTGTTCCTTCTCGGGCAAGCTGGGGCACAGCAGAGCTCTCTTTGTCTCCTAAGTGGTGATGTGCAGCAAGAGCACAAGACTCACCCAAGCCTGCTGTAGGCAGAGCCCCTTCCTGTGAAGCACCTGTGTGTGCTGCCTTCCAGCAAGGCTTCAGCACATCTTCCTTTGGCACCTTTCTGCAGTTGCCTAACGCTTTGCAAATGGTGAATACTGTCCAAGTGAGCTGGCTTTAATAAGATATGAAATGTGGTATAAAATCAGTTTGTGTTTGCAGGACATGGGTTTGAGCGAGCTGGACAAAATGGTTAATTAGAAATACATTATGCATTTCATTTTTAATTTATTAGAACCTGTTTCCATTAAATTTTCAGGTGTGTGGAAGTGTTGCTGTTAGCATGCGCTTGATAAAAGCTGTGGCTTTAACCTTGATATGATCAGTTTCATGAGAAAACAGAGCTGTATGCTGTAAAATTCAATGCAATTAGTTGATCTGAATGAAAAGTCTGACTACCTGATAACACTGCTGGATTAAAAGGTCCTAAAAGCATTTTATAAAGGTAGACATTGCTTTTGTTTAAAAGTTGTGTTTCCAGTGCCATGCATCCAAATGTGACAATGAAGAAACTTTGAGGGGAAAAGCCATGGAGCAGTAGAGATGACACTGAGCCATCTGCCTCCCACCCGGAGGGAAAACCCGGTCCCTGTGCAGCAGGAAAAGACTTGAGAGGGTTTTGTGCCATCTGCTGTCAGATAAACAAACTTCATCTACAGTGAAGGGAGGGGAAAAGAGCTCAAGTTCCCCCTTTCTCCTCCATGTTTCAGCAGAGCAACATTTGAATAGGAAGGTCAAGGTGTGGGAGCACGACATCTTTATTAAATCATCTACGAGCCACTTTTGTTCGACTTCAGAGAAATCCATTTAATGTAATAAGCAAATTAAAATGCAATGGTTGTTTTAATAGTTGTTAGCACTTGAGATTAAAAACAACCAACCAACCCTCCCCCCCCAAAATAAAAAAATACAGATGTCACAGGTAATTACAGCTATTTTTGGCAATACAATTATTGTTTTTTTAAACAGCAAACATTTTTCTCAAATAAATACGATCTGCTCACACTAGAAAACATAATAAACAGAATGGTACAATAGGTTTAAAATGAAAAAAAAAATATGTATCCACTGGTAACATCAAGTTTTAAGAACTGTCCACAGAGAAACTTCAGAAAATACATTTTAATGGGAAGGAACAGAAAGGAGATGGCTGTGTGTTTTGTTGTGTCGTGTGGATGGGTCACCATTATTCCCCAGGCAATGTGTATTTGGGGAAGTGGTGAGAGCTGAGTGGCAATTTGGAGCGTATGCAACCGATCACAGGAACTGCTGTGTTCTTTTTTCAATCATTCACCATTTTAAGTGTGTTTGCTACCACTATCATTTCACATCTGTATTTTAAGTCCAAATAATTTCCCCTCTGTTTAAGTGCTGGGCAGCAACCTTCTAGCAGCTCCTCTCCTCTCTGTTTTGCAGAATTACTGCCTGTGTTGCTTGTGGGAAGAATAATCTCTAAAATCTCTAAACAACTGCTTCTCAGGTGATGTTAATTATCACCTGCCTAATAAAGCTGATACCAGGAGCTACCAACAGAGGGGAGAAGGAGGCTCCTGCCATCAGCTGGGCTTTCTGAAGCTGAGTGAGCAAAAAGAGAATGATACTTCTGTCTGATGGTATCACATACATCCTCAGTTTGCGTGAGTAGGCAAAGCTCTGTTGACGGGAGTACAGGGCATCAATTCACACTTGCTGAGAACCTGTCCTGTGTGCACGGGATTTAATCTTTTGGCTGCAGCTACCACTGCACTAAATGCAGGGAAAATTCGTGGAACTTCAGATGTGGCATGTGCATTAAATGAGAAATGCAGAGCTCAAGCCAGCAGGTAGGTGCACACTGCAGTGTGTTGCCAGCCTCCTCAGCACAGGGATATTTTGTCCAGAGATACAGGCCCTGTGCAAAGCCTTGCTCAAATCCTAACTTGGTGAAACATACTAGTTGTCCCCCTTCCCCTCCCCCCCAGTGCCATCCCATCAGCAACTGCTATGCTAGAGCTTGATTCTGTGCTTTGATTCTTGTATTTTTCTAGCACAACCCTTGGATTATGCTTTATGGAAACACTGGAAGAACAATATTCTTGGCAGGTTGCCAGTTTCATTCCTTAATTGGGAAGAGTGGGAGAAATCTAGAAGCTGCTGCCCGCCTTCTATACCCTAATTAAACTCCTGGGATCTGATGCAGCTCCCAGTGATGGCAAGGAGAAGACTTGCACCTGCTTTTGGTAGCTTAAGCCTAACATTCTTCTGTGACAGAACACTGAAGCGACATTAAATACACATTAATGAGCAGCAATGGAGTGAAAGTGAAGCAGCAACTGTTCTGTTTTCGTAACATTAATTAAAAATGGAAAAGGAACTTTTTTTTTTCTTTTTTTCTCCCAATAAGCCTCATCAACATGACATTATTTAACACAAAACCCCTACAAGAAATCAAAATGCTGGAAGAAAGTAAGATTTTCTTCCTGACATTCTTGACACCTGAAAAATCTAATGTGAGATAAGACTACAATTGTCAAAATACTTTCCCAAACATCCAAAAATATAGTTTTTTAAGAAGAGAGTATTTTAACATATTTTACCTTCTCAAACAGAACACTTTTTGTTTTGCATTACTTACTATATGCAAAGATCAGCTAGTATACTATTCAAATTGTGCATTCAGGTTTTGTTCCCTCTCTGTTTCACGCTTCTGTCTGAATAAACTCCGTAACGTTGCTTAACTGCAGTAGGACTTAAGCAGCCTCCACTGCTTTGCATCACGCCTTGCTGACCCACAGCATGAAACCAAACGCCATCCAGAGAATCACACGCTCATCAGTAACCAAATCAGTTGTCGTGTGATTGTCGCCTCTTCAGTTTTAAATAAACTCTTTGCAAATTTGCAGTGAGTAAGCTTGGAGGAAAACAAGCCAGAAACGCTCTTCAAAACGTCTGTACATAGCCAAGAAGAGTTTAAATTATAGCTAAAAACTAAAGTGACAGCAGTATAACTGCAGAGAAGCAGTTCTTTTCTGTCATCTCGTAAGTTATTTCCCTGACTTTTCAGTATACATCCCTGGTATCGTAATGCACTTATGAATGGCCAACCATGTATTACAGTCATAAATGTATAAATAATAGATACTGATATGCATTGTGACAATGTACAATATTGCACAGGATGAGCTCTCTGCTGAGTCAACATCTGTACAGCATCTGCTGTGTTTGCCCTGGCAAGCTCAGGATCAGCTCATTAAAGCGGAGACAAAGCTGAGTTCAGCCCCTTAAGATCCTTTACATCACAGCTGCAGAGCGTTTTACCTGCTTTAGAAACAAGGTGTTGTTGCAATTTACCACTTCTTATTTGTTCTGACTGCTGGAAGTGCAGCTACATCTTATCCAATGCAAGGTGAGGCCACTCCTGGCCCAAAGAAACTTGCTCCAAATCAAGTCTGATCTTGCTATGAACAATAAGCCTTTGTTAAAGTTGGCCTCTATAAACTTCTGTGCAAATGTTTTAAATAAGGATATTAGTGCTTTCTACAGAGGGAAACCCGGATAGAAGAGGGGTACCCTAGGATGCCAGAGTATCTTTTCTGGTAAATAGGATTATATTTTATGGGCATATTCTGAATGATGGTCCAAATGTAGCCAGCCCTGGGAGCACAAGTGAAAGCAATTTACCTGTGAGACCAGTAGAGGTGAAGCCTGGTTCCACCCCTCCCTAATCCTCATTTAAGGGCTAGCTGCCCTAAGGGAGGGGTTTCTACCTGGGGATTCCCTCTTTTGGAACATTTGGCAAGCTGTGATCCTTGGGACAAGTAAGCAAATCTGTCTTTCTTACTGGATTGTAGCTATCATCTTTTTGGGTAATTTAGGCCTGCTGTTGCTTTTATCTACGCCAAGGAAGGAGTATGCTCAAGTCTTCTTTTGTCCCATGTAAGCACGTTTTTTGTACCTTCTCAAAGAAAGCTATACAAACATCTGTAAGAGCATTCTGAAGACCTAGCTGATTAGCTTCAGAGCAGCTTTCTTTAAGTCACTTAGCATTGTAAACTCTCATCTATGGGGTGTTGTAGCATTCTCTTCTAAAGCAGCTGGCGTTGGCATCTTGCAGGAGAAGGCTGCGGCACTATGAGGACTGCATTGCTCTGTTTGCTGCAGAACTTGCTGGGATTTCAAAAGCTGTAGGTCCAGATGGAAGCCCTTCCCTTCTCCCAAAAGCTAACCCTTCCCTTACTGGAATGTAGAACAAAGCATACTGCTCCTGAATTTCAGTGCCCCGATTTTTCAGCTCTGCTTTGTCTTAATGACAGATGGCACTTGGAAGGAGAGCACACAGCAAAGGCTGAATTTCAGTGCTGTTTTGAGTTTGTTACTCTCTACAGAAAGCTGCTTGGTGCAGAACCTCACCAGGGCTGGCAGAAAGCTGTTGTTGTGTAACGACCAGCATGAAATCTTAGTAAAGGCAGAGCCCCTTTTTCAGGGTCTTCTAAGGGGGCTATAAATGACAAAGACACAAATGCTTCATGCTATGTCTGTGTACAAGAAAGAATTTCAATCCTCTAAATAAAGAGGGGAACAAAACCACTTCATAAATCCTCCATGTTTGATTGGAAAAGGGTTATTCCATCTCCACTTAAAAGAAACAGTGCCTGGTCCTTGTTCGCCATAATGCCCTCTTCTGATGTGCAATCTTCATCAGTAAGTGCTGTGAAATTTAGCACTTCTCCTGATGCAGATCAGCATCCCACAGCCTTTGCATCAGCAGTGCGCCCAGCACAGCGCCCAGCACAGGGCTGGACCAGAGGAGAGGAGCATCTGGTGCTGCCTGTGAGGCAGTGCTGACCTCTTGTTCCCTGCTGGTGGTGGAGTGCCCTCTGAAAGGTGCCAAGAACCTGGGGGCTGTGAGTGAGGAGTGAGCACGTGGACCTGAGCAAGCCTGCTACTGCTCTGCAGAAAATAGCAATGAAAAAGCCCCTCCTGAATGCTGGACTTTCACACAGTGCTAGCTGTTACTGGTGTGGTGTGGGAGGCAATGGAAGTTACTGGTGTGATCAGAGCTCCATTCATGGTGGGGAAACCTACCTGAGCTACTGACTGTACAGCCTCATTGCAGTGCAAGAATTTCAACCTATATTTTAATATTTTCACCCCAATCACTCCCTTTTGTGTTTGCTTAGATGTACATGAGAATTTTGGCATGTCTCTGGCCATGTAAGATATGCTAGAACAGCTGTTTGTGTAATCCACGTAACATTATGACTATTTTTCCACTGTTCAATATACACAAGAAAGAAGAGACATTCTCCAACGCTTGGAAAGGCTGTGGGTTTTCCTTGCTCGTGTAGCTTTGCTTATTCTTGTAGTAAGGTTTCTCTCCAGTTAAAGCCTCCAGTTGGTCCGTGTGTCAGAGGGAGGATGGGGGGATCTGTAAGCTGCCAGACACCTGTATCTCCTAGTTCTTCACACGAACAAAAACCCAAGTATGGAATCTGCATGAAGAGAGAAGGAAATGAAAGCAGTAAGCAGGGATCGAGCTGTGCAGGCTTAGAACAGCTGCACTGTGTGCCCAGCTGCAGGCGAGCATCTGATCCCCCTGCTCTGTTACAGAAGTGTCACATCAGATAAAGCCTCTTTAACCAATCTGCTTTACCCTCCTGACTTCTGAAGCAGATGAAACTCAGCAATGGGCTGAATGATCAGGTGAGAGGAACAAAGTGTCCTCTGCCTGGCTAAGCAGGTTGCAAATTTCTTCTCTCTTTTTTAAAGCCAGTGAGCTTTACCCCTTGCTGCTAATTACCTTTCGGACCATCTGTACGAAGTCCTTGGAGTTCTGTGGCGAGAGCCCTTGGAGCTGGCAGGTACAGGCCTCCAGGGAGGATGCGTGTGCCACTATCAGGATGTTGTTTCCTGCAACAGTGAGAAATGCAGGCTGAGGTGTGAGACTGTCCCCAGCTCTAGGGACAGTGCCTGAGATGGAGCTGACCATTAGAAATGTTCAGAGCGGGTCCTGTTCATTATATGACAGCACACTAAATTAGTGTATGGAAGGAAGGATGTGGCTTATCAACACAGAGCACTTCTCAATTTTTGGGATCAGTTAGCTCAGCGCTATTTCATTTTGAAATGTCTGGTGAGATTCCAGCTGTCTTGCACGTGCTTTTCTTCTAACTAAAACTTAATTCTGATTAAAGCACTTGGATGGATTACTTCAGGCTTCCATTTCCAAGACCCCTGACAACCAGTATCACACAGTGCTGCCAAGGCTTGTGGGCAAACACAAAAAGAAAAGGTTGAGAGTGGAGCACTTACCTTTGCCTTTACATTCACTGATGATTTCTTTCGTTACTTGGTAGCTTCTACTTATGTATGTATCATAAGATTCAGAAACCACTAACTTGCTGACAGGAATATGAGGTCTGTGAGCAAAACAAGTATGGTAAATTAGAAGAAGCATTAGAAGTGCTGCTTATGATTCATCAGAAAGTATATGTTCTTTTAACTCTTCTAATCCCCTAGATACCCAGAGCTCAGTGTAAGGATTGCTATGATGGATTTTCATGCTGTTATGCAAGGAAGAGAGCTAGCTGTTCCTTCATCCAGTGACCTGCTCTGTCTGCAGGAATTACTGCAGTGATGGGGGATGGAGCAGGGGACATCTCTCAGTCCCACACAAGAACAGACTCTTCTCTCATGCTGAGAGCATTTGTCATTTTCTTTTTGGAAGGCAGATGTGTTCAGAAGCTGAGATTCCTGTGATCCAGCTATTCTGCTATGTGGGAGCCATTTGATACCCTCCCAGGGATAAATACAGTGTAAAGCCCTCTATTTAGATAGCCAGGCATATTGGAATTCTAGCTGCAGATCAAAAGGACACAACTCTAATGACTCTATGGAATAATTAGGAATGAAAAATATCAGGGTGTTTCTGTTTTATTTTTCTTCTTGTTTTTTTTTTTTTTCTGTTGCTTTTTGCAGTTTCAGCTGCTTATTTCACTTGAACATCCTTACACAGTTGGCTGCACTGGGACTCCGGGAAACACCAGCAGTTCTGGTGATATCATAACCACAAAAACCCAGAAACAACGTGTTTTGTCACCAAGCCCATTTAGGTGGAACTCCTGCATGTGCATCTTTGTGTGTGCTGTGAAGGTTTTGTTTCGATCTGAGGTTGCTCAGCCCATTATCAGGCTCATCCTAAAGTAGCAAGGGCCAATATGTCTGCCAAGCTCCAGCGATGCAGGTAGTGAGGTGCAGTGGAAGGCTGGAGCCCTGTGGCCTCTGGGGAGTTTCCTTCTTTGTGGGAGCTCTGTGAGCCCGGCTTGTATAAAGGAATCCTAAATTTGAGAGTAGGAAGCCCAAACGGATGATCTTGTCTATTCTTTGCTGCATTACGATTTTTTTGCTAGGTTTTATTTAGCCTTTCTCTGTGCAGTTTACAATAAAAAGCATTTGTGTGTTGGGCTGGAGGGCACTGTGGTGGAGGAGCTATGTGGGCAGGAGCTGGGGATGTGGCACCAGGACTGAGCAGCACAACTATTGGTGAAAGATCAGTGCTGTTTATCCATTTGCCATTCAAATGCGTTTTCAAGCAGATGGTTATTTTGTTTACTTTCAGCAATCACTTTTGGGGTTGAAAACTGAGAAGACTCAAGTCAGGAACCTGCAGAATTTTGCACTAAAAATATTTCAGATATAACCGCTGAGAAGTGATAACTGTTTTGTGTTGAAGCTTTTTGGTGGCAGACCTCTGAATGCTGATGATGCAGGAGACCCTAAGTTCCTGACAGATGTACACATGCTCCCCAGGATGATATGAAATTCACAGTTAAGATCCATCACCATGCTAATCAGGATAGACAGACAAGCTATTTTCCCTGGGGAAGGGCAGGGTAGGCATTGCTGAAGCTGTGATGCTATTCAGTCCATCAGTGAACTGAGCCAGCAAAACTACTTCTGTTGTTTCCTCTATACTCCAAAGGTAGGGCTGCGTGGCTCTACCTGAGCCTTAGCTCCTACATTTTAGGAAATGAATCAAAACAAAAAGACTTTGAGGGTTTTCTAGTCTCTGCCAGCCATGCTTAAGTTTAGAAATGCAGCAGTGTCCCTCTTCGAAAACAAACCCAAAAAGCAATCCATGCCCCCCCCCCCTTTCTGCTACCTGTAGGTTGTATCAACGCTTAGAGTAGCTGCAGCTAAATCCATGGGGGGTATCCAAGCAGGTAGTGTGTTCCCCGAGACCCACTTGGTCCATTCAAACAAGCCTGGCTCTATCCGAATTTTCAGGTTGTTCTCTTGTTGCATACCTGGAAAAGGCAGGAAAAAAAGCTCTGTATCATTGAAAGTGGCTGTGGAGGAGGGCAGCAAGACTTTGTGGCTCTAATGCTTAGGTTTGATTCTAAATAGTGGGTTTTCTTTTGACACTAATAGTCAGTTGATTAATAGTGATTCTGAAAAGAGGAAGTAGTTGATCTACATACTTGGCATGTGATGTACAAAGGCATGTAAACTGCTGGCCAGCAATTACATGCAATATTCTGAACTTAGGCGTGACTGCATTTTGGAGCTGTTTTTCAACTGTTTTCAATACCAGGAGGTCTCATGCCTTGTTGCTGTTTCCCTTCCTAGTTTATGCAATGCTTTACTCTTCCTGTGGCAGTGACTGCGGAAGCACCATGGCAGCACAGAGCTGAGCTGGATGTGCCCCAAACACACTCCTGCCTTTTGTGTGGGGACAAAACCCACCTCAGACCTGTGCTGGCCGTGGGGCTTGCACACCTCTTCCTATATACTCATCCCACCATGCAGTAAGAAGAGGGCTCCTTCCAGGTGGTGTTGCTCTGCTGCAAAGTACACTCCCACGGAAATAACCCTCACCCTGAACTACTGTTTGTTTGGCTTTCCCATGCCACGTTGCCTTTTATCTGGTTGGCAGTGTTTTTCCCAGAAGCCAGAAGAATGCAGCCTTTCCTGCTCAATAGGTTCTTACCTTTCAGGATATTGTGTGCTGTCTGTACGCACCGAAGGGACGGGGAGCTGTAGATGTAGTCTACAATGGTGTTAGTTTCTAGCAAGGCTTCTCCTGCAAGCAGATTTTAAAGCATGAATAAAAACTGACAAATGGCATGGTAGCAGCAACAGCAGCATGTAGGTATCTGCCACCCAGCTAGGAGCTGCAGGAGCTTCCCAGCTGCACTGCTTGTGTCTCAGGAAATGAATATACCCATCATATTTTATTATTATTGCGTGCACAGCTGTGGAACTGGGACATTTTTCTATGTTTATTGTGCCATGTGCTTCTGCGTACTTAACCAGTATGCAAAAAAAGCACAGCAGCTTTTGCTCTATTTCTTTTTCTCTTGTACTTAGCCAAAAAGTGAATAGTGCACCGAGGGGAAAAACTGTAGAGAGAGCTTGAATTTCATTTAATTTCATTTAAAAGTCATAAATCAGACTGATTCAACTTAATTCAAGCCCAACTTAATTCAATTGGCTCGATTCTTTGCTAGTATAAATTACCATTTCATTACACAGGTGGAAGATCACTGAAAATGAGATAAGAATCAGCTCCACTCTTAGGGTTATTAATATTCTCGCAAAGCCTAAGGGAACCAAATGAGAACAGGGCTCTGAGCATCACACAGACCTGTGCTACGAGAGTCATGTTTTTGTTCCATTTGAAGAGGCAGGGCACAAAGGTGGGAGTAAGAAGGGGTTATTAACCTCGACTTCATGTGTTTAATGATGGCTGTAACCATGTCAAAGCAATCTCTAAATCTCTTGGGAGAAGTGGGCTAATTTAGAAAGAGCTGCATGTGTAGCAGCCTTCTGCCATGGGGCTGCTGCTCATTTGCTCAGTTGTGGGAGGAATTAGGGCTCCAGCAAGCACCAAGGTCAGGTCAGTGCTGCAGCAGCACAGGCAGCTGGATGGTGCCTGGTCACGTACACACTTGTGTGCTGGGATCATTTAATGATGGCAGCCAAGTGAGCTGCGATTGCTCCCAGATTTGCCTTCTGTTATGTGCATATTGCAAACCTTGATGCCATGTGGCCTGGAGAGCGTGCATCCCGCTGCCGTGCAGTGATTTATTTTTGTTTAGAAAGCAAGTATAATTTTAGCTGCCCTACTTTGAATGTGACCAACGTGAAGTGCTCCGAAGGATCTGAATTTGAGAAAATGCAAAATGCTGTTCTCTGAAGATCATGTCCTTTGGGGAGTCGGGCTCCCTTAGTCAACAGGCTTAATATTTGCTCCTTGATTACTGAATAATCATCTTTCTGTACACAAACTAACAGGATCAGGAGTCAGGGATGAGGATGGGTGAATACTAGGAGTAATTTGCACTGTGTTTTCGCCATGCAAATGTAAACCCAGATAGGCTGCTGAAAGTACATCGGTGTGGTGAACTGCAGATCACATTTTAAGACTGTCAAAATCAAGGAAAGACCACACACATTCTGCATTCATTGCTGCATTTCTCAGTGACATTAGTAATAACAGCATCTTCCAGTGCAGCACACTTACAGGGCAGCACTAAATGCTCTGCCCTCGCACTGTTCGTGGCTGTGATGTTATACCACAGCCTGGGGTTTGTGCTTTGCCTTTCATTCAGCTGCAGCACCTGAATGAGGCAAGCAGGGGCTTGCCAGTGAAGAGACTTCACAAAGGTTCTTGAAACAGCGAAATCTTCTTAATTTGGGGCCCCTGATTCATTTTTTCTGCTTTGTGCTTTCTCTTTCTGCGTCTGAGTGTGTGGGAGGGAGACAGCAAAGCTTCCTGGGCAAACTCATGCCTGCCAGGGCCAACTCACCAACGAGCCTCGCCTGCGTACAGCCAAGCACAGTGATGGGCGCATCTTTTTCATAGTCCCTGAACCCGCCGCTCCTTTGAGGTAAGCTGTGAGGCATATTCAGGTTACTGCGCACGTACCTTCCTGCAAGGGAGAGGTCAGGAGCAGTTATGTAGGAGTTATAGGTCAGAGAGATGGAAAGCATCGCATCTATTTCCTCCCTCCTGCACTACAACATCTGCATCTTGCAGGCACTGCCTAGACCTGGCTGCCAAGCAGTGTTTCCTATGTAAAACTAACAAGAACCTGACAAAATTAAGCTGTATTCATTCAAAATCTGCAAGGACTGTTCTTAATGTTTTCAAGTTATCTTTAGGATTGCCAAAAAGAAAGTAATTTCCATCCCACAATGACTGAAACACCAACTTGTACATTTCTACGGGGGGTAAAAATATCAGAGCTCTTCAAATATGACTTGGAAAGAAGGTAGCTGTAAAATCATCCCTTCAAACAGAAAAACACTTTTTTTGATAAATTTCCAAACAGCTCTGAAGCTGACAATGCCTGACATTATGGTCTATAGCTGTAGTCTCTGTCTCAAATGATGTACATAAAGAAATATACTGGGAACTAGTGGCAGATCATAGTTTGCCTATAGCCATATTACTGGGTTGCCATCTCCAGTTTGCACCCTGGAAGGCACTCAAAACGTACCCTTTTACATTTAGGACCAAGAAAAAATACACAAATTTTTAATAGGTCTTTGCATTGGACATTGACTATCAACATCACTTCCAAATGAAAACGCTCTTTATGTGACGCTACTTTAATAGGATTTGTTCTTGCAGTATTTTTCTAAACATTAGCAAGTGCAGTATTTACCTTGCTTTTGTTGCTGCCCTACTGGTGCAGCCCTACTGTCACAGTGCTGTCAAAGCACCTCTTTGGAAACCAGAGTTTCCATCTAAGCTTTGCTCTGGGCAGCTGTTACTCTCTTTCCTTCACCTAAACCCAGAGCCTGAGGGACCCAAAGGAGCCCACTCACCTTTGGCATCAAAACACTGTGACAACCAGTACTTCCCAAAAACGACATCCATTCTCTCCCCATGCCTGCAGACGAAGAGGCAGCGCTTCTGAGGCCCTGGCTGGCTGCTTATTCTCAGTGGCTGAAAGAAAAAGTGACACCATGTTTGGCCTTCATGAAAGTGCAATTGTTTTTCTGAGATCTGATTTGCTAATGGCACCCAGGGCCGGCCAGCTCTTGCTTTAGCCTCGTGCAGGTACAGGAAACTCTCTGAAGTTGGTTACACTGGTGTAAAACTGTTAAGTTGAGCAGAGGATGAGGTTCTGCCACATGCTGCAAAGAGCAGGGCTAGCAATAGTGATGTCTTCTCTGCATGTGGTTTGTTGTGTCCTTCTAAAGCTTGTAGAGAATTGCAAGTGGAAAATTCCAGCGCAGACAATGAAAAGGGATCATAGAAATAAACAGTGCTGGAAATTTGTTGTTGAAAGTGTGTGTGATCTCTGTGTGTGAGGGTCCCTACCTGCACGTTTTGGCAGATGATGGTGAGTGGCCCTGTGTCCCCAGGCCCTTGGTCTTCCTGCTGCCTTCTTTCCAGAGCTCCGTCGGTAAAAGCTTGAAGGGAGGGGGAAGATGTGGTGTTCAGGATTGAGTAGGACCTGCCAGAAACAGAAAGGTGTTGGCTTTGGGAGTGCTTCAAGTATCATGCCCCTGGGCTGCTGTCTGCAGGAACAGATGATAATTACTGTAGTTCACATTATTACTTTATTACTTGTATTTTAGATCTGCCTAGAGAGCACCTTGCTAGGTAATATACGCACATGAAGAGATGAACCTTGTCTTGATGGGCTTCCTATTTCCTTAGGAACAGCTTCACTGAACAGCAGTGTGCAGGCATTGGTCTGTGAGGCTGTCAGACCTCTAATGTTCTCTGGAAAATGCCAAGACATTTCTCATAGCCACAGGGCCAGCATCAGCCCCATCTGGGGACCTGCTGCATGTTACTCACCACGGTTTTGTGGACCACTTTGGAAGCTAATTGCTACAGAGAGTTCTCTTGCCTTAGTGGTCTGAGCTGCTGCTAGTTATATTTGTATAGTGCTTGGTTTTTGGGCTGGTCACTGGCTATGCTACAAATGGGAAATACACACACTAACTTACCAGTGTAGTGGATTGCTCTCGTGGGCCATTACACATATTAAATAGAACTGGAATGTCCCTTTTGGTACTGGCAAGAAGCAAGCTGTAGGGTGGAGAGAGTCGGCACACAGAACTGCTGGTTACAGCTGACCTGCATCTCTCCTTTTGACTGGGAGGAGCAAAGAGAGGATCAGTGCTTTGCTGCTTAAGGGGCACAGTGGAAAGCTGGAGCACAGCCTTGTCTGTCAATCTGGGCACTTCTCATGGTTCCTGTGCACTAAACAGTTGTATTGCCTTGTAGGGATGTGACATGTTCAGTCTGGGTGGTTTCGTCTACATTTTTCAGTGCTGTCTATTCCATTTCCCATCTACAGTGGGAATTTATTCTCACCAGTGCTTCTTCCTGTGAAATGTGGCCAGAAGGACATAATAGATCCCATTCTCCCTCAAGATGCTTATCTGCTGACGCTCCCTCTGAGTACAGCTCTCATGCCCAGACATTCAAAGCCTGTGACCAAGACCAAGGGGAGCAAACTGATAGGCAATTACAGAACCTGCAGTGACCCTCTGCTCATTTGCTTACATTGATGGGCTGCACTTGCTTAGTCATTAAAAAAGGTTGTCATTTAATGCAGGTGATCATTTGCTTTGACAGAAATAGTTGCCTTCTTTTGCACTTTTCAGTGCCTTAAAAACATCAGAAGTTGCTTCCTGATCAGCACCTAGATAGGATAAAATCTCAGAGGAGCTTCTCATTGCTGTTAAAATAACACCCATGCTTCAACCAGTGGAACAAAAGTAGGTCATCTGCATTTTTGTCAAGAACCAATCTGCAAATTCAATCTGTCTTGTGCCAGTTTGAAGATGTAAAAAGTGCTACACTGTTGGTACTGATATTGGCCCTTTATCTGGTGGGATTGGGGTGCAAGGATGAGTCGAGGTACCAGGCAGACCTTGAAAACCAGTTAAATGTAGGAGGAGACTTGGTGGATAAACTGTGAGAAATTTGACCAGGTGCTGGGGTGAGAAATCCTGCCTAACCCTCCTGCACAGAGTACATCCATATGATATACTGCAGGGAGATGCTCAGACTGTGCTTCCAGCTGGCAGGATAAGGGCAGCTCTGATCCAGCAGCTCTGCAGTGTATCAGTGTGTGCCAAGCCCTGAGCAGGGAGCACAGGCAGGCATTCATCCCTGTGCTCAGCGGTCAGCCCATAGCACAGGCACAACCAGCTGCACATGGATATATCCTCACTAGCCCAGAAATGTGAACATCTCAGGGTGAGAAGGAGCTTAAGTTCTTAGGTAGGCCCATCTTGGTCTTTAGTTCAGTGTTGCAGCTCTCAGCCTCTTACTGCTTTGCCCGCATTGCAGTCTTTCAGGGGTACCAGCCAGGAGAATACTGAGGGTTTGTTTCACTACTCCTCTTCCTGAGGAACTGCTGCACCATTTCTGAGACTTATTTTCCCCCTAAGCCCTTGCTGAAAGGCCATGGACGCTGTATTCTCTATAAATAGATGCTTGGATTCACTGCAAATGGTGATGAAGCAAAGGCATCCTATCTCAATGTGCCTGGAGGAGAGCCATCCCCCTGTCTTCAGCCATGTCTCCTTTCCACTGCTGGAAAACAGAAACCACTGACACTATTTCAGCTTAGTCATCTTCTAAGCATAGGTCATTGTTTGGAAGCTTTTCCCAAAGGCTTGTGGTTCCTCCACTTGGCACACAGAGACTGAAGCAGACAATAGCATCTACTGTCTTCTTGATGGTGTGGGGGAGATGCTTTGCCTTCCTTGCTCTTGGTGACATTGCTGTGTTCTGGAGGCAATGTCCTCCTGGCCAGGAACCCCTTGCAGAATGGAGGTGATGGAGGGAAGGTCTCTGTCATGACACAATGCCATTAGTCCTCATTGTAGGAAAGGACTCCTCTGCCTTGTCACTCACTGCTATCAGGATGAGAGGGATCTCCAGGGAAAGCAACCAGATATTGTTGCAGAATGGGAAGAAAACAGTGGAAAAAAACCTACTGGGGCACAAATAGCTTGAAAAATTAAGGTTCTTTTCTTCCCCCTTCTATTTGTACCAAGCCTGATTTCTCAGGCTTATTAAAGGGGCAAGGAATAGCTTTGGCCTCTCTCAGGGAGCCAAAATAGCCTGCTATGTAATATCTATAGTGCTGATATCCATTTGGGGGTGGAGGAGGTGACTATTTCTGGCTTTGCTGGTAATGGAAAAACAGCGCAGGGAATCATCACAAGTTTTAGCTTTTGGATGGTGCTGGGTGCACAGATGCAAAGATGGCACCTTTTTTTTTTCCCCTGCTGTACGCCATTAAATGTATGTGCAAGAGATCCGTGGCATTGAATGCCTGGTTTTTGTTGCTTCTGTGGGGCAAGCCAATTTTTGTACCTTTGCTGGATTTCCTCACTTCCTTGGGGCTTTGTGTGCTGCGGGTGGAGTATTTCTCCTTTTGACTTGGCAACCCCCTAATTCACAGGAACACAAGGTGGTGTAGAAAATACTCCACTGGGGAGGCTTTAAGGTATAGATGTATATGTATGCACTATACAGATGGGATTTATAATTCATATTCATTCCAAGCAGCTTCAGCTCACCAGTAGGTTGTGCTGCTACATTGGTGCCACACAAGGGGTAAAAAAAAAACCACCAAAACAACATCATTTTGTTTCTAACATAGCTATGGCCAGGTGCCCTCCCAGGCTCAGTCAGAACAGATCTCCTGACATTGCTACAAATGCAGCCAGTTTCAGCCTAAAGGAGAGTGTCAAGCTCATTTCAGGAAGGTTATTTTTCACTTGCAGGATGCAGAACTAGCAGCAGAGCAGTCATGAAGTGTCCTTGACTTTCAGATCATAAGATTTAGAGCAAACAAGAACAAACATCAGCTTCCCACATGAGCGTTTCTGGCTCATGCATTTTTGAAGCTTTCCTCTTACAACTCTGGGAAAAAAATAAATCAGCTGTTCTTTTTGCATAACCACATAGCTAGTGCTGGGCCTGAAACTACTGCTAGATAACATGAAATACTCCTTAATGCCATCACCCTTCCTGCAGAAATGGCAAGAACGGGGTTACGTAGGTTTAGGATCTGGGTGGGGTTGTATGGGATGCTGAAACAATTAGTCTGCAATTATTTTCCAGCTTCCAGCACCAATCAGAAACCAAATGTTTCCCCTACCAGACCCTGCCAGGTCCAGTCATGCCACAATGTGCCACAGCTGGCAGAGAAATGCACTTTAGATGCATGGCAAATCCTTGCATTCTGCAGAATAGAAGCAATGCCATTCGTGTTTTAGGAGACAGGGAAAGGATTCAGACCTGGAGTCTCTCAATCTGGTTTCATGGATATTCTGCCCCTGAAAGCAAAGCCTGTTCTAGCCTATGAAACAGTTCATCAGATTTGTCTCTTAGTGATGGCAGCCTCTTGGTCTGCAGCTGAGGCACAACCTTCTCATAGGGCAGGGATGCCTTTTTGTTTTGTGTTTGTCTATGGAAGCACTATGGAAGTTTGTGTGCTGGGCAGAGCTCTAGAGGCACAATTTGGATATTTGCCCTGAAACTGTGTCCTGCAGAGGCCAGAATTCAGCTTCTGCATTGCTTGAGTAGTGCAACAGGGAAATTTTTTCAGGAGAAATGTTCCAAAGCCAGTTAATCTGCAGACACAAGTGACCTTATGTTGCTGTATTAAGTATCTCAGAATAGCATTTTCCTTGCCATATCTGTTGTATGGTACTGCTATGGTGCTGCAGCCCGGAATGAGCTGTATTTTAGCAGTGGTCTCAATAATGCATGATTTTCACTTGAAGAATGCAGTCTCTTGTGACTAGGAGGGAAAACTCAATGGCTATTTTTTCTTTCTTCCTCTGCAGGAATAAAGCAGGACGTGGCTGTGTACACAGAGGCAGCACAAAGCACTGCTCACCACCAGCAGCCCCACTCCCAGCACTGGGCACTGGTCCCACCTCCTCCATGTGGCAGCTCTGCAGTCCCGGTGAGTAGTGCCATGCTTTCTTTCATGTCTACGAAATAAAGTTATTTGTGCTCCATTCTTACCAAGAGGATCTAATGGTGAACATCTTAACCTGGACGGCAGCTGGGCTTTGGTTGTGTTTGGCTTGCTATATTGTTTTGACCAAATGACATTCTGTAACCCAATATTCCCTGTGGGAAGCTGTTGTGTAAAATGAGACTGTTTCCGGGTATATAATAATGTTTTTGATAAATGCTTCATATTGCATGCTCTGGTTCATGATTTATAATCTTTAGCAGTAATCAGGGAAGGGGCATTTCCTTTCTTTGCTTGCCTGGAGACAAAGTGGTGCTGGAGTTAGAAAATGTTTGGCTTTCCTTTTAGCTGCAATAGTAATTGTTCCCTATGCTAGTCTCTCTAGGCCTCAAAATCCTTCCAGGTACTGTAAGAAAAAAAAGCAGAGTGCAGAGCAGGCTGCTGCAGTATCTGTGGATGTGAACCATTTTGGATGGGAACTTTTGTGGGAAGAAAAGACAATTTTTGCTGGATTTTTGCAAATGGGAGGGTCTGGATTAAGTCCTGTCTTCAATCAGACTCACTGATTGACTTTGTCCATGTGCCCTGATTGTAATTTTGCTAAGCCCTGGTTAATGGGGGGTTTTTCTTTCCTTATCATGGAAGATGAGTTGAAGTTTGGCAACAGATGTGGGATAGATAGGACTGTTCTGTTTGGCCCACATACGAGTGGAAGCCCTTTATAAGTGGTAACCATTTTTCACAGGGCAGGCAGAAAAAGAATGGATGGTTGTGACAGAAGGGATGAAAGAGTGATCTCTTGTTGTGCTTATCCCTGCCTGAAGGTCTTCTGGGTTGGGGAGGACTCAGGGTGAAGCCAGGACTGGTTTACAGAAGGGCAGAATGGTCACTGCCATCACATCTGGAAGTGAGCCTGGAAGCTACATTTGCCCTCTGTCTGCTCTCCATCTGTCGCTCACCATGACGTGTGTGTTGAGCTTGAAAAGTCACGAACAAAGAAAAAAAAGCTGTTCTTTTTTTCCTCTTTTGTTTCCTGCATTTTGCTTGACTTGATGAGATGTTGGATTGATTTCTACTAAATGCTGAGTGAGGTCAGTGCTTGCCCTGTGCTGACGTGGGTGTCACGTGCTCCCTTTCTGCTCTGACACTCTCCCCACAGACCATGTTTGCCCACTGAAATTTGTGATATCAACTGCCTGCATCTGGTTCTGTATCTCCATCCTCTCCCTCTGTAATCTGCTGTGTGACCATACCCAAGCCTCTGCACCTGCCTGGGGTTATTGGACAAACAGCAGGCAGGAATGTGTCTTTCTGCTCTCCTTGTTACTGTGTGCTCTTATAGAGAAGCTACTCTCTATGCTCCTGTTGTGCCAAAGGTGTTTGGATGCTTAGGGATGCAGACATCCCTGTGGGATTTGCCCAGACCCACCTGTCCAGCAGTAGGCTTTTACTGGGTTTATCTAATTCCTATCAAAATCAAGAGGCATAAAGCATAACCTTATTCAAAAATCAAGGTCTTGATTCTCACTGAAGCAAATGGCAGGCAGGTGACTAACTGCTCTGAATGTCTTGCAAAGTGTCTGAAGAAATCTCACTGATCCAGTCCTTTTCCCCATGGAATCATTCACAACAGATCTCGCTTCCCAAATTAAAGCACAAATTCCAAGCTTTGTGACCCAAGTCCCACCACAGAGATGCCTACACTGCAGTGACTGTGCAGTGGCCATCTGCTCCAGCTCTGTCAACCAGCAGCAGCCATCCTATAAGTAACAGTTGCTGTAACATCCTAGCTGAATAAATCACATCATTCTCTAATCCCATGCATGGGGATAGCACCTGCTCTTCTTTTGCTTACCAGATGGGGCTTGGTGTGCCAGAATGTTTCCCCCAGAGCCACCTTCTCAGCAGCCCTGGGAGTCTCTTCACTTACCCAGGTGAAATTGCAGCTGCTGAGCTCCCTTTTTGCAGTGACAAGAATTAGACTGAGCAGCTTTACGTACCCATGGAACACCCAGGTCCCACATTCATCCGCCTTCGTGATGTAATTTTCAGGCAGCAGCCCAGAACAGCCAGTTGCAAGGGAAATGCCATAAATCCAACCCTCACTTGTACTGGTTTGTTCCACTGGGGACATGAAAATAAAGTCCCCAGGAACCAGTTCGAGTTCATCATCGTTCTGGGGAATGTAAGGATAGATCACTTGTAGAGTCTGAGGAAGAAACAGAAGCACAAATGAATAGAAGGGTTGTTAATGGAAGGGAACTTCTAGCAGAGTGGGGCAGGGGCACTTCCATGCCAGACCTTTAACCTTTTCAGGGTGTAAGCAGCTCTCCTTATCATGCATCTCTTTGTGCTTCATCCAGGAAAGCGTTACCTTGAGGGAATTCCTACTGTTTCCCACTCCTAGACTGCTGGAAAGCTTTTCTTCTCTCTCATTTCAGTCATGTCTTTGACAACCAGGAGGGGATGTTTTTTTTTAGTGAGGGCAAAGACATGAGTGCGTGCTTAAATGTAAGCTTTTGGTTGAAATGGAACTGCGCTCTTCTTGTGACCTGCAGTTCACAGCAGTTTGGTGCTCAGTGGCCATTGTCAGTGTAACCACTTGTGCTTGACCTACAAGAGCAGTTCTCACTGCTATTGCTTTTGAAGTTAAGGCAGAAACAGAGCTGGGGGTGACAACAGATCTGAATCTGTGACATCCTGCTCTCAGAACTGTGTGCTCATAGGTGATGAGTAATACTGAGCTGTGACCACCTGGTTTTCTTTGTGCTTCCCAATGTGAGCAAGATAAAATAAAAAGTAGGGTAAAGATCTGTAGCTATAATTCTGTGATCTGCTTTGCTCTGGAGCATGAGGAATCCACATGTGTTGAATGTCTACCAGTGACTTTCCTTAGGAATGGCTGTGGCAGTCCTCACTGAAGGGGAGAACAGGCACGCTGCTGGCCCTGGTAAATGTAACTCCTTCAGTGATACCATGCAAATAAAAACCAGGATCATCAACTCGGATGGCGTCAGCCCATTTGGTCACTGATCCTCCTAGATATCTGTGGCATCTTCAAAGGGAGGTGGCAGCTAGTCACTATCACCTGATAGTACAAGGCCAAAGCTCTGGCACGTGGCTGCCTTCAGTTAGACAGGCACAGATGTGAGCTGGTTTTCAGCAGCAGCTCCCTTTGTGACTGGTGATAACACTGACTGCTTGCAGCTTCTAAAGGCCGAGTTGGCTCTTTAGATAGAGAAGGAGGATGGTGCTCTTCCTGGAGGTGTGTTTCACTGCACTGACTGCAAGGAGAGCCTCAGGTGGCTAGCTCAGACTTAGACATCTGACCTGGGGAAGCATACAGGACATGAGACCAATCTCCTGTCTGATTTCTCTGTGCCCCAGGTCCCAATTTGCAGAATAGAAATATATAATTTTTTTTTTCCATATATTGTGTTGGAGAACGATAAACATTTCTTTTTGGACAGAAACAAACTCTACAGCACGTACCTCGTGGTTAACAAAGCGTATGTCTCGGGAGAATATGGCAGCCACCCAGTCACAGCCCAGCTTGACATCGATGTTCTGTGCCAGCTTCTCCAGCGTGGGCAGGTGGCTGGTGTGGAAGTGATAGGCCAGCGTCACGTGGAGCTGCTTCTTGTGGGGCTCCACGTGCACATCTGCAGGAAGATGTCAGTTAGCAACGCAGGGCTGTTGAGATTAGCAGCTTTTCTAAGGTGTGAGAGCAGCTGTGGGGCACGAGCAGGAGGTGGTAGGTGCAGCTTTTTAAGATAGCCTAAGCTGGAGGTGAAGTTCACTAAGAAGATACTGGAGGTGAGTTCTGAAAGGGCTTTGGGTAAGTCAGACGTGGGCTCCCTGTGTGTGCTGTGCCTCTGATTGAGCCATGGGATTTGTGGTCTGATTCAGTTCTTAGTCACACCAGGGTGGTAGACCAAACATCCTTGCCAAACTGCCAAAAGTCATTTGAATTCAGAAAAGGGGCTTTTCTGGATGGTGTGATAACAACTGTTGTAATGCACACACACAGGCCTTCTGCTAAAAGAGACTTCCTAAGTGAGGAGCAGCCTTTCTGTCACTGGGAGCTGAGGATCTCCTCTAAATAAGCAAGTGAAACAGCATTATTTTTACTATCCCTCCTCTCTCTTATGGTAGAAATTACAAATCCATGTACCCATGGATATCCATAATTCATATTCATGTAAATTGATTACATCTTTTTCGTGAACATTAGTCGTATTACTAGCTCACTCACTGAGGGAAAGGTGTTCCTAAATTGTGAAAGCAGAAATATGTAAAATAATGATTCAAAATGATCCTGAAGAAATAGAATCTAAATCAGGAAGAGATTCAGGGAAGCAGAAAGGTGGAAGTATGTGAAAACTGGGACTCTCCCAGTGGATGTGGAAATCATAGGATGCATTGTTTGCATGTAATCTACTTTTGCTTATTCAACTGAAAATTGCAATTAAATTTGACTGATTATTCAGTCAGAATTGCAGCTATTCATAGACTTGGCTGTAAATGCCAGCCAGGAGTAGCTTCGCAAGTTCATCCATCTTTTTTTCTTTTTTTTTGATCAGTGAGAGACAATATGCTCTGGGACTCCAAAGAAGCCCCACAGACTTCAGTGTGATAACCTGACCAAGCTGCACCCTGCAGTGCAGCAACTGCTGCCCCTAAGAAAGAACTGATGGGTGTGGGCTGGGCTGGAGGTTGGCTGGCACTGAGCAGGGCTGATGGAAAGGCTTCTTCCTTTGTCAGAGCACTCTGGGTCTTCTCTCAGAGCCCTGTGTGCATCTCAGAAGT
The DNA here is from genome assembly GCF_987193195.1 of Phasianus colchicus. Classification (NCBI taxonomy): domain Eukaryota; kingdom Metazoa; phylum Chordata; class Aves; order Galliformes; family Phasianidae; genus Phasianus; species Phasianus colchicus. The sequence goes on along the minus strand of NC_143458.1, from coordinate 4,028,643 downwards.
GCAGCCAAGGGCTGAACGCAGCCCTTCTGAGGCTGAGGAAGGTTTTGTGGCAGCGAGTGGAGCAGGAAATGCTCAGCCCCGCAGGCTGCAGTCTGTCTGAAAGGTTAAAGAACCGCCAAATGTCAACTTCCCTTTCAGGAGCAGCGCTTGACACTAAGTGTGAGGTGATCTTTAAAGTGAAAACCTGCTGACAAACAAGGCATGCGGAGGGGTGCTGCTCTCAGACCACCCTTGGTTCAGCTCACAGGTATCACTGCTTCCCTGTGGGCAGCCCTGACATCTAAATTCCCTTGCATGCCTTATGTTAATTGGGCACTATCCCTTTGCCTGCTCATGGAAGACTGCTAGGTTAATGCAGAAGATGACCTCTGAAATGGCCACTTCAGGAGAAGTGTGGGGTTTCATATGGCGTAGCGTCACTCACCTGCTTTGGAGGCAGCCTCTGCAGCAAAGTCTGCAGCAAACTTCTTGAGCACCTCAGCACTTTCCTCCTTTACAAAAAGCCCAATGAAGTTGGAGGATGTGTAGAGCTCCAAGGGCAGAGGGGCAGGGAATTTGCATTTCCAGCGCATCACAGTGGCCTGCAGGGCTTCAGTGAGAGCATCGACCTTGCTGTCCTCGCACTGCCAAAGGAAACAGGACAAGCACTACTCAGGTGGAGAGCTGATCCCTGTGCCTGTACTCAGCTCTGCTGTGCACTTGGTAGAGAAAGGGAGGCTCAAGTGGGTGAGCGTGAATAGTGCTGTATGAATGGTCTGCCTCTGCTGGCACACAGTGAGAAAAAAGCACAGGGTCACAGAAGCAGGCATCTTCAGAAGTCCTCTGCCCATCCCTTGTCCTCAAAGCGGGATCAGCTATCCCCAAATAACCTCCTGAGCCTCATCCCCCCACACACGCTCTTCTCATGTTAACAATCATTTGTGATTACATGAATTTGGTCTGCTGCTCTTCCTTGAAAACAGCTCGTTTAAAACCCAATTACCTCCTCACCAAGCCCAGGCACTTCTTGTCATAACCCCTGAATTCCCTTCTGCAGCAACTGAATAAAGTGTGCAGCATCTCCAGCCTGAGCCTGGCAAGGGCTGCTCATGCATGCATACATAAAGGCGGCAGAAAGAAGAGCTCTGGTTTACCATAAAGAACTGGCACAGGGTGATATGTGGGAAAATGTTGTGAGCTTTGTTCTTCCCGCAGATCTGCTTTGATTGCTGCCAGAACTCTGAGAGCTTCTGAGCCAGGGGGCCGGTGGGGCGCAGGTAGAGGACGTACTCCCGAGGCAGGGTGTCATCCAGGAATGGATCACCCACATGGGAGAACAGCCTGGGAGGGAGAAAGGAGGGTTAGATTGGCATAGAAAGGTGTTTTCTTCAGCAAAATCAGTTTCCCCTGTCCTCGCCCTGTTTCCTTCTCTGTTCATAGAAAAAAATGAGCTCTTTGGGGTCAGGTTGAGGGCTGCGCTGTCTCTCTTGCAGCCCCTTGCCGCTACTAAGTAACACAGAAAATTGGATTTTAGTTTCAGACTGAGAGTCTGAAGATGTAACCTTGCTCACTGCCTCTGTCTTTCTGACATTCAGTGTGCATAACGTGGTGGGGAAAGCACTGGAAATGGCTCAGCATCTCTTAGAAGGTGGCTCTGAGTTTTCTCTTTGGGCATTGTGGTGCAGGGAGGACTGGTTCCTTTCTCTCCCCCTTTTTTACTATTGCTAGAGATGACCAACTCTCAGACAAGGCCTTTTTCTCCATTGTTTATTCACAGCCCTCAAACACTGGCTCTCTAATTGCAACTGTGTTTCAGGCCGTGTTCCCATCAAAACATCTGCAGTAACATTCTGCTTTCTAATGGCTAAAATCTTAGCCACTAAAGCCACCGATTCCTTGTACTCCTTTTAACATGTATTACTTCATACCAACCAGTCGCATGCTGCTTGGACGCTTCTTCCACCTGTCGATGCCAGTGCTTTTTGTCTAAAGAGAAAGCAAAACAAAGAGAGCATTTCAGTGCTGGAGATATATGGATAAAGTCACATCTGCTTTTTGGCAAGATGGGCACCTTTAGCCTCACATTAATTCTGCCTGAATTCCCTCTAAATAGGGTTACATGTTATGAATACATACAGGAAAAACTAGGAGTCAAACTCTGGGGGTGAAGCTGAGGATAATTAAAAGTAATTGCAGCCACACATCAAGCATCCAAACCATGGGCATCCTGTGTTGCAATCTCGTCGTGCAATTATTTATCTTGGTCCTAGGGCTGCTTTCTGCTGATGTGACCGTGGCTGAGGCTCAGCCCTGACGTGCAGGCATTGCAGCAGCACTGAGAACAGGAGAGATGCAGTTGCCACCAGGGGGCACAAACCTGAGATTTTCCCGGTTAGAATAACCTGGCAAAATTTACTAGCTCCCTTCATCCCTTGCTACGTGAACGTGCTCTTCTTTTGCTTATTTCCCTTCGGGGTGCCTGTATTTCCCCTTTTCACTCCAGCTAACAAGGCCGAAGTCTTCTGGTAAGCGAGTTTTTTGGTTGCAGAACAAATCTGTGTGGATTTTTATCCCTGTAGTGTTTCCAAGTGCTCAGCGCTGAAATGCAGCTGTGGATCAGCTCAGCTTTGTAATGCTTTGACTGCCAAAATAAGGAATCCACCCAGAATCCAGGAGGCATAAATATTTAAGAAAAATTATGAGTGAAGGAGGCAGAAAAGGATAAAAACGTTAGAGTTTGGGGGCAGAAATCAGACCTCAGCTGAGTGTCAGGAGGCCAACGCACCTTGAATTCATTTCAAAGCTTCCTGCTTAAAGGAAAAAGGGCAGCGTTGCTCTTAAGAGCTACAGATGTGGTAGGAAGGAGGTCAGACTGAAGGGGATGTTGGTTTAATCTAATTCACAACAGATAATCCCTCGGCACGCACTTGTGCAAAATGGTGTGGGAGGAGGAAGGGCTGAAGAGCACACAGTGTTGGCAGTGGGGTCAAAGGCAGCCCTCTCCAAAGACAGGGGAAGAGGAGGGATCCCATAGATGGCAGTGCCAGAAATGGATGGGGGTGTCTCAGAGCTATTAATGACAAAATGTGACTGAGGACAGAAAAACTTCTAGCTTACAGTGGTTGGCCTCAAGCAGTAACCTACTAAAAATGGTATGTTACAGTTTAATGATAATTCAGGAAGCTTGCTGACGTCTTGAAGCCAGAGAGAATGTGTCTGACCAAAGGGACAGATGTTATGTGCTGCAGGAGGGTGTCGGGTTGGCTGTAGGAAATGGTCCAGGTGAGGGAAGAGGGTCATGATCCATGGCTCTAGGATTAGGGCACCAGGGACCCGCCAGCATAGCTTATGCCCACAGGGCCACATGAGGCATTCATGTGCTTACCCGTTGCCCTTTCTGTCTGCAGTGATGACTTTTGAGGGTGCTCTGATAACCATGCAGCGATGTGAAATGTCACCCACTTGGTCATAGACGCGTGTTGTTGACTCAGCTGTGTTTCAGCTCTGCCACTGGCTTCCCCACCCCTTGAATATACATATTTTTGTTCATTTTGAGAGTAAGAGGAAGGCAGAAAGATAATGCTGCAAAAAAGGGCTGTGTTGCAAATGTGTGATTATGAAAATACTTCCTCCTGAAGCGCTCCGTTGCCCTTATCTGCCAGCACTCATCTGAGATCCGCTGGTCCCAGCACCTGGCTCTGCAAGGACGGACCAGCACTGCGGTTGGTTCTGTTCTGCCTGGCTGACCTTTGCCTAGGCTGGCACAGATGTATTTTGCACAACGGCCACTGCTTTGCTTGCAGTAGTTCTGCAGAAAGCTCTCCCTCTGCGCAGGCTGCAGAGCTGTAAGGAAGGCCGCTCCTTGGGCAGAGCAATGGGCAGCTGCCTCTGCTGACCACCCATGGGTTTTCTTCACCGTGGTTTCATCCAATATTTCTGTTCCATTGCTTCGCTCATTTGACCTCCTCCTCTTGCAGAGGCTCTTTCCTATAAATTCAACTCCCTAATCATTGTTAGGAAACACATCTATCTGTGTTGTGTCCGAGGCAGTGAATTCAGAATGCCCACCTAGAAAAGCTCTGGCTTTGAGATGAGCAGTTTCTCCTGCTGCAGAGTGCAGGCAGACAAGCTGCTCTCCCTATTTACTCTCTCCAGCCCCCAGAGCAGATCTCTGAAGGAATCTAGCAGGGCAGACAGCTCTGCCACCCACCCTTGTTAACTTGTTGGCTTCATGAATTGATGTTGCCTTGGAAAGCCGCACAATGGAGCTCTGTTGGGTTTGTCTGCTGCTCCTTCCTCACTGCTTTTGTACTCCCAGGACCCCGAAGAGCGTCAGAAAGCACAAGGCTGGGCCCCACACGCTTTTGTTTATGAGCAATTTCAGAAGGTGCCTATCTCATCCACAGGGACAATAAACTCCCTTTTCAAATTAATTTTCCACGCAAGGAGGAAATACTGCATAAAGCAAACAAAAGGCAAGGTATATTTTTATCATGGGACCTGGAGCTGAGATATTTTCTTTTTAATTTACTGCTAGGAATGCTGCTGATGACTGATAGTTCCTGGTTAGGGCAGGCACTGAATCTCTCCCAAGTAGCATTTTCTATAGCCAGGACCTGGAGAGGACCCTTCCTCTGGCTGCTCCTGCTCTGAGGCCCTGGCAGGATCCACTTTTAAGAAGCTGAGTGCTCAAAACTCATCCCAGCTATGCTTGTCCACTTTGAGAACTGGCCTGATTTTCCCAGCTGCTGAGTGGGAGCTGGAAGACAAAACTCATCCTGAGGAAAAATCAGGTCGCTTAATTAGGTGACTAGATATGGCTCAGGTGCTCAGATTTACCCATGCTGGATGGCAAGAGCTGACTGCAGCACTGCAGCTAGGGGTAAGAAGTGCTGTTGTGACAAGAGAAAAGAAAAAAGCCAGAAAATAACTTGTTTTTTAGAGTCCATCCAACTGCCATCGCACAGTGACCATTTCTGGTCATGCCAACACTGCAGTTGAATTTAGAAAGGGTGAGAAGCCTTGTACAGCATTAGTAGCCACTCAAGCCACTCAATCCTCCATATCTCAGCTGCTGCTGCCTCTGGAGATGAAGTACAGGATGCTTAATCAGCAATGCACAGAGAAATGGAGGGAGATGCTACATCCAACTGCAGGTGTGCAGAGGGGGATGCTAACAGCAGCACCTTCCAAGAGCACTGCAGGGATGCTAGCTACTACAATGAATCAGGTTTTTTTGATTGTTCAACCTCACTCTTCAGTGTCAAGTTGTAAGGAAAGTTTCCCTCTGGTTGAACGGCACTGAGATACTGTTAGGAAGTGTCCCAGCTAAACAATTGGACCCTTAGCCTGAGTCATATATAGTATCTATTCTGGAATACATATTAATGTGTAAGTGGTGCCCATTTTAATCCCAGCCCACTTAATGGGAGAGTGCAGAGCTCTGCACACTACAGAATTTAACTCATTATTGTTGAAGGATTTTTGGCTTCCTGCAATTTCAGGGTAGGAAAAAAAAAAAGCAACAGAGTAATGTCAATTCAGCTAGGAAATATATATCAATAAACATAAAGTATAATGGCAAAATCCCATTTACTTCAGAGGAAATGACTGTAATGGGGAATGATGCATTAACCATAAAGAGAGCCTTCGGTCTCAGTAGCACCACACAGAAATCCTTTGTAATTGCTCAGCTTTCTTATTCCAGTCCAATTTCAAAAAGGAGGGTGGCATTGCTGCCAGCAGTGCCTCGCACACAGCCTAACGAGAAGCAAAGTTAATGCAAATTGCATCGGAGAGGGACAGGGGTGAACTATTAAGAGGTATTTAAATGCCCGGGTTCCATTTTCTCCCTCCAGTTGAGATGCAGAGGGCAGAGAGCAGCAGTCACACGGCCGTGCTGGGGGTGCACACAGTGCTGGGGGCAGGCAGGGAGATCCCCATGCAGGGTTTGAGTCATGCAGTGGCGCTGAGCCCTTGGGTGCAGAGCAGCCATCTCTAGCAGTGATGTCTAATTCATAATGAGTTGGCCCCTCTGGCTGCTGCCTGGGGCTGAATTTCCCCATTCCTGTTGGCTCTCCTTTTGCTAAGATAAGCAGAGATCCTCACCCTGCCATAGGCACAGCTGACCCTTTGGTTTGCAGGAAGGAGCTGGCCCTGCACATTGCTGCTCACAAACGCCGGCAGCAGCCTCTACCTCAGATCCACCTACGAGCTGTCTGCCTACAGAGGCACCAGGGATTTGTGAATGAGCAATGGAAGGACGGAGGCAGCCTGCAAAAGAAAAGGAATGACTAAATCTTCCCTTTCATTATGTGCCTCAAACCTAGACAAACTCCTTATCCATGAACAAAACCCCTCGGAGGGATGAATTCATCATTTCAAGTAGCCCCGAATCTTTGGCCCATAAAACATTTAGCTGTGTAAATAAAGATTTGCTGGAAACTGCATTAAATATGATGGAAGAACTTGGCTCTCTTCATCATTAGGTTCAGTTTGAAGCTGCCTGACATGATAAGATAGCAATTATGGATCGTAATTTATGCTAAAAGAGTTTGAAAGAGGAATGCTGCCCCACAGAACATTTTTTTAGGTTTATAAAATAAGCAGTCTTATTTTTGCTTGTTTGTGCGTGCACACAGAATAGGCATTTATGCAACCAAGTCTTCAAACAGGTGCATGTAGCTGTTTCAACCCTGACATTTTTTCAGTCTGTGTTAGTTGATAGTAAAGGAATAACAAATAAAATGCTGGCTTGACAGGAGGACAGTGGGTATTTGCAGGATGGGGCTGCAGCTGCTGCTTGGAGCACGGCTGTCAGTGCAGAACAGGCTGTAAGGCCAGCACTTAACTCCCATCAGCCTACCTGAATCTGTATCCCCTGTTATAGCACTAATTAAAGGGAAACAGATATAAATTCTTTGCAAACAATGAAATTCCCAACTTTTCTGTCTTTGTTTCCAAACTGCCCCTTAAGTGACATTTGCAGATCCCTTCGTTTTTTCAGTTTGCATCAATTGTTTGTACTGTTAATAGCACAGTAGTAGAAATGTGGCTATTTTGGGCTTTCAATAAACAATTGCCCATTGAAGAACATCGTTGCAAGCAAAACTTCAGTCCATTTAATTACTTGATTATTTGTTGTAGCGGAAAACAGCCAAATTCCAAATAATTGACTGCTTGTCTGAAGAATTGCTTTGCTGTCCTACAAATAAAACCAACCACGTCGAGGTGTTCTTTCCAAACGTTTTGTCTCATGGGTTATTCAAATGCATTCCTCAGAATTCTCAATATTTCATTCAGTTGGTCACCAAAAATCATATGATACCGTTTCTGTTCTCATTTGAGTGACCTTACAGTTATAAATAGGGACGGGACAGGAAGATATCACTAGGGATCATGTTCCTGTTTATGGGGAGGGGGCGGGTAGGTTCCCTTTCTGCAGTTTGTAAGGAAAAAAGAAAAACCCAAGTGCTTTTGGAAGGAAGAAATCACTCTAACATAATAAATGCGTGGCAAGAGTTATTTTTTCTTCCCTTCAGTCCTTTGGGCACTACCTCAGCTTTTCCTTCTGCTGCTTTCTGCACATGACAGAGGACATAAAGCCTTCGCTGCGTTTGACAGAGTTGCTCTCCTTGCAGCCACGTCCTCCCCAAGCTGCACACTGCGAACATGCGGTTCGGCACAACACCCCAAGTGAGGTCAGCAATGCTATAAGCAGATCACAGCTAGGCAGAGAACCAGGTCCTGTCTGAAAGATGGGAGCTCTGACAGGAGCTGCATGGCTGCACGGTGGCTGCCGAGACTGCAAGACGTCAAACTGTGCTGTATCCTGTAGGTCACGTAAATATTTACAGAAGGTACCTGACAGCATGACAGGGCTCACTGGTTCTCTTCCTATTCCTTCCGGAGCAGTGGCTGCTTGCTCCCAGCTGGCCAATGCTGAGTTTGGTTATAGGAAAGAGAGAGCAATGGGAAGCACCACCAGAAGGAAAAGCACTGCTATGTAGTCCTAGTTTCCATCACTTAAATGTTCGTTTTTCAGAGGATGGTCCAGCTGGCAAGCTGCAGCCTGGCTGCACCACGATGACCATTACTTTTAAGTGCAAAGAACGAGGGCCTGGGTGTGCGTGTTGGGTTTTTATGTTATATAAGATTTTGAAGGCGTTTTTTTCCCCTCCCGTAGCACATGTGTGCTAAGTCATTCCCTTAATCCTCAGCTTAGCCAGCTTGTTAAAGGAGAAGAAGAGGGAAGTACAGACTCGTAAAAAGTGTCCGGGATAAAGAAAGGAATGTAGCAGCCATTTAACATTTTTAAAGAGCTATACAGTTTAAAAAGGAAACAGGATATTATTTTCTTTCAAACAATCATAGCACAGCCTTTACGTGGGGCATGGGCTCAGATGTTGGGAGTCCTGTGCTCTCTGCCACAGCCTCTCCATTGGGTCCCTGTGTGATGGAGAGATGGGGTGTGAGTACAAGCAAATCTAAGGATGTACTGCTGCTGAAACAGAGCCTGGCAGTCTCTGAAAATAACACAAGTCCTGCAGCTGGATGTTTAAGAAAAAGCCATCCCCGTGTTCTGTAACAAAGTCATGAGAGCTGGCAGCAGCTCAGCTGGATGATTCACAAAGGTTCAACGTTTTGCTGCAGAGCGAGAGCTGGGAAAGGTGATAGGGATAATGACTGCAGGTAAAGGGCTGCAGAATTCTGAAGATGAGCAAAACGATCAAATGTAGATCGTACAAATCAATTCAAATGAAATAGTTGATAACTGAAGGCCTTTCAGCAGAGGCCTGTCCCATTCTAACACCTCATTTAATACCAGCCAGAGTGCTGCAGGATGACTTAAATGTCATTATTCCATACTCTGTGCAGCACAGGAGGGCAGGAACTTTCATCCCAATGCCATTCATACATTTCTAGCTAGCCAGGAAGGCAACGTCTTCGCATGGAGCCAAGTTAGTGGTTTAAGAATGCTCAGATGTATCATCTGGAATTTCAGATCGCCAATAAGGGATAAGGGATTCTGGATAACCAGAAAGGGAAGCAGTTGTCATGCTGATTGGAAAGAAAGAAGTTCAAGACAAGCACAGTGATTTCTTCCTTCTCACTGCTGTTCTTCCTATACAGAAGTGAGCTGCAGAGAAACAGAGATTTGCTTCCTATCTCCTGGTTCTATCACTGCTGGAGCCTCCTCTCCCCATCCAAGTGGGTTTCCCCAGGGTGGGATGGATGGAGCTGGGATGCTGCGTCCACCAGCACCTGCTCCACCATCTGCCACGTCACCTCCTGCTTGGGCCCAATGAACAGCAATGAACAGAGGGCTGTCAGAGGCTGGTGGTGGCCTTCCTGCCCCTGTCCATTTGTGCAGCCCCGCTCTGCTCCTCTCCATGTAGAATTTGCTAGTGTTGTGTAGATCTTTAGGAAGAAGAAGAAAAAAAAAAAAAATGCCACAACTAGCACTTTAAAGTGCCGGTGTTAACATTTTCCAGCTTCTTGGGGTTTCAAAACAGGAAGTTTGGGGGTGGTGCAGTTGCACAATTTGCCAGAAAGCTGCTGTTCTGTGAAGTCGGTGACACCGGGTCTACCAGGAACCGCCCTGCCAGCCGCCAAGCACTGCGCTTTGGGGGATGGATCTCCAGGGCTGTGCTGGGAGGTCTGGATGTGCTGCTCCCAGGAGGTGGCTGTAGCCCCTGGTCAGGGCAGCGTTGGCTGGGTGTGTGCAGAGAGCACAGCCTGGAGCTAAGGGAGAGCTTTCCCAGCCCCACGGAGGGGAAGGGGTGGAAGTGACATAGGTCAACGTCAACACGACATGGCTGAAGGCTGAAAGCAAGGCTTTGAGCAACGCAGTTTGGATCTTGTGATGAAGCTTCCTCAGAAGGAGACTGAAAACTTTTCTGAGCTTGCTCTGACTTGGCAGCAATGGAAATGTCATTACAGTGTCAAACATCAAGGATAAGGCCTGTGTGGCCAAATCTAGTCCGTGTCAAACCCTCTCCACATTTGTGGATGGAAGAGAGTATACAACAAAATCCATCCGTGAGCTCCACAGTGAGGTTTTGTGGGCTTGTCTGGAATACAACATTGGTCACTGTGTGAGATGGAATTATTTTCTACCAAAAGAAAAGGCGACGGTTAATAGCAAAGCAGTAATATTTTGTGGTTGGTCTGCATATCTGTCTGCCTGAGATGGATGAGTTCAGACACTCATGTTTGACAGCTGGATTTAGCAAGTTTGGCTGTGTATGTAGACTTTGCATTTGGAAAAGCTCACTCCACCACCTTACTGCCTTCTTCCATAGGTATTTTCTGTTCTTTCTAGGCAATGTCTGTTTATCTGTGAGGGACCTTAGATGTTGTGTGCACTAATGGACTCACAACTTTGCTGAAAAGGCAAAGCCCAGAGACAGAAAATGAGAAGTAGGTGCCCAGAGAGAAGCTAACCATAATCTCACACCTAAAATAGACTCACAGAAAGCAACTAGAAGGAAGTCTAAGAAATTAAGGAAGGTGGAAGGAAGAAGGGTGGGGTGCTGAGATAGTTGGGTTAGAGGCAAAAAGAGGCTCTCAAAATAGCCTCTTGCTCTAGACAGCTCTGTTCAGGAATTATTTTAAGCCTCGGTTGTTTTCAGCAATACAACCATTTCACAATTTTTTATGTAAGTCTTCTTTGCATACTGTTTCTTGCCATCTAGGTAGGTCCAAGTTGTCCATCATTGCTACAGGGAACGTGAGCAAGATGTCTGAAGTGCTGTAAGACATGGCAGACAGGAGGGTGAATGCAGCAGACAGCGAGGCAGACCCGACACTGACTCAGGGCTGAAACAGCCCCAGATAGTGCTGGGGGCTGGGAGCACCGTGGTACTGGTCGTTGGGTGAGACATCACCTACAGGTCTTGGTCTTGTGTCTCAGAGATCTATGAAGTGTGTGGTTAAACCAGTAACTAAAGCTCATGTCAAAGTTTCCATTAGAAAACATAGCTAGTTAGCAAGCCCCGGTCTGAATTTCAGTGTATCAGTATTTGGTCTCATCATTCTTTAGCCCTCAGCTACTGTGAGTCTTTGCTAGTTTTGGTGAACTCTCTGATATAACCTTGCAGACTGTGGCATTAGGAAAAGTGTTGTTAAATGAAGCTCTAACAAAAGCTTTGATGGAGATTTCTAAATGATTTCACCTTTAGTTTGACTATTCTTGTTGCAAGAAGAGTAAACTTAGGCAAATGTAGCTACTTCTGGAAGTCCTGCACACTAAAGTAAGTTGGCTATCCAAATTGGAAAGAAGCATAGCTGTGTTAATGTCTGCCTTATCCCACACGACCAACTTCAGGTAGCATAGAAATGCCTGGTATCATTATTTTGCTGTTATAAAATCAGGTGTTGTGGGAAGTCCCAAACTCCAGATTAAATTATCTGGCATTTCTATGTAAGGTCTGGCCAAAAGGCTCTGAAAGGTTTGAATGTTAGCTGTGGAAGGGTTAAAAGAAAAAAGCCACATTAAGATATATATATATATATATTTGAATATATATATATATATATTTGAACTCTAAAAGGGAACAGGAAATGAAGAATTGTGATAAACTGAGAAACGCTGAGATAAAGAAGGATCTGAGAATGTAATGAGAAAACTTTATTGCACAGAGGGAGTATTTCCCTGCATACTTATTGATTTTATATGGCCTGCCAGTTCTAACTCTATTCCTGTATCTGATCATATTCTTGCTGAATAAATAAGTGGATTACAAAGAAAGAAAATAGGAAGACCTTGATGATACCTGGATTTAGTAATCATCTCTACACCAAAGAGTAATTATGCATATATTAACTTCAAGCAGGTACTTACACACTTCAGTGAGATATAAGCAGATGCCAGCTGCTCTTCTGCAAAGCATTTGCTGAAAGGTTATTGCAAATCAAGCCTTTGGGTCTGTTCTTCCAGCAGAATTTCTAAGGAAATTTAGTCGAAGCGTTTGCCAAAATAGAAGGAACTCTTTTCAGTACACTGAGACCTGAAGATGTGATGCCAGCAAGTAACAAAGGGATGTGCATTTGCATGAGCTGTACTGTATTTAACATACCCCAACCCGCCCTTCCAAAAAGCAAAACTCAACACCTGCCCAGAGCTCTGCTGCATCCCCCAGCACTGCACAGCCTCACTGCCTCCTCCCACCACTGCATTCTCCTTGTTCAGTTCCCTGCCTGCAGTAAAGGGCTCCCAAATCCAGCAGGTATTGGGATGCACTGGTCGCTTTAGCGTTCAGCTCTCCTGTCTGTAAGGGAATAACTTCTCTGGTTTGTGCTCTGAGGTGGCTGTTTGTCATTGCAAAGTGCTCCGTGCAGCAGCAGCTGTCTTACATTCCTGTACATATGAGGTGTCACCCAGCCCATCCTCTGCCTCTGTTTTTGTGATCGGGCAACATGACTACTGACTTTTTGGGATTGCTCAGGTGTCTAAATGCTGGGAGATTTGGTGCTTCCCTTTAGCAAAGAGTTTTGACCGTAAAGCTTTTCAGACAAGATGTGCTGCCTGAGGACGACGCGATTTTCCTCATTGTTTTTCCTTTACCATTCATTCACCAGAGCTGGCTGGCACCTCGCCTCAGCACTTCACCAGAAGCCTCTCCCATGTGCAGGCACACCTCGTCCCAGTGCCAGGGCTGTGTGGGACGCCGCGTCTCAGAGGCTTGCTTTGAAGACCTTGCTATCCAGACTGATCTTTTCAGGCAGGTATTGTTGAGCAGACAGACGCACACAGGCTGGCAACATCTCATTTCCATAGCGTAGATCTCCCCCGCAATGGAGTATCAGAACTGATGTGGGGGTGTTTTTCTAAAATTATTCGTGATGCAAACCTTCTACAACCGAGCTCCATCTTATCTATTTTGTGTGTGTCTGATGACTTGAAAGTGTGTTTTTCTTTGTAAGTGCAACAAATGTGGCAATAATATTTCAGTCTTTCCATCAGGCCAACAGGACAGTATGTTCTGTGCTGTATGTACATGACAGGGCCTTAGACATCAGAGGATCCTCACGGAAGCAAGCCCTAGGAAATGCTGCAGTCAGGAGAAAGGCATCAGCCGTCAGACAGACGTGCACAAAGTGTGGCCTTGGGAGTCCTGGATGCTCACAGACATCAGGACTCAAATGCATGCTCTGCACTTCTGAGCCACGGCTCCATTGGAGCAGGCAGGACTTTGGTCTGAAAACTGTTGTACAACAGTTGAGATCTGAAAGCGGATAAACTATTCCCAACAGAAGCAATTTTATATGGCTACAATTGTAGACATACTGGGAAAGTTTAGCAGAAGTGATTATTCTGGGGAAGCCGAAAGAGCAGAATGTGTTTTGACAAGACATATGTGTCTGGGGATCTCATGACTGGAGGAACTGAGGCGTAGAGAAAATCACCAACTATTTCAGGGCTGCAGGTCTGCAGCATCCTGTGCTCACAGTGCTGGCAGCTGCTGCTCCATGCGTGCAGGCAGGTGAGGTGACACCAGCCTGGCCTCAGCCCTTCCTTATTCCTTGAGCTGGCCTACTCTTGCTAACCATTCCTGCTAACCACCCCTGCCATTATACAAAACCATTTGCATGTGGTGAGGCTGAAGTGAGTATCTGGGCAAATTCTTCAGTAGCAGACAGACTTCAGTACCTTTTCCTGCTCCTCTAAACTTATTCTTTCCTACATTATGGTTTTGGGATATTTGGGGATGCTGAGCCCAGTTCTGTGTGGATTCCTGCATGATGGAGCTGCATGGAGGTTACTCCATGTGATGTGCTAAACTGCATCAGGAGCACGAGGCTTTCAGAAGAGCTCAGCATTAGCCTAATTTTGCTCCCAGTGGTATCGAATGAGGCAGAATGAGGCTAGAGCTGAGCTTCTGAAAGCTGTATCCTATCTTCCTCGTGCTGTACATGTCTAAAAATAAGGAGTCCAATTAAATCAACGGCAGTACAAAGTATGAGGGAATGCATAATTAATTAACAAAAATCAAAGGCCGCCTTAAAGCACTGATCAGCATTTAGCAACCCTGCCACTTGCTCTCACTCTTTTCATTCTTCTTTTTATCACTGATTGTTGTTGTATCTCTTCCCACTACAATCACATATTCTGATAGTACTGCAGCATGACTGTGTTTGCTCCCTGACTTCTTTCCCTATTGCTACTGTTCTGTGCTCAACTCTTCCAAATAATTTCTTTTTGTCTAGTCTACCCTGAGAGCAGAAGATGGCAAAAGATGGCCACCTGTGAGCGCAGGGCTTTGTCACTTCCCCAGCAAGTGCTCCATGCTTTCAGCACAGCACTAAGGGGGCTGGAGAGGATGTGCTGCTCTCAGTTATCCTGGCAGCAGTCCCCAGAAGCTGTGCTGGATTCACAGCCAATCTGGAGTGGGAGCAGAACCCAGCTGATGGTTGGAGTGCCAGCAGTTAGTGGGAAACTAACACAGCATGGAAGGAGAATCGGTGTTGTTTGTTTCTGGGTGGTTTTGCATTGCTTTGCACATAGATTTCTCCATCTTCCCTTCTCCTGGCTGGATTGCCCATTGAATCTGTTTCTTTGTGGCAGTAAATGCAGACAGCTGAAAAAGCAGCTGAGATAGGAGAAGCATAAGAGTGAACTTAAGCTTCAAGGAAAGGTTGAAAGGGTTTGCTCTGGAAAACAAACAGCACTGGCACCAATTGCTCATTTGGTGGGTAGTTTCAGTGAAGTGAACGAATCTTTCCTTTGAAATATACCAATTCACTGTGTGGGTACCTGAGGGCAGGCATTTAAAATGGGTCAAATGGCTCATGCTGCAGAAGTGCCTGTTTGTCCCCATTGCCTGCCGGAAGAGTTGAGGCTACTGGCCCAGGCTTGGGCATTGCCTGCTGACATCTGAGGCATCTGGCTTTCTGTGCCTGTTCTCTGCCCCTCATAGTAGCTGATCATCCACCCCTATGTTTCAGCAAAGCAGTACAGGTGAAGACAGAACCTCTGTCGTTTGATAATTGGCTGATACAGATGAGTTCCTGCACACCACCCACATCACGAAATCACCATCAGTTTCTAAGAATTTTACCATTTTTGGTAGGAAAGGCAACAAATAGCCTCAACTTTCGAATGTGTTGTTAAAATCTGTTTGTGAGGACCATATTTTTGTCAAACCAAGTTGCTTTTGTTCTGCTTTCTATGGGTGCTACTGCTTAACTTTAAGAACCTAAGCCTGAATGCCTCTGGCTTTAATATTTCTAATTAAATGCATGGGCATTTTGGATAAAATACCACACTACTGGTATAAACTTGGCTTAAAAATAGTAATACCAATTGTAAAGTTAATTAAAATGGTAGAAAAACAAGCCATATGTTGAAAAACAACAAAGACTGAAGCATTAAGGCAGCTCTGCATTGTACGTGACACCTATTGGTAACTGAGCTCATCTGTGCTGCTCCTCATTAAAAAAAATTGAAAAATCCCCTTTGCCTTACAGTATATATAGGGGTAAAATAGGGATATAGTGGGGGTTGGAAAATAAATCTAAAGTGGGATGTTTTTCTTAATGTCGGAGGCAACATCAGCAGGTTTTTAAGTACGTAATTTGTAGGGGAAGTGACTCAAATGAAATGATGCACTTTAAAAAATCAGCAAAGTGCCGAGGGCATAATAACCTCAGAGAAAATGTAAGAGCTATTCCATATTCATAATACTGGAGTTCCTCACTCCTCTAATTTCATTTCGCATTTCTTTTTTCTTTAATGGCACAGCTCCTAATATCGAGTGATTATTTCAGAATCAATGAGTTTCATTAGAATACAGAGTGCCAATACATATGCTATCCTAAAATACTACAGACTGTGAAGGAAAAATGCACTTTTAAGTTTTAATGGTACGCTTTTTAAATCCCACTGTCTTTAAGCCGATCTCCTGATCTTCTGTCCTTACTCATAAACCTTAATTTCTGCAGTCCTCTGTTGGAAGAGGTGTGAGATGGAAATCAAATGGGGTCAGAAATTCCAATTCTTCTCCCCCTCAGTCTGTGGCAGTTCCTCCCAGGAATGAGAAATGGGTGGTAGTTGATGGTAGGGATGTGGCTAATTATCATTATCCCTCCACCCTGTGCACACATTAACAGGGAGACCTGCAAGAGCACTTTTGGATAACCCTCTATCATTTGAAGAACTTTAAAATCTCCAGCATTTTCCTCCTCTCTTATTTCAGATCAGTGCTGCTTGAATGAATTCAGACCTTCACACCTTGTCCATAAGGATTAAGCATCCTCTATGGCCTGAAAGTCAACTTTTCCTTCTTTTCTTCTTTCTCTTTCTTTCCTCTAAGAACCACACGTTTGCAAACAAAATGTGTCATTGTTGCAAACTGCTGAAATTATTCTGCTTTCAAACCAGGATTTATTTTTAGGGGGTGGTTTTTCTGATGAAAATAGAAAATTCTGAGCTGCTCTCTAGTGAGGAACTTCCTCCAGCCCTTTTTGTTCTCTCTGATAGAAATCGTGGGCTGTTGGGGTGGTTCTGAAGGGTCACCTGGATGCAGGTTAATAACCTTATTCTCCTGTCCCTGGTGGACCAAAGGTAACAAGCGCTACTGAACAACCCCCTCTGCCTCCCAGCCAAAGAGTGCAAACACTCTTCACGAAGGGGATGGAATTTGCTTCAAAAGAAGTCAAACAATAACCTTTCAATGGATTCCACCACTTCCGCAACAAACAAAACACGATTCGCTTTCATGCTTATCTTTGTGCCAAGTTCTGTGGTTACAATACAATAGCTGTATTGTTCTCGCATGCTGCAGGCGAAAATGTATTTTGGTAACTGCTGCTCTTTGTAACACAATTGTCTGATGACAGTTTTTCTAGCAAACCATTAACTCCTTCAGCATGAGAGCACCTCTGCCAAGCAGAGCGGGGTTCTCCCTCTAAGAACGTAGTATCAGCTCGGGACTCTCAGTGTTAGATAACATGTAAATTCTGGTGACTCATAGTGGAAAATCATACATAAAAATTACACAAAGACTTATTTAGCCACCGTCTCATGATCTTTTCCTGGTACACAAATGTGTGAGATATGCTCACACACTCCTCCAGAATAATGCTGCTATCTGTCCTGCTCCCCCCACCCCCTGCAGCTGTCTTGGAAGATATGAGATACAGAGTAAAAATGGACATGTATATTCATATTCACATCACATTCCCTATTTAGAAGTGAATGAACCCTGAAACAGTTATGATCACTGGTTCATTTCTGGCAGATAGGCTCATTCCCCCATTTCTGCTCTCACAAAAAGGCATGCTGCTTTTCACGGTGGCTGGGTGACTAATGGGATATTCCCATTCAGCAGATTGCAAAACAGGTATAGAGGTAAAAGACAAAAAGAAAGACTTTTCTGGAGCCCACCCAGGATCAGAGCCACGTTGTTCCCCCTCTAATAAGAATCCAGTGGGTGATCTTCAGCAGCGAAAGACTGGAGGTAGGATCGAGGTGTTGGCTTCCCTCATGGAACTACAGTGCAAGAGCCATGCAAACCTACACGGCCTGACTGGAAGGAAGGCCAGAGCAGGCAGAGTACCTGGCTCTTCATGGCAGGAAACACTGAGAACAGTAGTGTGTTTTTTTTCAGTGCGTGCATGTGGTATTTTTGTAATTCAAGATGAAGTCACAGCCAAGCTGAAAACAAACCAAAGAGAAGAGCCAAATGTGTTAACAAGAATCGGAGAACAATTCCAGCAGTGACTGGGAGTTTAGGAACAGGTCTGCATTGATAAAACTCGTGTTAACATCCTGATCTGTGCTAAGGAGGAGAGAGAAAATGGCTTTGTAAAAACAACAAAAACAAGGTTGTCATTTATCATGAACACAGGTTCATAAATGAAATGCCAGAAACTGTGCCTGGATTTCTTGAGAAGGACTGAAAAAGTGCATTATCTTGTAGAAAAGGAGTTTCCATATTACTCATCCTGCCCATCTCCCAGGCAGCACGCAACTGTTCCCAGCACTCCAGTCTCCTCTGCTTCCTTCAGCTCAGCATTCAGAGGCTCAAGGAGCGAGGCCAGCGGACCTTAGAATTAGAAATGCTCTTCCCAATATTCTGCTGTAATTTGTCTTTGCTTATTTTCATGCATTAGCTTTTATGAACCGCACGAGGCAACCTTAATTGCATTCCCTTCTGAGTGCTTAGGGAAGGACATTTTTCACATGGAGGGAAGCCAGGGACCTCAGAGATGGAGCACAGAGCTTTGGCAGACACAGCATGGGAGCACATCCACTGCCCAGTACAGCACAGGGCTGCCAGTCCTACACACCAACTATTTTGCCAGATGTGACACTCTGGCATGACCACAAACTCCGTATTTGTCACTCAGCCAGCCAAGGTTTGATTTCTTCCATTCATTCATGGCAGCTTTTTATTCAGTTTCCATGCTTTATGAGTAGCTCTCTGCTGTACATCCTTCAGCAGAACAAAGGCCCTTCTCAGAGTGGGCCTGAGAAAACCCTCCAGTTAGAAGAAACTCTTGCAACCCCCCAGAAGTTTGATCAAAGTCGTATCAGATACAGGAATTAAAAAGGAAAATGAAAGTGCTTGTGTAAAACCAGGGAGAAATGTAAAGGCTAAAGGCTGCTCTAACCACCAACTATCAACTTCAACTCCCACCCACCTCCCACACACAACTAGAAATAACTTTAAATAATTTATTTGTGCCTATATTGCAGTTACATATTTAATGACTTAAAGGAAGAGTGCTCCACTTAGGAAGATGTTGGGTTTTTCCATAATTCGAAGGTAAATGTTGCCCTTCTCTAAGAATTTCAGGTTAAGCTCTACACTGCCATCTCAGGCAGTCACTGCCCTCGTTAACAGAGAGAAGGGCACGGCCTGAGCAGGGTTAGTAGCTGAACTTAGAACACATCAGATTCAGTAGGAGAAGAAGGAAAAAGGGAATCCTCCCATCCTGTTCGCTGAACATTAGAAGCAAAAAGTCTTTCTCAGCTCCCATCCACTCCTTTTGTTTGCTGCATTTTGTCTTCCGAATCATCTTTACAATTACTCTGTGCAGTGATGTCTTTCCATAGGTAAAAATATTTCAGGGACTCAAGGGGCAAAACTGTAAGCAGGAATTGGCAGGGACAGGGTGATGGGGGCATCACTTATAAAGGAAAGAAAATAAAGTGAAGCATCTGCAGTAACATTTCATGTTGGAACTATCTAAGCTCATTAGAGACGAAAACATTATTCAACCTCATTAGAGATGAAAACATCTGACTGAGTCATGTTCTCAACTTTAAAAATAATTGTAAATAGTTCATGTCTCTGGCATTGCTGATCCTTTCTGTAAAGAGCATCACCTTGATAGCGATCGCTTTGGTCCAGATGCTTGCAGGAAATTCTGATGTCACGCGTTAGGCATATCAGCAAAGCAGTACATTGTGGAAATTAATTTGCATCTTATCAGAGTGAGAAAACTGCTGAATGAGTTTATGGGTTCTCAGCCTTTTTCACCTTGCAAAGGCCTCTCACTGTGCAGGAGAGCTGTGAAACCAAGTCCTGACCTGTTTGCTTAAGCTCCACACATAGTCTTAGATTAAGACTATTATGCAAGAATAAGTGCTGCTCTTGTTTCTAGGCCAAGAAAATACTCTGTATATCGTGGGTATCCCCACAGGGACTTAATTCCCCCCTGGCCCTTTGGTCTGGGCACCGTGGGATGCTTCATGAGCCCTGCCTTGCTGAGTTGGCTAGGAAATACTGGAGAACCACTTCCTGTTCTATTGATGGGGCGAGACGAGCGGTTCTGCTAGCTCTGCATTCATCTGAACCCTGGAAGACTCAGCAAAGAGCAGGCAGCATGTGGCACGACCATTTTGTTAACAGAGGGAAGCTCATGATCTTTAAAGCAGTTTTCCCCTGCTTAAATACATGGTACAGAAAAGCTAATTATAACCCCAAGGCTGACAATTACTGATGATAAACACAAACCCCAAACAAACCCAACAACTACTCCTTTTCAAGGAGCTACAGAAATGCTCTTTTAATGGCACAATACCTGGACTACTCGTTGGATTTCTTTTCCCCCCTGATGCTTTCCTAGAGCAAATCGCTGCTTAGCAGGAGAGCAGAAAGCAAGGATGTTGCCAAACCCTGGCAGTCGTCTGCATCTCAGGCATCTTGCTTTAATTTCCCTTCCTTGGTGGCAGATGGTAGCTTTGCAGAGGTGTTAAATCTGCTTATAACTAATAGGGTGCTGTTTCTTCCAATGCTCCATCTATTTCCACAGGAACAAACCATCAATTCTCACTCTAACACAGCACAGCCCAACAGCCAAGAAACTACGGTTTGACTGAAAATAATAATAAAAGAAAGACCAAACCACCTACATCTCAAAGAAACCCCTACTGAACAAATGGTAATAGCCCTGCGTTGTTTACTATGCTTTCTCCCTTCTCAAGTATTGTTAGTTGCAGAGCTGAACCCGGAGTGCCGTCCTGCAGAGCTCCTCAGACATGCTGAGATATGCAGGCTGAGAGATGCTGTGACTTCCTTCAGGCCTGGAGCTGTTTGTTCAAAGGATGAGATGCAAGCCCTGCCCTGACATGTGCAGCTTAAACAGAGAGAACGGAGAGTGGAGTACACATGGTCCCTGGCATCAAAGGAGAGATTGGGCGGCTTGCAGGTGGAGGAGGTGGTGGTTACAGACTGTCCAAAATTGGGTCCTCAGAGAACTTTGAGCTTACCTCCAAATTGAAGGGTGACTTGTTTGCTGCTAAGAGGAAAATCACCAGAGATCACAGCAAAGCAGCTTCCAAACACTGCTGAGCTCTGACCTGACCCATGTTTAGATCATCTTCTGCCTTCCCAGGGCCACAGGGAGAAGTTCCAGCTTTAATCGCAGCATCTGGTCTGCATTCAGTTGTAGAATAGAGATTCATTCATACTATGTGGGCAGGTTTCAGTCTCCACTGTCCAAGTGCTTCCGCCCAAACTCATCTGGGAATCCTTGTCCTGGTGGCCCCCAGCCTTTCGACCTCTCCTACACGTTCTGCCCAGGGTCATCTTTTCCTTGCAGATGGAAGGAAAGCCCTCTTGCAATTCAAGTGAGGTTCTGGAGACAGGGGGCTTTCCTTGAGCATAGCTTTTACAGCAATCCCTGGTACAGGGTGCCTGGGCTGAATGGATGGAAGAAAGCCATAAATAAGGAGAAGTAAGGAGTTTCCCACTGACACAGTGAATACAATGACACCTTCTTCTGCCATCAAAAGCTGCTTATTACAGGCAGTCATTTTTACAATGGAGAGGCCATGACCTTTGTACACAGGTCTAAGGAAATCTAATGGCAACGATCCTGGTGATTGCACAATTTGGCTCGTGTTGAACATGTAGATTATGTTAACTTTGGGGCAGATTCTGGGGTCCTTCCAGTTTCTTGCTTGTGCAAACATAAGCTCATACGTGGGTACTTTTTTCTGGATAATCCACACAAAGAATAAAGGGGCAGTCTTTGCTTCCAGCTATTCCTGCGTGGTTTTCCCCAAAGCTCAGTCATCTCCCCAACAATAAACTCAGCTATGAATCAAAGGAATTAGGTGCCAGGATCTGCTCATATCACACCCTTACATGAACGGGTTTATAACTCTCTTCATCCCAGAGCTGCTCAGAGAAGAAACACATGGCTCCTTGGCCTGCTAATGGCTCACTCCTGGTCTTGCTCACAGATTTCTGGGCTTTTAACTGACCACTTCCATGGGATGCTTTTTGCTTCCCAGTACAAGAAAACACAGCTTTAACAGCCACTACCGTCCATTTGTCTGGACTCTTGCAGTAACTTACATCCTCAGGGTCTCTCAATTTCCTTCAAAAATCAATAAGATCAGGCTCATTCATACTGTATTAGCTGTGATTTGATTACAAGTCATAACTGTGCTCCCATTGATTTTTATGTGGCTTTGTGGCACTGTCTTTGAGACCTCTCAAACCTGCTTGTGGCCTTGCTGAATGACTTGATGGGGTTACAGTAAGCAGATCAACTATGGAATTGTTAACATCTGTTGAGGCTATGATCAAAACATATCTGATTCTGTACCTCCTATTTTGTCAAAACCTGAGCTAAAACTAGTAGCTAAAGCTTTGCCAAAAGTGTTTAAAACAACTAAGAGTGTGCCAAGTCTGTGCTGTTTCCACAGTCTATCAGTCTTTTAAATAAACCAGCAGCACCCACCTTAGTGGCTTAGGTGTCTTTTTGGGTGAGCAGACATTAGCCTTCCAAAATTCAAAGTCCTTTTTGCTGAACTGTCTTTCCTAAACTCAGGATGCTTCCCACATAACATTAGGGTGTATGCCTAAAATAAAAGCTTAGGAATCTGAGGCACTCTCTAGAGTTGCTTGAGATGGTTATGTAGGGAACCCAAGACCTGAGCTTAGAAGAGTCAAGAGCACAGGCTGCCAAGGGAAGTAGTGGAGTCACCATTCCTGGAGGTGTTCAAGAAATGTGTGGATGTGGTACTAAGGAACATGATTCAGTGGGCAGTATAGGTGGTAGGTGAACGGTTCGACAAGATGATCTTAGAAGTCTTTTCCAACCTTTATGACTCTATGTTTGTAAGGCCATTTGTGCTTGAAAAAATAAGCAAACAAACTGAGGTACTTTGAGGATAATGTGTTGTGGAGTGATAGAGGCCAAAGTGTAAATAGTTTAAGAAGATGAAATATGAATTAGGATTGGCTTGGTGATGGCCATCAAGCATCTTGGGCCAAATGCAAAGTTTGGCTTACTGAATCTCCGAGTCACTGTTTGGCATAGAGTAGGAAAAGAAGAGGAAAAGCTCTTTAGTGGCATATTAAGCCAGAGAAACATTTCATTTAATGGGCTGTGCAAGCCTGATGTTTTTATTTATGTGTGTGCATTAAAGGAAGGGCAAGCTGTTACTTCTTGCAGTGTGGAAGAATGACTTCTGGCATCCCATTCGTATCATAGCAGGCCAGGGCTGGTCACTGAGCACAGGGTGATAACGGTGGCAGAGCCCTGCTGGCTGCAGGGCCTGGGACTGCTCATTTATCACTGTGCAAATGCGATCAGAATTAAGCCCATTCATTTCCTGAAACCACTGGCTCACATCCTGTACATGTTCAACCATGCAGTGGTGTGCATCTTTTAAGTGAAACCACAGAAACGGGCCTTGCAAGGCAATGTGTACACACCACTTTCCCCAAAGCTCTGTTCTTCTCCATAAGGGACTGAGGGTGATTTGCTCAGCTTTCTAAGCTTGCTCTTAATCCAGGCCACAATTTGCAAAGCATGAGTGTAACAAATGTAAGACACTGTGCAAACACAAGATGTTATTCACCTTGCTATGGATGTGTCCAGGAGGACATTACCCAGTCAGAGAAGCACGTCATGGGACAGGTTTGCACGTGCAGCAGCTGGACTCGCCTGTTAGCCCTGCAGCAACATGCAGCTCAGCTGCTGTAAGGCTCAGGCCATCCTCCAGGTTCCTCTCTGAACCAACAAGCTCTCCTGGCTTCTGCTGCTAATTCTGATGGTTTGGTTTGTGTTAGAGGGGAAAGGAAAAAAAAAAAAGAGAAAGAAAACCACGCGTTGACCACATATTGCTGCCTGATGTCAAGTGTACATATCCTGTGTAGTTCACTGTATATATTGTAGGAGTGCATGCTTGTGTATGCATATATAAATGTGTGCATATGTGTGTATATACATATATAGTAGGTGTATGCATAACTAGGTATATTTCTTGCCATATATTCTTACTGCTATTAGCCCTAAAATTCTAAGGGGTCTTCAGCATTATGGATTAAGTGCACTTCAGTAGATCTGCAGTTGGGTTAAGATGTGTAAACTGGAGAGCTGCAGAAGGGTTACAGAAATGGAAGAAGCCCTTTCCTTTCTTTCCCAGATTCAGAAATACCTGTGATACAGGAAACAAAACAGTGCCCCAGGGGAGGGAGAGCAGCGTTTGGGTGGAGCAGGGGGCCTCTGTCTTCGGATGCTTTGTGCTCCTGGTATGGCCTGTGAAGGTTATGGGAATGGTAAAAGGAGGGGTGCTCCAGGGACTGCCCTGGTCTTGGTGAGACACAATAAGAATATGACTTATAGAAAGTCATAAAGGTTTAAATCTTGCAGACTTTTGGGAAGGGAGGTTATTGTTCCTCGCCTTTGAATGCATCATACATAGCAGGGGAGAGGACGACATTAAAATTCCGTATTTCAGTATTTCTTTTCACCTAAGGTAGGGCAGCAGGGAGGAAAGTCTCGCTGCACGTTTGCACTAATTAATGCCAAGTGACCTTCGCAGGGTGAGAGGTCGCCATGGCCATGTCTGTCTGCTTACAGAGACAAATCTCTGCAGAAATGCTGGCTGGCGCGGGAAGCTCAGGGGGCAAAAATGGCATAGAGGTGGGCGCTCACTGTGACTCAGAACCCTTCTCTGGCAAAGCTTCTACTTGCTGGGGTACTGTCTGAAGAGTATAACAAGAATTGGTGCAGCTCATTGCTTTCTGAAACCCAGAGGGTTGGATTTCCCACTGTCATTTGCTTCATGCAGCCATTTTAAGCAGATGCAAAGCAGGGGAAAATACTCCTCCGACAGGCTGACCACTCTGCTTAGCCTGCAGAGAGAGAAGAACATTTCTGTACATCTGTCCATCTCATCCATTGGGACCAATGGGATGTAAACATCTGCTTAGGGCTTTCTTGAATGGGAATCCAGTGTCCTTCTCTGCATGTCTTAGTAGAACGCATTCAGTCATCAGCACTGCAGACTGACTGTCACCCACCATTGCCAACACTGACATGTCTCAGCCTGGATTCTGACCTGGCACACTCTGCCAGGCTGATCACATTTCCTGGCCGAAGCTAGTATATAGATTACTTGGATATCAGTAGCACATGAGTGAGGGAGGAAAATCGATGCTTACAATTCAATTCAAAGTCTACTGAATCCAAGGGAATGATTCCTCTTCAAGTCAATACGCTCTGAATGAGGCAGGACAAAGGAGAGCTTTGACAGCAATTGATTTTTGAGGGAAAGGAGCCATGCCTTTCGCTAGGTTGGAAAATGACGTGTTGCAAAGTAAAGGCAGAATCCATGCTGAGTTGGGGAAGTGATTGGAGGCTGTGCAAAGGCTGCAGTGATGAGAGGCAGACCGGCTTCGGTCTCTAATGAAGGGAATTGAGAGGGGCTGTGCGTCACACACAGAAGTACTCTACTGTGAGAAGTGAGACGGTGAGAACTGATAATGAGAACGAAGAACTTCCTTTGATTATTGCTTCTCATGTCCTACAATGCAATCTACATCTTGAAAGAAAGCTCCTCATTTAGATCTAAGATCCCCTTGCCTCTGCGTGCTTAGAAAAGCAAAAAGAAAGGTTAACCTGGGTACAGTGTAAGCCTCTTCTTTCTATTAAGCTCTGCATGGATGCAGTGGAACACCGCAGGTATGAGGGGCTAATTTGAGCTGCAGCAGGCAGGTGCTGCACAGATGTGCTGAGATGGTGCTGAGAGAACTGCTGAGCCCCAACAGGCAGTGATGGTTGAGCCCTTCTGGGGCAGGACTGGGTACAACAGCTAGAGCCAAATCATGGCACTGCACATCTCAGAACGAACGGGATGCACGCATATTCATTAAAATATCAAGAGGAAATGAAATTAGGGAGACGCCAATCCGGATAGCCCAACTGAGCACTTGTAAGGTGGAATGGCAATTAGCTACCTTAACAACAGCAGCAAAGGAATGGCAGCACAAATCTGCCCTGTGTCACAGCACTTAAAACCAGAATTGCTGCAAAGCCCCCAAGCCAGCCATGCACTTGAGCATCTGGATAGTATCAATTAAAACCCCCTAGCCCTCCTCCAGCAGCAGTAACAAATGTGCCCAGGGCTGCCTGCATGCTCCTGGAATTCACCACTTCTCACCCAGACCATCAATAACAATAGCAAATGAGTGAAAAAGAAGTATTTTTCGGGAATTTTTATTCCAACTGAAAACTCGTCTCTGCTTTGACGTGTACCTTGAAGCAAGGGAACAATTATCTAGTCACAACACTCGATGCCATTTGCATAATGTCAACTAAATTGCTCAACTGCTTCAAATGCTTTTGTCATTAGAAAGATATTCCACAAATAAACTGACTGCATATCCCTGACACTCCAAACTAATGGGTTACAAGTAAGCGAAAGATAAAGCAGCGTGCTACGAGAATTCTTCCCTTGCCATTACTTACACTCAACCTACGGAATCACAACATTTCATGCCTATTACTGAACTCATTTTTAGTGCCCTTCTTCTCACTTCTGTATTCCGAGGCTGCCTTCTGTAAAAGATGCTTCAGATGAGCATCAGCAGCTTTGGGGCAGGAAGTGGTGGGAGTCAGAAAGAGACACTGACCACAAAGAGGGTCTCCATGGGAGGTGAGTTCCTCTGTCCGAAGTGGCATCTGATGGACCTGTGTGGGACACTGGATGACAAGATGGAGAATTTGTATAAATGCTGACATTTCCCTTGGCAAGCAGAAGATTTTACTTCAGGGAGAAGAAAGAAAATAGTACGTGTGTGTATGTGTGTGTGTGTTTGATTTTCCTCTTGTGTAATGGCACTGTCTTTATCAAACTGAAGTGAGACTTACAACAGCATCAGCTCTCCTGTGCCTCTTCAGCTCAGTCTGTGTGATGGAGCTCTGTGGCCCAGCCTACCCCTGTAGCCCCAATATAGAAGTGAGGGGACAAACCCCAAATTTCTATTTTTCTCCCAGAGGCCTTGATAGTGATTCTTACTTGCACACGGGCTCCATCTGAAGGGTGCGGAGGCAGTATCTCCCTACAGGAAGCTTTTATAGGAATGGAAGTCAGGTTATGGCTGGGTGAGACCCTCATTTGGGATGTGTAAGCATTGCTCCAACAAAGTCAATGCTGCTGGGCTGACTGATGCTACTGGAAGGCTTTGCCCTTTAGAATGTGAATGCATTTATGACACAGCTCCTCTGTGGGGGGTTGAAGAGGCTGTGAAGGGAATATAAATGTGTCTCATAAGGTGCAGCTGTAATTCACATTTATCCCAAGGCTTGCTTGTGTTGCCTGTGGACCAGAGTAAATATGAACCTGATCCAATTCTTGTTTAGTTTGAGATTTCTTTGAACTGTGCCTGGGAGAACTGACTGCAACTTATCCGTGGGTAATGCATTGTGATTTGACACTTGCTAAGAGTTGGCAGCCGCTCTCAGAAAGAAATATCGATTGCAAAGAATAAATTCAATATCGTAGTGGAACAAGGGAGCAGGACATCATTGACACCATTTAGTCTGCAGTTCTGGAGCACCCTTTGTCTTGAGTGGATGGCAAGCATTCATTAAGGTGCCTTCTCTGGCATCAGGCGACTTGATGTATGGTCTCGTTTTCAATTTTACTGTCTGTAGGATAGGAGCAATGCTTGTTTTAGAGCAGCTGTTTGTAGCACTGGCATTCTTACACAGCTGTGAATGTCACCCATCAGTCTAACTTGATGTAACCGGGGTTACAACCAGGAGTAACAGGACTGGGGGCTATGTTGAGGCTGGTGCCTGGCAGCAGGAGGTGAGGATGGTGCTCTCCTCTTCCTCTCCCTACGCTCCTCTCTGGTGAGGAGTGTCTCATCTCCTCTCATAGCTCCAGTGTGTAATTTGCTTTCTTTCTATTTGAACCAGAAAGTTCTCAGGTCCTGTCTGGATATTGCCACATCTCTGCACACAGCTCTGCTGGCTGTGCTTATCTTTGTTCCTTTGGGAATTCTTTGGGAAAAGGCTGAAGCTTCCTGGGGAGCAGAGGAGCAATGGCTCTGGGTGTGTGGGTGAGCATCACTTGGCTGCTTACCATGAGTCATGGGGGGAGACCTTAAAAAGTGCCTTTTGCACCTGGGACATATCAAGGCTTCAGGAGAAATACCAGAGGAGTGCATGGACAGGGCAGCACCTGTGTCTCATGAGCAAATAGAAGAGGTACAAAACACCTAAATACTGTTTCTGGAGCTTGTCAGTGCTTCTGTTGAGCTGCCTTCAGCAATTCCCTCAACCTATCCCATTATTTCTTTTTTTTCCCTTCCAATTTATACCTCTCTCTAAATTCAGCCTTTGTGCAGGAGATGGCAGGGACAAAATAATGCCCAGGGAAGCCAAGGCCTATTCTTTTCAGGTCTGTTTATACAGTGGTGAGTAAAACACAAGCACCATGGTGCACCCCATTGTAATGCACAAAGCCTGCAGAGAGTCTTGGTGATGGAATCCAAAACGCTGTCAGCTGCTGAACTACAGCTCTTTTGATGACTCTGCTTGTTGAGGATAATTAGGCTGGTGCATTACAGACACACACACGGATGTCTCTATTCTTTTTGCAGTCACAGAGCACACGCTGTGCATCCACTATGAGCACCAGTTAAACCCAGGGCAACATTTGCAAATGCACACAGGAATTGGGAGGCTGATTCACCATCGGAGGTGCCTTGAAAACACAAGCCTCAGAGGATCCAGCAGGGTTAGCAGCATTCAAAAGCATTCAATTTTGGTTTTGAAACTTTTGCTCAAAACCTCTCAGAGGATGGAATTCCCCCAATGTCTGTCTGTGTGTCTGTGCAGCAGCTGGCTGAGGCGATGCAGCACGGCTCTCACATTGCAAACACCAGGAGAAGTGGAAAGGTAAACTTCCAAATGGCTTTATCAGGAAGTATAGCAGAGTTCTGTACGAACAGCCCAACCTGCCACTGTCACCGTGCCTCCCAGGGGAGGAATAATCAGCACTTTATGCAAGCAGGGCTTCATAATCCCTCATGTTGGGTGTCTGAAATCACGAGTTTCTCTAGCGAGCTTCTGTCTTGAGAATCTCAACAGTACGTTTGTGTGGTGTCCTGACAGTGACATTGAGTATGAGAGCGGGAGAGAAAAAGGGACTGAAAGGGAAAAGCTAACAGCGATATCTTTATGTCACTCGGCAGCTGATACACAGCTTGAAAGGGAACTGCACCTAAGGATGGAGTTATTAACGCGATGGGTTTTGATTCTGTGAGCTGAAGGTGACTCTGTACCCTGTCTATGACCTGGGGACCTGCAGCTCCTGTCCTCCCTCAGGCAGGGCTGGGTCAGGGATGCAGTGACATCACAGAGCCATGTCAACATGCAAAGCATTTTGTTGTCGCCAGGCCATTTTAATACCAAAACCAGTGATGTACTCGGGGCCCAGGAAGGTTTCTAACAACTCAGTCTGAAGTTAGACAGCCCAGAGAAGCACAGAAACATGGGGATAGCTGTCTCCCGGCTGACTTGCTGTGGAACCAGGAAATCATTGCATACAGTGATGCTACTTAGATGTAGCTGAAGGCTGAAGGCACTGTAGAGTTCTTGTTTCTCCTCTTGAACACATGCAAGTTTGCCTTCTGTGCAGTGAGTGCTGATGCAGCAGGCACTGCAGTGATGTGCTGACCTTGGCTGCACCATGAGCAGTCTGTGTCCAGAGATGCTCTGCTCCTGAGCAGCTCTTAGTGTTGTGGCAAGAGCATTTCTTTGATGATATCAGCCCTGAATATCTGATTTTTCTGCTCTCCCAGCTGTCAGATATGATTAATGGCAGTCATGTATCCCGAATGACTGAAGTGCTGTGGAGCACTGCTGCTGCCATTACCCTTTCAGATTGAGACCTGATCATGAAATGACTTCTTCAGCCACTGATAAGAGAAGATCTTTCTCCATATGAAAACTTTATACAATGTCATGGAAGTAGATGTTTGAGACCAGATACCCAAGCCTTGTGGTTAAGCTAATAGACAGAAACTGTGCTGACTGAGGTGCAAGTGCCAGCCTCACTATGGTTTCCAGCTTAACTCATCTTCCAGAGGAACAGCGAACGTCAGGAGTCCTCTGTGTTTTATCACTTAATATCTTTAAAGAAACAAGCAATCTGATAGAGATCTCCCTGCACCGAACACATGGAGTGCATAACAGCCCAAACTCTGCAGAAATATTCTCTCAGTCCCACAGCAGAAATCTGCAACGAAGCCAATGAAAAAAATCCATATGCAGAGCAGCCACGGGACCTGGTCCCAAATGTGTGTGCTCAAGCTCTCCTCCAGCACACCTTCCTGGCAGCTGCTAACTCCATTCCTGTCCTTGGTGTGCTGCAGACCTGTTGGATCCCTTCCAGCACAGATGTACAATTGTTCAGAGACCTCAGTGCTGACCCAAAGAACTGCGATACACGAATGAGAGCACTTAATTGCTCAAACTGTTGCTCAAGTTACAGTGCAGAATCTCATCTGTTAAACCCTGGCGTGGGCAGAGCTGTGGGTTCCCAGCTCCTCGGGAAGATTTCGGCAAGCACAAAGAGCAGGAGGGTGGCAGCAAGGAAAGGAGGTCTCCTCTGAGCTGTCTTCCACTGTACGTGGTACAAAGAAGTCACAAATGCTGCCTGTGAAGCATTTCCACTGCTCTGATGGCTGATCCACAGCGCTACAAAGAGAAGCCTTGTGATTCAATGATGTGTGGCCCAGTGGCTCAGCCCAAAGCCACTGCCCTGAGAGATGAGCATGGAGGGCATTGGAGAAAGCTTCTGCCTCAGCCCCTGGGGCAACAATGCCCAAATCTTCTGTTTGGAAGCTGAAGATTTCCTCCAGTGCTGTTAACAAGCTTGGAAATGCACTTTCAGTGCAGCTTTCAAAGCAGTGTTTTTTTGTGTATCTATCCACTTCTTCATGTGAGATGGAATTCCCCTCCATCCCCCAGGCTAACACAGGTCACTATGAATCATAAAAATGCCAAGTTTGGGCTTAACTGTGGCCTGTGTGATGCCTGTGTTTTGGGCTGGCCCTTTGTAGTAAGATGAATTTCAGCCAAGAGTATTTGCAGAATAACACCCTGAAGGAACAGAAGGAACAGAAACCACTTCAAAATCCAAAGATTATCTGCAGCACTTGTTTGTGTGCTCAGTATTTTCCCAAATCCAGCACAAACCCTGGAGGAGCGAGGGATTTCACAGCCTTTCTGTGCTGCAATACTGCTATGTTGCTAAGCCTGTTACTAGGCAAAACATGTTTGAGCAGCAGAGAAAACATTTTCAAAACACAGGAGAAGCTTCTTTTCTTTGAGAGTAATGAAATTAATACGCCTAAATTCTTGTAGTTACTGGGAATAAATCAGACTGGCTCTGTTCTGCTCAGGTCCCAGGAAGATGTGGTGCAGCTCCATGAGCTGATGCCTCTCCATGCACGTGGGTGTGGAGTTACACCCAGGTGATGTTCTGTGGGAGGGAGGAGGAAGGAAATGTGTAACACAGGGAAGTGGTGAAATTGGTTCCCGGGTAGCTGTGTCACATTCCTGGCTATGTGAGTTTTATGAACGAGAAGTGTTTGCAGTCATGCCTCAGATCTGCTCACTGTGCTGTGAGCCACGGTTCTGGGCAGCCTGTCCGCAGGGATGGCTGCAGTGCTTTGGGCTGAGATGATGGGAAGGAGCATCAGCTCAGTTCTGCAAAGTGTTGTCACTTGTGTCGCTTATCTCTTACACTTATCACACAGAGCCTGGCAACCAAAACAGCAAGAGGGCTGCAATTTCAGCGTTTTGTTTGTGGATGGTGATTTACCTAGCTTGAGTAATGACAGGGGCCTGACACTTATCTTCATTTCTCCACATCCAGTTCTCTTCTGAAACAGCACTTGGGGCTGTGGCTTGAATTCAGAACAAGTAACATTCTAAATGTTACATGTTTACATATATTCACACACTAAGACACAGAAGGCAGGATTTCTACTCGTTACATTTCTGACTTTCTGTTCCTGAGGATGGCTTGGAGGAGCTTCAGCTGTGACACGAAACTGGCACAACTACCGCCGAGCTCCCAGCTTCTGGCAGCACTGATCTCTGTGCTGTGCAGGACGGAGGATTTCAGCCTGCAGAAGTGGCCATCCACCTCTTACATTTTCCCATGTTCAGCATTATGCAGAGATATGAAATATGCAATAGATTTTTTTTTTTAATTATGCATACATGTGCGATAGTTTTGGTCGTTCCCCCATGGTTTCAATGGCCTGTAAACTACGTAGTGCTTCCCTTGTGCTTGCTCTCAGGAAGGCTGTCAGCACGTATAAGAGGACTAACATGCAGCAATGAGATGCCAGACCAGGTCTGTGGGTGTGAGCACTGGCAGCAGACCCATAACAAATGAGTGCAACATCACAGGACTGTTGGGAAATGTATGAAATCTCTTTTTAGAGGAAGATGTTGTTGCGTTGAGGGTCTTGAGACACTGAGGATCTGCTTGGATGGCGTGTGACCTTGCGTAGAATGTTTGTCTGAGTGCCTAAATTGCAAAATGGCAATGATAGCATCACCTCTGCCCTCCTTCCTGGTTTAAGTCAGAAACTATTTGGGATCAGGACAGTCTCCTTTGTGACTAGACAGTACGTAATGCAATGGGCTAATTACAAAATAAAAAAAATAATGAACCTGTGCTCAGAGGAAAAGCCCAATAAATACTTCTCACAGTAACAGCCCGAAATGCTGACATAGTGCTGTGGTTTCAGCAACTGCCATCCAGAGGTGATGTCCCCAGTTTGCACAGCACTGCACCACAGCTCACAGCAGCTCAGCTGAACTGCAGCTGTTGTTGGGAAAGAGGAAAAGAGACAGACAGAGCAGGGAAACCTCAGGGTCTCATTCTGACCGGTAGGAATTACCTGAAATTGCTGGAATTTGGAGGCTGAAGGTTAGGCTGTGTGTGTGCTGGGCAGTGTCTCAGCATGCTTTCAATACCAGGTGTCACCTGAAAGCAGCACTCATGCCATCTTCAGGTCCCTTGGCCCAGCTGTGCCATGCAGCCCAGGGAGGTGCCAGGAGCCTGGCTGCTGCCAGCAGCGATGGGCCTCAGCATCATGCCTGGCAGACGAGTCTGACAGCTTGGAGCTGTGTTGTCACAAGGCTTTGGAGCAGATGGTCGCCCCTTTGCAGTGTCAGCCTGCCTTCTGCCCAGCACAGAGCTGCAGCCCTGCTTCACCTGGCTCCCACTGCTTGCTGTTACCCTGGCTTTGAGATGCAGAATGGGTGGGAGAACTTTGAGCCAAGACTCACCGGGGCTCTCTGCTAAGGTTGTTGTGCCACAGTGACTCTGGGGGAGATGGTGTTTTGCCTCTTTAGCAACTTGCCTATCTCCTTCATTTACACAGCACAGCAATGTGGCAGGA
The DNA here is from genome assembly GCF_987193195.1 of Phasianus colchicus. Taxonomy (NCBI): domain Eukaryota; kingdom Metazoa; phylum Chordata; class Aves; order Galliformes; family Phasianidae; genus Phasianus; species Phasianus colchicus. The sequence goes on along the minus strand of NC_143458.1, from coordinate 3,995,473 downwards.
GTTAGAAGGCAGCAGAGCCCCTTGGGACAGGTCCTGCTGCCTCACTGCCCGTCTCACGCTTCTGAGCGCACCCTCAGTGGCAGAGCCTGGTTGTCTGCTGTTATTTCTGTTTTGCTACTTATGTGAACTTCAGAGAAGAACTATTTGCAGGATTTCCAGCAGGCTGGAACAGGGCATTACGAGTTCCTTCAGATGGGGAAAGCAGACTCATCCCAGCAGACAGGCACGTTGTCCAGCAGGGTTACAGCACAGTAGCCTGGATTTAGTATCCAGATGGTTTACCCTGCTGCCTGGTGGCATTTTCAATGAGCATTCCTTGCAGCAGGGGATATTTCGCCCCTCTCTCTGCTTTGCATTCTGTGTTTAACCTTTCCTATCCTATACACGTGAAGCTTTGGTTTCATTTTTATCAAATGTTGGAGTTTTCTTAGGCAGGAATATAAACCACAGCACAGCTCCTCAGCGCATGGCGAGGTGCAACCAGGGTTGCCTGTCAGCTGTGACGGCACTGTTGCACAGGTAACAGCCACTTTCATTCACACTCAGCCTGCTTCTCTCTCCAGCTACTCTGGAAGCTGCACATCTGTTTTTCCCAACAAGCGCAGAGCATGAAGTCACCAGTTTTGTACTATCTTCACTTGCAGGCATTGTCTGTAAGTGCTGTACGTTGGTTTCTGTACATGACTACAGATCACTGACAGGCAGAAGGAGCGTAAGTAGGACAATGGAAAGCACACATGGGACTTGATGGCTGTGCCAGCGGGTCCACAGCAGCCTGACATTTGTCCTTAGGACTGCATGGGTGCATCTCTGTATTTATGGACAAAAACCACACAGGGATGTCTAAAGAAACCAATGAGTTCTGACTGGCATCAAAAACAACAGGGAAACTCTTAAGTAGATCAAGGAAACGTCCAAATCCCCCCTGGTCTCATTTCCATCCTAACGCACAGTCCCACTTTAGGAGTCACTATATTTAAACCGGGAGAATCATTAAGCTATCATTAGGTTGCCGCCTCATTCATTTAAAGCACGAGCAGGAAAATTAGAGCGGGGCATCGCTAAATTAGACGAGAAAACCCTACCACTTCGCACTACTGACATCTTCTCTAGCTCCTTTCCTTTCTTGTGTGTAACGCACAGCGCTCAGGCAGCGCTCAGAGCGCAGGAACGGGCTCCGCTTTCAGCCAGGGGGGACCGAAACATCGCTCCGCGGTGACCCCGAGCTTACAGCGGCGCTGCCCCCAGCAGAGCCCACCTGCGCCCGGGACCCGCAGCGGCCCCACGGCTCCGCTCGGCCGCAGCATCCCCGCCCGGGCGGCCCGGAGAGCCCCGGTTGGGCGCAGCCCCCAGCCCGGCTCCGAGCGCGCATCTCCGCGGCGGGGAAAAACGAAAAGGGGAGTGGGGGGGGGAGGAAGGGGCCGCGCGGAGACTTACGCCCGAGCTTTGGGGAAGCCCATTGACAGCAGGATCTCCAGCGACGAGCCGTGTTTGATGGTCCCCGCGCGGTGCTGCCGGTTCCGCCGGGGGATGACTTTGCTGTACAGCTCCTCTTTGGCAGCCATGGCGTGCGGTGCGGGCTGCCCGCGCTGGGCCATCACGCAGCCATCGCCGGCCGCGCAGGGCCATGCACACCGCAGCGCCCCGCCGGGGGCCGCGGCCGGGGCAGAGCCGAGGGGCTGCGCCCTCCTCCGCGCCTCCGCTCCGCGCTGTTCCGCGGCCCCGGGGCCACACGTGCGCGCCCGGCGGCCGCTCCGGAGCTCCGGGAGCCGAATGCCCGCGCCGCGGCCCCGCGCAGCCCGCCCCCGCTCTTAAAGCCGCCGCCCGGCGCCGCGGGCTCCGCTCGGGGATGGAAGAAAAGGGGGGGGGGAGAGGGGAGGGAAGGAAGGGGGGTTCTCTTTCTGCTAGAAGAGCGCACGCAGCCTTGTGGAAAGCGGGGAAGGTGCGCGCTGTTATTTTTGTTTTCTTATTTATTTATTTTCCTGGAGGAAAGAGCTCTGCGCGATGCTGCCCTGACCGCGCAGGAGAGGCGGCAGAGGGCAGGAGGTTGGAACTCTGGGGCTGTGGTGCTGTGTGGCTCCAGGGTTCGGTGCCGCTGGGTGAACTATGGGAACACAGAGCTTTGAAGCGGGTCTAGTGAGAGGCAACAGAGTTGCGCTCTGATTTTTCTACCTCCATCCTCGGTTTCTGCATCCTATGCAGCCCTCTCCGGGCCATTACATGCAGTATGTGGCCTCGGAGTTCCCCCTTGGAGGACTTCGTACCTCCGGTCAAGAGTTATCCTCTTTCTCTTCTTTCTTTCACCTCTCCTTTGCCTTTCTCCCACATCCCGTCCTGCCCCGGTTCCTCATCTGAAGGCAGCCGGGTTCACCCAGGAAAGCAGGGAGCGGTGTGAGAGCACAGCCCTGCACGTAAATAAAAACAGTGAAGATGCTCTTCTTTAAAGTGCAACAGTTTATGCTGGGAAAGGAAGCAGTGTTGGCAGTGACAGTCCTATCCCTGTCATTGCTGGTTTATAGCATCAGTGAAGCATCAATGAAACACCCTCTTTCCTGCAGAGGTGAGGTACCGACCCAGCCTTCACACCTCCCCAAAACCTCTCAGAATCCAACCAATACCCAGGAATTCACACCAACTGAACCTGTGAGGGAGGAGAGCATTGCTGTGTTTTGACTTAACTCGATGTGCCTCATTTCTGCATGCTTTTTTGCTCCGTCTGTGTTACTCAGTCAGGAAGTAACAATAAAAATGCAATTTGTTATGGATGTGGCTTCCAGGGACTTTGCCCAGATGAGAATCCCTTTCCTCTGGCTGCTCCAGATTCATCCAATCAATTAAGAAATCCACATAATACAGTGTTGAAATTCATAAGCCGTCAGTTCAAGTGCCTGAATAGCTGATTGGAATGGCTTTTCAGGCCTGCTGAAACAGCCTCAGGTCTTTGCAACTTTGGTGAGTGCCTCTGCATTGGATCAAGATGAGGCTTTTTGTATTAGAATGCTTCCTTGAAATAATGCTTCTTCCCACTTTTTTTTTTTTTTTTTTTTTTGTGTGTGTGTGTGTGTATGTGATTGAAAGCTGAAAGTGAAAGCTGTTTCAATGATCAAATAGGAAAGAGGAAAGAAAAACAAAATGGAAAGCAAACAGAAAAAGCAAAACACCCAGAAAATTGTGTTTCAGTCCCCAAATGAATGAAAAAAATGGGTACAGGTAAAGAAATTGTGGGTCTGTGACACTGGGGATACACACTTCATGTTAAGATGCTGTCAGGTTTTCATGTGAGGCCTTTCTCTTGCTTTCCACCTGGCACAAACCCAGCACTTCATGTTTGTGCGGAACTCAGTGCTGATCATCACTGTCCCACCTTGCTGGTGCTGCTGCCTGGGCTCTGCTTTAGGAGTTCCTCTGTAAAACTCACACATGGTCCCTTCACCTCCAGGAAGATGCATCCTTGGGGGATGTTTTACATCACTTCCTTCAATGCTGGAAAAAAAGGCAACAGAGCATTAGTTGGAGGGGGTGTAGGAATACCATGATGGACAGTGAGTGGGAGTGCTGCTATGTGCTTCCATAGGAGGCGATCAGGCCCTAAGGAATCTGAGCCAAATTTTGCTATCTCTCCAGCCTGATGCTACCTCCTTGTGAGCACACAGCAAAGGGCCCATTCCCCAAGAGTGGGAATAGTCTGAAATAAACAGCACAACAGCAGGAAGCGGAGCAGAGGCTTTGCTTTCCTTCTCAGCTTCCCTCCCAGGAGCTCAGTGCCATCAGAGAGCCCTGACCCGGGGCTGAGCTGCCGACCTCTCCCAGCTGCACTGGGGCAGGAGGGAGAAGCAGCAAGGAATGGCTGTGCCTTCCCCCTTCCTGTCCCTGGAGAAGAGAAACACCGAGTAAAAGCTGCACAGAGAAGGGCACAGCAAGATCACCGCTCCCCAGACTTCAGCCTGCTCTGGCAGTTATTTGCATGCTGAGGTCGTTTCACACACACAGATTGTCCCCATGGCCCATCTGCAGCTGCAGGAGGGTGACAGCCTCCCCCCTTATCTTGCTTTGGCACCCCCTGTGTTATCTGCCTGAGTGTCGGTGTCAGCCTTTGGGGCCGAGCATCTGAAAACATTAAATAATTAAAAATTGAATCTGCCCCAAGCACTTTTTCCCCTCTTATTTTGTCTCCGGCGTTCCCAAATGTCGAGAAACAGTGATTTATCACTGAGAAAAGTGAACAGCTGCCTTACCCTTGATTCAAAACAGCATGAAAACCGAGGCAAAATTATTAGTCAGATTTCTGACCGAGCTGAGACGCTGCAGCAAACTTCAGCCCATTTCCTCTGCAGTTCACAGTTGCTCTGCAGCAGCCCTGGTGACTGCTGGGCTTTGTGTCCCAGAGGGCCACATTCCTGAGAGCAGATCAGCTTAAAACACCTTTCCCCAGGTGTTCTGCCTTCAGTCATGGAGCTGTGCATAGCTGTGGCTCTGTCCCACAGGGGTGGTCCCCTTGCTTTGCTAAGCATCCATCTGCACAGGGACTTGGGTGGGGGTGGAGGTGTGGAGATGTGTTGGGCCCTGAGGGGTCCCAGCACTGCTGGCTTCAGCAGAGAGCAGCTGGGCCTTTGGCCTGCGGGAGCCAAGCTGCCCACGGGGAATGGAGAATTGGCTTTTCCAGCTTGGATTTTCATCAAGTTTGGAGTGTATTTTCCTCATTACAAATAAAATCCACTTTGGTTTCACCATAATCCCTTCATTTGTGCATGGAGTTGCGGAGTCAAGCTGGACTGTGCCGTGCAAGCCAAGAGGCAAGGCGTCCTTGGGATGCTCAACTGGAGGGCAGAGGACAGGGGTGACATGGAGCCCCACTTCCCATCCCTGTTCTCACTCAGAAGGAAGGTACAATAACATGTATTTTAAAACACTCAGAGCTATTTTTAATTAGAATGCAACAGGGTGTTCAGCATGAGGAAGGGCTCCCAGGCTGGGTGTGTGCCCAGCCTCCCCCCACCTCTGTGGTCCTGTGCAGTGATGGTGCTGGGGGTGCAGGGGGGGACAGCAGCTTCCTTTGGCATGATGGACTTCCATGGGTTGCACTGATGGAAGGGGCAGTGAGCAGCTGAAGCCTTGTGAATTTGAAGTTTACCCATTGAGTTATTCCATAGGTTGAACAAATAGTTGCATGCAGCAAATCTTCCTTTTAATTCCTCCTGAAGACTTGCAGATGGGGAAGTGATGTATGTGGTGCTGTGCAAGAAGCTCTCAGGAGCTCTGCATTTGCACAGGTGGGATTTCAGAGGGACCTACAGCCATCAGTACACTGCCATATTGGTACAAAACCCACTGGGGCAGCATGGTCAGCTTGTGGTCTGCCCTGTGCAATTCTGGCCTCCCTTAGTAGAAGAAACATTGAGCAAACAAAGCATTGATGAGCTCTGAGCTTCTCACTTGCCCACGTGCAAGAAACATCTTGAACTATCTTATCCGTTGGATTTCATGTCTGTTTCTGCTACACTTGTATGAATGTAGTTTATTGCAGTGATTATTTACTTGCTTGGGTATAAGCCAAGAAATAAGGAGATACAATAGAAAGCTGCTGGGATTTCCCCAACTCCCACACACAGCAAAGTATGCCGACGTGCTGGAGGTTGTACAGAATCTGCTGCGTTTCTGAAAAGGCCTTTCTGTTTGACTCTTCCTTTGGTGTAATCATTAATTTGGTCATGATTTGCTTAGCTGCATTCCTGTATAATTAAAGGGGATTTTGTCAGATTACTTCGAGCAAAAAAACGTGTTTGTTTGATTTGACATTGGCAAGGAAAGGAAGGGAGTGCTTATGATCACTTGAAATCTTCCTAATTCTAATTATTGGAAAAGATACAAAGTTGGTGGTTTGGTTTGTCTCACGGATAGCAATAATCTAAAAGAGGTGGAGGATGTGGACTCACTATGGTTTCTTTTCTCATTTTTCTTCTTATTTTTGGTCTTAGCTGTCCTCTCTTTAGGCACTGCAATGGCCTTTGAGTGGAGGATGGAAGTGCATACAAGCAAACATGAGAATGGCCAATCAGATTCCATGAAGGTCATTGAAATGGGAAAAAGAGGGTGATAAAGCAGGGATGGTGGAAATAAGGAGAATTTGAAGAAGGTGTTTGTAATGCAGTCTTCAGAAATGCTAAGGAACATACGAGAGCAGTTTTTAATGTCTCTGGTAAGAATTTTTTCTGGCAAACCTCCCTTTAATAGTGTGTGTGTTTGTATGACAGAGGAGGATTGTTGTACATGTTTGTGTATGTCCACTACTGACACATTTCTGTGCTTTGAGAGGGTCTTGAAGGTGTAATTTCAATGCGAATGAACACAATCCATGAACATAATAACATCTTGCTTTGGCTGCAAGTGTTTGCAATTGGTTTCATATTTAAACCTTCATTATGGGACTGGTTAAAAGACAGGGGCTATTCTTTGTACACTGAATTATGCCCTGCATGGCTCTGTGTGGAACTCCTTGCAATCAGGAGCCCTATGTCTTCCTCCACACCTCACACCAGGAGGAACGTGCTGCCCCGTCAGGGCTCTATGGGTTTGTTTCTCCAGCCCTGCTAGTGGGAAGTAGCGGTGTTATCCTACTTGTGTTTCTTGTTAGGATTTTGGGGGATAAACAAAACAAAGCAGGCAAACAAGGGAAGAAAAGAGTTCCTGTTTGCAAATAATTTCCCATCTGTTTCTCATTCTGTTTGACTCCGGGGAACATTTCTCCACTGTATACATCTCATTTTAACCAACACGAAGTCTGGACGAAGACTTTGAGCTTCCTACTTCCCATCAGGATCCCTGGCTGCGAGTGGCTCCCAGCCCCAGGCACTGAGGATGGCTGCTGGTGCAGAAATCTTCTTTACAATCAAAAAATGACCCCAAATTACAAAGTTTTGTTTAACCAGAGGGTTCTGGATCATTCCCTAGCATCACAAAGAAGGAGAAGTGTTGTTCAAAGCACACTCTAAGAGCTCCTTGTCTCTATTAATCCTGGTGGGATCCTAAGCTACTGGATGCTGATTCCTATTCTTTTGCCCCTTTATGGGCATCCTGACAAGAGATATTAGATTATTCCTTTCACTTAGGCAAGAAAACGTATGGCTAATTACAGCTTTACTTTTGAAAAACTGTGTGGCCCAATTGCATTTAACCGAGGGCCTCAATGGGAGCATGTGCTGAAGTTGTTGGAGGCTGTGGCTGCCCAGGTGCCTCGTGCTCACTGAAAAGGCAGCCTTGAAGCCACAGAAAGGCAGTGAGACCTTTCATGGGTCCAGACATCTCTGCAAGGGGAAGGGGAAAAGGCACAGCCATGGGAAGACCCTCTCTTTTACAGCACAGACCTTTGAGCTGAGCATTGCTCATAGCAGGCTGCATTTTGGTACTGCACTTCCCTCTGGTGTTCATTTCTTTTTTCTCGAGGCAGAAGCCCTATTTTCATACTCTGAGTACAGCAATAGGATGCTGGCCAGCTTGCATACCATATGGCTGAGGCCACAGGAAGATAAGTTGCCCTGAGACAGCAACATTTTGTCTTTCTTCTGAAATCAATGTCCACGTGAGGGCTGATTCCTTCAGGAGGGCAGAGATCCACCTGTCCTTTTGCACTGGGGAGCTGGGTGGCCCATAGGCAATATTGCAGAGCCAGAGTTTGGTCCCGGAGCTTTAAGGCTGAATTGTGCTTGTGTACCCCCTGCTTACTGTAGGCAAGAGATGGAAGTGATGAGGTTTTCCATCAGCAGTTGTGTTCCAGCAGGTTTTTCTTTTTTTCTTTTTTCTTTTTTTGCTTCAAAGAACAGTCATGTGGCAGCAAAAGCTCCCAAACCACAGCAAATACAGCAAACTATTTCTCACCAGGATGGATAAGAAGGGCAGAGCTGCTTGATGTCAGTGGGACTGATGCTCTTTTTCCCAGTCTTTGCTCAAAGGTTCACCTCAGCCCTGCCAATATGCCCACAGAGATATTTTGAAAGGGTGGCACATATGCTTTATTTCTGCTTTATTTCTGAATGATTTCACTGCATTCTGCACAATATTTGAGTACTCTTTTGAGTGATCCAAAAAACCCAACACACAGTTGCAGCAGATGGGGAGCACAAGATGAGGCATCCTCGTAACACACACAGGCAGATTGTCTGCCTTTCTCCTCAGCTCTGGATCTGACACCATAGGGAAAGCAGACATAGGAGTTACGATCAGCTTCCCTGATGTTACTATGCAGAAGGAGACTTCCAGCACTGAATATTGAACAGAAATATCTCCTAATTGTATCTTCACACGGCTGAGAGTTGCTCTGCTGAAGTTTATCTGTCTCCGTGGGGAGATACAGTTACCTGTTGGCCAAAAGTTCCCCTGGAGCATTTAAATATGGACTCCCTTTCTGTTTTTCCCATAGGAAGCAGCATGGCTTGGTGCTATCTGGTGTGCACTGTGCTATTGATGTGAAGCAAGGCTGAAGAGGAAGTTTCCAGCAGGTCAGGGAGAGATGAGAGTGGCTGACTGCGATGCAGCATCCGATGCCTTGTTTCCATCCATCCCCCTCCTTGAACAGCTGGCAGTTCATTACAAAACTATTCATTACAAAACAGGGTGGGGAAAAAAAAATGAACCAAGATACAGCTTCTGCAGGCCAACAGGAGATGAGGTCCTCAGACATGACGTGAGGGCACAGAGCGAGGTGAAGGCAGTGATGCATGAGCTGCAGCACAGGCCCTGCTCAGATGTAGCCAGGAGTGGGCAGTCACTCCCTGCAGGCAGGGGCTGTTCTGTGCAAGCATCCACAGGGACACAGCAGTGGCTTTGGTGAATCAGATCATCCTGGCTTTGGGGTGGAAGAATGCAGTAATGCAAACTGAAGTTTGTTTTGCTGTACTTTATTTTGTTGTTGTTTTTTTTTCTCTTTCTTTCTTTTCTTTTACCCAAGGAGCTTTGTGAAGTGCAGGTTTATTTCTTGTAAATTAATGCACAAAGACGAAAGGAAGGAAGCCTTCTGAGGTGGTGGGAAAGTGTCATTAATGAGCTGTTACCTCTGGGTGTGGACTGATGGCATTTCCTTTAGAGAGGAGACTGGCCATCAGGGCTGCTGGTGTGTGCTTACCGCAGGCACTGACATCGTTTTGTTGCTGATGGCTGCTCGGATTGTTGCTAGGAGGAGAGATAAGGATTGAGTGTACCTGTGGGTGCTGAGCAAGCTGCTGGGCTGCAGTTGCAGTGTAAAAGCAGCTGGCATTTGAGCTGAGACTGCTATGTGCCTTATTCCTGGACTTCACCCTCCAAGCCTTTCCAGGAGAGCTCTTGGAGGGGACCCTCCCACTGTGCAGGGAACCTTCATTTGCTTTCTGAATAGTGCATGGCAAATCAGTGGAAGCTTTCCTGTAACTCTTACTCATCTTTAATGGACTTTGGATTGTGTGCTCTGCTTTTGGCCTCCCCAGTGTCTGGTTTGCTAACATCACTGAGTGTCAATTCCTGCATCTTAGCAGTGTGAAAGCAGGAGGACGTGGCTTACTTTGGCACTTTGCTGGTGCACTGCTGGTGCACCTGAAATCACTCTGGTTGGGGTTTGGTGCTCATCCTGTGAAAGGTGAATTCCAGACATAGTCATGATACCGAAGAGGGAGAAATATGACTTCCAGAGAAGTTATAAAGCAGGTTTGTCCTGTCCTTTCTGCCCTGGGTTAGCACCCAAGCGTTTGCCCTGCCCTTCTCCATGGTCACAGAGGCCAGTGAAGCACAGCAGGGGAAGCAGAGCCTGGAGAGATCTGTTTTTTGGAGGCAGAACATAGCTTTTTGCCCCATCTAGTGGGTACACTGTGTATTGAGTCTGGATTCTGTGCTAATTGTTTAATTTCAGCGTCCTGCTTACCTAACGCAGTTCCCAGTCCCTGCTTTTAAGTTTGCCTCCTGGCTGTTTATGAGCACTCCTCGTATTAAAGTGCTGACACAAAGTTAACCCGGCTTTCTTAGTGATGCTGGAAGTGAATATAATGTCTGCAGTATCCCATCTGACCTCCAAATCCTTTTTTTTTTTTCCCCCATCACCATTACAGAACTGATGTCCAAGACTCAAAGTCTCTTTCCCATCTTTCAGTGTCACCAACTGCTGCCAAACTTCTCTGTGAGGCTCACAATGGTCCTGAGCTCCAGAAAACCTCTGGCAGAGCCAAGCGGCAGCAATGCCAGGATGTGCCATCTGCCAGGAGGGAGAATCATTCTCAGACCTCTTTAGGGAGAAGGATATTTCTTGCAAGAAATGCTGTTAATGCATTTAGCTGCTGGGCCAGAGCTCAGTTTGTGCTACAAACTGTCTGACTTGAGGATGAACAGCTGAGGGTGGTGACTGCCATAGAGGCAGCCAACATGGGCACAGCTTTGCTTCCAAAAAATGTATTAAGATAACATGAACTTCAAGGCCTGCAGACCTTTCTGAGAGCAGAACCGAAGCTCCTGGTTCAGCACTTTGCAGGTGGGGCACGTTTCCTACCCAGCAGTGCAGGCAGTGTTTGTCCTTCGCCCTTTGTCTCTGATTCCATAAGTGGGAATATTCCTACCTCACAGAGACTGAGTCCTAATGTAATACCTGTAAAACATTGTTATAATTCTTGCGTACAAAGTCAGTGTGGTAATAATGGAACAATTATTATTTGATTTACTCTAACATGCTAAAACAGATTGTCTTCTTTCAGGCATACTTTAAATCTGGTTAAGTATTGGATGTGGTTCACCACGAGGGTAATACAAGAAGGGAGGAGCTAGAGAAATGAGGGCTTAGCATTACAAAGTGCAGTAACTCAGAATTTGTTCTGGTTATGTTAATCTTTCCTTGCTTCTTAAGTCATTGCCTCCTCATTTTTAGAAAGCAGTAATTTGCTGACAATAACCCACGCTAAGGATGGCATTTTCAACCATTACCTAAAGGAACAGGGAACTGAAATAACAGCATTAGATCTTTAGAGGATGAGAAGAATTTACACGCAGGCCCTGGCCACGTCCTGCTTTTCCCTTCTCTGATCCTTTTCTCAATTTTCAGCTCCCTAAAGGCTGCCTTCTTGGGCATACAACACGCTGAGTGTGTAACCAGAGTGCAGCCCATTCATTGCAGCAGTGACATACAGCATGTGCTGCACACATCTTTCTGGTCCATAGAGCAGACAGCAAGAGCAGGATGAAGGAGATGAGCTGTGTTTTACAAGGACCCTTGCAAAGCAGCCTTGCAATACTGGACTTGGGCTGTGCAGATTTTCCAGTGTGGACAGGGGACAAATCTCTGCTGTGCTGCTGCACTCAGTGGGGCTGTTTCCATTTGGGAGTGTGGTTGGTTGCTCGGTGAGAGGGACTCTGCCAAATTTTCTCCTTACCCATATGTCCCATGTGGGGTTTGTGCATCTCTAGGCATGTCAAAGGAACTGTACTTCGGTTACTGAACTTGCAGGAGTCTGAGAGCAGCGATTAACAAACGACTGTAAATTGCTTTGAGAACTCCAGATAGAAGGAGCCGTAGCAATGCAAACTGTTATTATTATTTTCTAGGTCAGGGGAAGAAAGCAATTAGTTGTAGACCAGTAATTTTCTATTTTATCCTGCAAATGAATGTGATTAGAAGACAGCAGCAATTACACTGATGGGATGGAAAAAGGCCTTCCAGCTTCTCTTGGACTGTTATTTTTTATTTTATATTCATTCTGGATTTTCTTTGAGGTGGCAAGAGCATTTTGTTTTTGGGAAGGGACCAAGCAAATCATTCTGGCAACACTGTAAGTCCAGTCAAGGGGCAGCAACTCTTTGATAAGAGACACTCCAAATACCCTCCATACAAACCCAGCTACCTTCCTGCACTGGAATTTTGGTACTGTATGAGGATTGCTTAAGCAGCAGCAGCTGGCTTTCTGTGTTTTTAGGATGTGTTTATAAACTGTTCACATGTGGGTGGAATTGCAAACCATCATCTACCGGAGAAGATAATAAACGTCTAGGGTTGGCTGGAATTCAAGAATGACAGGTTGCTTAAAAAAGCTGGAGTTTGTTCACTTTCTTCCACCCAGGTGTGAGGCTGAGCCATGATTTTTAGAAAACCTTTGTAGGGAAATGAGAGTCCTTGGGCTGAGCAGCTGCTGACCTGACAGGGAAGACTCTCATCTGCCATCTGGAAGGTTCCAGTCTGAGTCAGAAAAGAGATTTGAACCCAAGCACGACATTTTCCAAATAGGAGACTCAATCCCGAAGGTATTTGGCTAGATAGGACTTGATGTCTCTCTGAGTCCATGCTGACCCAACAACCTTCACAATTTGTTTTTCCTTCTCACAAGCTACTATATCTCAATGAAAGTTGAAATAAAAAATTCAGGCCAGCTGCAATAGCTACTGCCAACCACTAATTGCTTGCTAGTTTTGCGAGGGACACAGCTGCTAACAGCAAAATCCAGCAAGGGAACAGAGGCTTGACAGTTGATTTGCATCGAGCTGGAGCCAGGAAAAGTCATTTTGGATTCAGACCAATTCTCATCTGTTGGTGGACAATGGGATTTAAGCCACTACAGATATCTGTGGGGATTTGCCAAGTATTTGGTGCATCTTTGTATGCTGAGACATCCTTGTGAATCTGAGCCGTTGCTTCCAGCAGTTGCAGGAGCATGAAACCAGATAGCAAAGCAGCTCACAATAGTAATAACAAAGCCCTCTCAGTTTCATGGTCTGATAAAACATACAAGACTCGCGGGACCTCTCTGGTCAAAGTTCAGTTCCTCACATTTACAGTCAACTCAAGGACTGAGGTGCAGTCAGAGGGCTCCATGGAACATCTGGTTCATTCCCCATCAGTTGCAGAATATCCAGTAACAAGCTGCAGAGCTGCAGTGAAGGCATGGAAAGCCACGGTCATAAAGCACTGCACAAAAAAGCCACCAGAGGAAAGCAGTGCTATTACAGGTGTCCTGAAGCCTGCCTGTTATAGAATCACAGAATGGTCTGGGTTGGAAGGGACCCTTAAAGGCCATCTGGTCCCATCCCCTGCAATGAACAGGGACACCCAAAGCTCCATCAGGTGCTCAGAGCCCTGTTCTGCCTGACCTTCAATGTCTCCAAGGATGGGGCGCCCACCACCTCTCTGGGCATTGATGATGTATACCCTAAATAGATTTCCCAGCTTATCACAAGAACTGGAGCATGCTCTGAGACAGAGGGTGAAGCCAGCCTGGCTGAAATTCCCTGACCTGTGAAGAAAACTCTTCCTTGGGCTGAAACTGGCAGGCAGCCTGAGAGCAGGGTCTCCACATGCCTGCACCTTGTCTTTAGCTCTCCTTGGATGCTGGTGCTTCAGAAATCCCATGTCCCCCAGGAGCCAGTTCAGGTAGTGTACATGAGCAGAAATAATCTCCTGGCTTCCATCTAGGAACACAAGCCAGACATCCCACTTTTCGGGTGCATACAACACAAGCAAACTGACCACCTCTTGTCTGTGCAAGAAGCTCTGCTGAAAGCCTGCAGACTTGAAGGAAACAACAGAACCTGTGGAAAGGAAATGAATTCTCTGCCTCAGAGCGCAACAGATGGGTCACCTCTGTTGTGGGTCATTTCTCATATTTGTGGCCAGCGTGAAGCAGACTTACAACTGTCAGTGTGAGGCAACTGCAGAAGTGTTGCACACAGCCTCAAATTCTTCTGTCACAAACGTTAGAGGCTTTTATCCCATCTGGGAAGATCCATCGTAACAGGTTTGCTTGCAGTGCATAACAAGCAATATCGTGTGTTCTCCGGGAGGTGAATGCGAATAGCTGGGAGAGCAGTGAGAGCCTTTGGTTCTGAGCGGAGGGATGAGGAGCAGAGGGGTGAGGGCTGCTTATGGAAGATCCATCTGTAGGCACCTTGAAAGGGTAGACCTCTGGGATTGATTCAAGGTCGTGCAAGGAGCGTGAGGCAGAGCCAGGGCCGGCATCCACATCCGCGACTCAGCGTGATGCCTTAAGAAGAAAGGCTATCTTTCATCTAAATTAAAACCCCACAATTTTATAACAGCTTCAGGGCCTCTGTCTAATCTATTCACACAGCATTCATCACCATGGCATCTAGGTGCCACTCTCGTCGTCTCTTAACCTTGCCAGCATCTATCATGAATATTCTGAGCATCTATCTGGGTTTCCAAATGAGATGAACGCGCTCTTCCACTTTCTGCATTGAGTTTTGCTGAGCACAGCCAGGCTTTGTGTCTGATAAACAGCCCCATCCGCAACAGCCTCAGAAAAAAAAAAAGAGAATAAACACCACGAGGATGCCCAATTAGCAAATATCGCACTTAGCCATATTTTGGAGCTTCTCTGCTCCCTTTCCCATTCAAACTTATGCACTCTAACAACACAGGCCTGTGAGTCTGTCACCACGCACCCGCCAGCTGCATAAAATCAAGGCATTGGGCTTTTTAATTGAATGCATAATGAGTTGACTGACAGGTTTAATTAACAAAACTCATCCTGTGGATGCACCTGGAGGTGAAAATAAGTTTAATCAAGAGGAGTTGGCAAGTGCCAACAGCTCTGTCATGGCTTTTTTTTTTTTTTTAATTATTATTTTTATTTTTCTTACTTTGGTTGGTTCCATCTAGGTTTTGTATTTGTGAAAATGGCTCTGGGTGTTGATTAATTATCTTTTGCCCGAGATTGATGAATTGTTGCAGTCTGCCTTGTAAGGAGAACTAACGTTCCTTCAAAAGCTGCTCTGAAGGCTTTAATAACCAGTGCCTTGGAGAAACCACTGATGGCAAACCTCCAACATGTCCCTACCACGGTAACATTTGGAGACCTCATCTGTGTGAGGAAAATGTGCTCTTAGAATGTGTTGGATGATGTTACTGCTAAGAAGGATTTCTGGTGAAGCTGGTGATTGCAGCTTTCTCAGAAGGTAAGGGAATAAGGACAGAAGCCACCACAAGTCCAATTGCTTAAGTTGAGTTCATTCTGTTTTGAAACACCAGCTGTAGCATCTTTGGTGGGACTTCTATGTTGGATAACAGATGCTATCTGGGAGGTGAGAGAATGCCTTCCCTGCTTCCGAAGGCAAAGCTGGAGGTTGATGTCCTCATATACAAGGTCAACCTGTGGCACCATTCCCTCTATCCACATGCTGGGGCACTCGGGCAATCTCAGGCCTCCACTTTGGTCCTTCTGCATCCAAGCTTGAAGCATCCAGCTGGGAGCATGGAGCTGGACTGATGCTCCCAAAGGTGCCCAAGGGTCATGCATGTCCCCTGCCTCCTAAGAGCAGCCCTGGGGCCCCTGGAGCTGTCGAGTCCCAGTCTGCTCACCCAGCACACCAAAGATGTCTACCAAGCCAAGTTCTAGCAAAGGTTGTGGGCGTTCTACAGGGAGGTTAATGCATTCAAGCTGTCAAAATATTCTTCCTGCTATTCACCCAGTTAACATGCCCTCTCTTTCTTTTGCCTGAAAAGGCATTTGCTATGGTATTTTAATACATGGTCTGTGTTCAAGATGTTAGTGACAGCTGTTGTATGACTACAGGAAGGAAATTATGACTCTCTAATGATAACATGTCACGGCGTGTCTCTTTGCTTTTCTTTTCCTTTCGATGTACATTTCTTCTGCCAATGTCTCCGTCACTGCACACATGCAGTTAATTGTGTATCGATGACATGTATACCGTGTGTTGGGAAGAGGGCTTTAAGGAAGAATCTGAGTGCTTCTACCTTGCCTTTAAGTGACGTGGAGTTGGCAGAGCAGATGCCCCGTGTGACAATGTGATCTTTTGTGCTTCGGGTTGCTTCATATCTGGATATTGGTATTGCCATTGCTTTCTTCAGGGGTGACGGACCTACAGTGAACTCAGTTAAAAATCCAGCATTCAGGTATTGTCAGTGTAACATCATACAGAACTTCTGTGTCTTCATATTCTGGAAGGGCTGACAGCTGGTGGGGAACCAGCCCATGAAACACGTGGAGGAGGATGGCCCACCATTGCACCTGCATTTCAGCTGCAATCTCACACCTCCAGCCTTCGCAGGGCATCTTGGCACCGAGCTCTAATGAGAAGTGACCAAAAAAAGTCTCTTGCTTCTGCTTTAAGGAACTTTCTGAAGTGACATGTATGTTTAACCTACTTTTGAATTCCCTCGGTGTGGGAAAGTTTCTGTGCCCAGGCAGAAGGCCCGGAAGGGTTATGCATCATTTAAAACCTCGTGCTCAAAATAAGGGGCAGGCTGGGGGCGGGCGGGGAGTGGAAATGTAGGTTTGTAATTCTCAGCTCAGCAGGAGCCACTGTGTTGTGCTGGGGCAAAAAACCAACTGATTAACAGCTTCTGGCAAGGGCAGCAGCCCTTGGTTCCTCTTGCTTCCCACTGGCACAGCAGAGGAAGTGACCTTCTGCTATGGCAAGCCACCACTGTCAGCCAAGCGTACCTCTGCCCAGCTTCAACTCTGACCTGCAGCACCCCATCAGGTTTTGGGGTTACCTAGAGCAATCAAACAGCTTTAACTTTGCTCTCTGAAGCACAGCCCCTGCTGGTTTCCCATTGGCATCTCAGGCACAGCCGTTTTTACAGGTGGTGAGTTGTTACCATTCAGTATTAAGTCTTCTAATGCCAGGCTTTTTTTTAGAGAGAATCCTCAAATATGTGAATAGGAACAACAGGAACAAAAGGCTTTTTGTGATATCTGGAAACAGGAGGTTCTGTGGACAGTCACGCTGTGCTTCTTGGGATGTGTGTGGCTCCCAGGGGTGCTGAGCATTCAGGGCAGTACCTGAGGGGTGGCCAAGGCTGGCATCACCCAATGGTTTTTCAGGAGGACTTTAGCTCTGGGAGTCTCCACCATGGTGATCTTTTAAATCATTCCAATTTGCTTCTTGATTGCTTCTGGGAGTTCTGAGCTTCACTGTCAGTCAGTGTGATTTTGGGTTGGAAATTCGTGGCCAGGCAGCATTTGCCCCCCAAGAAGAGATTTTCAGATTGCCTGTAGTGAAAGAGCACAAGTTTGCAGGAAAGATAAACACAGAATGGAAGTTGTTTCAGCTCTTGCTAGCTGTGACAGCCACAAAAGGCCAAACGCTGTCTTCCCACTCTGCTGCTTAGAGGAGTGGTATCAGTGGGAATGACTGGACATCCCAGCTTCCTTACATCCCCTCTGACACAGGCAAGGTGCCGTTTCCGTTTCATTTTTTTCCCACTAAACTCTGAGTGGATTCCATCCATTTATAGATGAGTGCTGGACAATGCAAAGCTTGTTTTGCAGAAAGATATGACTGCGTCTCTGTGGAGGACCAGCTTTATCTCCTGAAGGTAGGTTTTAGTGTGGGACTGATGCCAGGAGCTGGGTACAGGCAGGCTTTCCTCCATCCTCATACACACAGAAAGCAAAACAAAAGCAGAGAGCTGCACACAGAGCGGGGTTTTTCAGCTCTT
This sequence comes from Phasianus colchicus, assembly GCF_987193195.1. Lineage (NCBI taxonomy): Eukaryota > Metazoa > Chordata > Aves > Galliformes > Phasianidae > Phasianus > Phasianus colchicus. Next base: position 3,978,054 of record NC_143458.1, on the reverse strand, counting down.
TTTGCCCAGGAAACCCAAATAGTCGCTTGGTGAGGGCAGGAGATGCTCCTGCTCTGCTCCGGGTCGTGCCTGAGGAGCAGCAGCCACACGAGGTCAGTGTTGCACTGTGCAAATGGCTGCAAGAAGGCGGCACGGCCTTGGAGGAAAACTTGACCCAGAGAGAAGGGTTAATTCGTCGTGGGCACTTCTGCATGCTTTGCTGCCCGCTTTACCTCTGCGTTCCGTGAAACCTGGTGCTAATGAGGAATTTGTTCCTGGAAGGAGATTTTTAGCCAGCGGGGAAGAAAAGCTGCCGGGTGGGAGCAGTGCAGAGCTGGGTGCTGGCACCCTGGTGGGATGGTTGGGTTAGAACCGCCTTGGGAGCTGCAGGCTTTCCTCATGCAGCCAGTTGGGTGGAGGTGCCAGCTGGGCAGAGGTGCCAGCAGCCTGGCTGCACACCGGTGTCTGCTCATCGCAGTTCCACTCTGCTTACTGGGGCTGAAAAGCCCTCTTTGCCTGCTTGCAGCTCCTCAGCCTGCAAAGCATCCTTCCAGGGTGGTCCGGGCAGGTTGGTGCAGGAGGGCTGCCTGCACGGGGTCGTGTCTGGCTGCTGATGGGGATTTGCATTCCAGCAGCTCCGGCCGCTGCCTCCCCGGGGGCTCAGGGCTTGCAGCCACGCTCCAGGGCCCATTCCTGGGGAGCTCTGGTTGCTATTGATGTGGTCTCACTTTTTTAAAGAGAATGGCTGGGACAGTGACAGTAGTGAAACTCATTCTCCAGTAGGCTCTGCGGTTCCTTTATTAAAAACAGACAGATAAACAAACAAATTACAGCCCGTTTTGAGCACGTCCTTCGGTTCCTCTTCAAACAGCTTGATTCTGTTTTAAAAAAGCTTTAAATAAGAACACAGCCTCCTGAGTCTTGGCTGCAAACTAGTGGATTTAGGCTTTCCCTGTGCCTTTAGGTCCGCTGCCTTTGCTGTCTGCTGTCTGGCTGATGGGAGCTTTTCATTCGTTTGGCTTTTCCTGGTGAGAGGCTTCAGAACGAGATTCCTTGTGTGCAGTCTTTGATGTTACGCCACAAAGAATCTCCCCTTTTTCCTAATGCTCCGCTGAACCCCATTAAGAAAAAAAAAAAAGAAAAAAAAAAAGAAAAAAAAAAAAGAAAAAAAAAAAAAAGAAGAAGTTTTATGTAACTGTGCTGAGAGGAAGTGGGGTGACCCATGCAAATAGTTTTTGTGTCACTTACAAAGGCCCAGATGCTACGGTGATGGGTTCAGCGAAAAGATCTGAACCCATTTAGCCAGGGCTGAGCTGGGCCGCCTTAGCATTGCACTGCCTGAAAGGCAGAGGATGTGCAGCTGGGGCTATGAAGGCATCCCTGCCCTGCTGGGTAATGTAGTCCAACCTTTCAGGGATGCTGTGCAGCCCTGGCCAGCTTGCTGCCTTCTCTGCACACTCGTGGGTGTGCTTTGGTGATCCGTGATTTTGTGAATGTGAGGAACCTCCAGATCTCACTCTTTCTGTTTCATGTGACACTTAGTGGCTTCAGCTTTAATGCTTTGTTGACATCAGGTTACAGATATCGGGGCTCTGTCCTTGTTCTCCATTCTAATATCTTCCATTACATTTGCACTGGGTATCTCTCATTCTTCCTAGGCATGGTATTCTTAAGGCTGAGGGAAGGGAGAAGGATTGCCTTCTTCATAGACTAGAAGAAAGCTCCTGGTTTTTAGGCTCGGTCTCTTTGCCCTGCAGTGTGGGTTGTGGCTGAGCAAGGCACAGCTCTCAGGGGGCATTTGCTTTGGGTCCCTGCCTGCAGCATAACAACAAGACAGGTGCCATCAGTGTGCCCTGAGAATCCCAGCCTCGTGAAAAGGCTTTGCTGGAAGTGTGTTTTTAGAGAAGAGAAACCTATGCACTGACCCTTTTCAGTATCATCTGATGCGTGCACCATGATTAGAAAGAGTAGAGGAAGTTAAAAATAACCTGTGGAGGAGGCATTCTAATGAGCAATTATCATTCCTTTCCATTGACTTTTGCAGCAAGGCTCTCCATGTGTTTAGTCTTCTCGAAAGAGCATGCCAGATGTTAGAGTGACTTGTTAAGTCCCTGAATGCTGTTCTCACTGGCGTACTGAACCATTGTCAGGACTTCTTTTTTTTTTTTTTTAATAACTATTAAAATAATTGGGCCCTGAACATTCTGACCTGATAACGCGAAGGAATCTTGGCTGGCTTTCCTAGGGGTCACGTTTGTGAATAGAAAACGCGAGGAGTGTTTGCCAGAACAAAGAAATGTTTCTGCATGTAAAGATCTTCAATAACTTAATCTGAGGTGGAATCATCTGGCTTCAGAAATCGTGCCTCCTGGCAAAAGCTGACTTTTGCATTTCAACATCCTGAACTTTAGTCTTCAAGGAAGCTTTTGTGCTTGTGGGGCTCTGCTGTTCTCCCCAAAGAGTTCTTTGCAGATGATTGACAACGAGGCCAATTCCACCTTTGCACAATTTTAATGTGGGGAAAGCAGTGAGGAAAGCAGGCGTCCCTTTACAAAGCATCTGAAGCGCTTTGCTCACACGTAGGAATCTTAATTGGATTAAAATACAAACGTGCACGTTGTGATTTTGCATGCTATGGATCCCACCCTCTTGTTTTTAGCTGCATTGGCCAAACTCAGTGAAGTGCACGGTCAATGTTTTAGCTTTGCCTTTGGTGTCCCTCGGTTGGAGCTCATTAAGCATTCGGGGAATAATAATTCTGGGACTTGAACTTTGATCTGAGGAATCTGGGAAAGAAAGGGCCGGAAATTGCAGCAGCCTGATTAGCTACCCCAAGTTGATCAACTTCTCTGCCAGATGCAGGCAGAGCTCCCAGAGGCTGGGGGACAATAGCAGTGGTGCAGGAGAGGCTCCTCGCGTGCGGTGGCTGCTCTCCCATCACATCCCATTACCATCTCCGATGCAGATGGCAGCTCGAGCCGCTCCGCGCACACCCAGCACCAACCAGAACCCTCATACAAAACATCCACTTGGCAGATGACTGTGATTGTTTTTAACCCTCTGTGTTTGTTTTGCTGATTTTCACACGTCTGGGAGTTGTGCGGTTTCAGCTGGGAGTGGAAACATCAAAATATCTTGAGCTCGGCCAAAGCTCTGCTGGGAGGGCTGTCCTGTGTCTGCTCCAAACCTGTGGGGGTTCAGAAGTGTAAGGTGGGTTTGCAGATCACATGTCTGAGTTTTATGCTCTGAGCAGCACTCTGTTCCTCAGGAAGACATTTAGGCTGGGGTATAAAACCTGCAGCACTTACATTCAGAGCAAGGCAGAGTTTGTCACATATTTTCTTCCTCCCCCAAGCACACCCCCCCCCAAATATCCTGAGAGTTTCGACTCCAATTCAGCTCTGTGTTTTGACAGCCTCAGTTCGATGACGAACCACCGCCAGCGCTCCCTGTGTCTGCCTGGGGATGCTCTGACAACTCCCAGCTCCAACTGAGCAACAGGTTTGCTTCTCACACAGCAAAGTTTGTGACTCTGATCCCTTCCTCTTTGTGAAGCTACACCCGTCATCATTAGAATACCTTGAAAAGATGGAAATATTGAGCCCTCCATCTTTGGAAAGCTTTCCTCATTGTCTTCACTTTTCCTTACAACTTTTTACACCTTCACTTTCAGTCTGAGACACAGCAAAGATCTGCCTCAGTGTCAGAGTGCAGAAACCACAGTGCCGTGCTTCTGCTGCCAAAGGGGAAGGGGATGTGGAGTTTTTCCAGAAAAGCTTCTAAGGAAGACATTTATTTTGTTCCTGCTAGAAATGAAACACAAAATATTGCAGCTGAAAACCTAAATGATGTGTGTTCCAGACAGAGGACATTGTGGTGTCTTATGGACTGTAATTCCAATGCTGCTTCTTCCCTCCTTCTGTGGGAGATGTTTGGCCCCTGTCCCACAGGGCAGCACTGGGCTGTCACGTCGGGATGCTCTTCAGGGGGAATAACATTTGAAAGAGACTTTCATTTCCAAATAAAAAATGCCATTTTGGCACAGTCCCGTCTGCCTGCCCTTCTGCCTGCTCCATGTTGTGGTTTTGTGCAGCGTTAGCAGCTATTTTCAATAGAACATTGGGCATTCAGTGTCAGGGAATGTTGGAGGTTGCATCTCAGGCGTTTTCGTGGTGGAGGGGTGCTTTCCCATCCCTGCGTAAAGCTGAGTTTTATTTTGAGGCCGGAGGACTGAGGAACCATTCCACCATCCCAGCACTTTGTTCACATCCTAAAGCCTTCTCCTTTCCACTGGCTGCTGTTGGAATAGCACCATTTCACTGAATAAATTAATCAGAATGTCAGATTTGTTGCACGTGAGGAAATAAAAAAAAGGCTACACTTCGGTGAAGCTGCTGGAGGTGGTGGTGAGTCCTTATTTTTCCCTCTATGGGTGAAACGGTTACATGAACCTCCGCTATTGTTGCAAGAAAAAGTGGCTTCCTGTGATATAAAGTAATTTTTTTAAATAGGAAACATATGGCTGGGCCCTAACAACAAAGTGATATTCAGGTGCTGATGGCATATGCCTCCAGTCGTATTGCAGGAAGCTATCTTGGAAATCTGGTGGCAGAGGCTTGCACACTAATGTTCAGGAAGTGCAGTGGGGGAGGGAATCTGAAACCAACATCAGAAATACATTTACATTTTTAATTTCACTGAAAGTTCTTTGCTATTCCTCTTTTCAAAGTCACTGAGATTCATTCCCAGTTGGCAGTAATGAACGGATGCTGAATTAGGAGTGCACTGCTCCATTTAATGCTCATCTGAGGGAAAAAAAGAAAGGTTTTGGGAAGGAGAGCTGCTCTCCAGACTGCTGTGACTTCACCTCCATAGCTGTGTTTGCACATTGCTTCCCTCCAGCAAAGCTCTCTCTCTGGGGAAGCGGGGTACCCTCCCATGGAGCAGGATGGTGGATGTATTCCCTGATTCCAAGGGGTTCTGCCTGCAGGTGACCACCTGTGGCCTTAAGACATGAAGTCAGGGTGTTGCTGTAGCATCAGCTCTTGCACTTCCCTGCCTCTTTCGTGGCTTGCTGAAAGCTCAGAGGTGGTGGCTGCTGTGTGTGCAGAATGACATTGCTCTCATGGTGCTTCTTGTATTACTGGAGCCAGATATGAAGGAAAAACTTGAACTGAGCCATGGCTGGGACTTTATTTTTTTCTTTCCTGTTGGCATTTTGTCTACCTGCTTGTAATCACTGCTAATATTTACCTTGGTTTCCTTAGCTCTGTGAAAACTGAGCCAAGCATCAAACTTTTTTATTTTCTGGCCTTTGGTTGAAAACTACAGATGTGCTGATCCATCACAGCCCCAACATTCAGGTCTGTTCTTAGCTGCAGGCTTGGCTTGGGTGTGCGACTCTGCGTGATGTTGGTCAGTGGGACCCAATGGAGCCAGAGATCTGCTTACTGTGGATGGCAACTGTTGGAGGCACAGCTCCCCTTGGCTCTGTGAGAGCTGCCTGTGTTGGCTGTAGGACAGCATCAAGCCACAAAACTTGGTCATGGTTTTATCTTCAGTCACAGAACCCTGCACTTGCAACTGTTCAGTCTTTGCACCATCCCTTGCTCCTGCCTTCACTAGTGTTCTCATCTACAAATGTGCTCTTGCTTTAACCCTTCAGTGGGCCACAGCTGGGGAAATGTGAAGATTGTGAGAAATTCCCAGCGGTTCTGGACTTGGGATGACTTCTGTGCAAAGAAAGGACATTTGGATTTGTTTTATCCACGTAGTTTCACTGGAACAGATTGTCCAGTGTGGTTGTGGATGCCCCCTCCCTGGAAGCATTCAAGGCCAGGCTGGATGGGGCTGTGAGCAACCTGGTTTAATGGGAGGTGTCCCTGCCTGCAGCAGGGGGTTGGAACTGGGTGATCTTAAATGTCCCTTCCAACCCAAACCATTCTATAACTTTGGGAGTTGTCAGTGGAGCAAAGCTGGGAATGCTTTTTGTTTGGCAAAGAGCTGTAAGAAGATATAGGTGGCACTATGGAGTGCCTTAACTTTCAGCATGAGACAATACGTAGACAAGCAAGAGCTCCAAAGTTTTCCAGTAGAAACCTTGAATTGTGTAGGAATTTTCATCAGAGGTGCAGCAAGGTGCAGAGAGCCCAAACAGCTCAGCAGGATTGATTGTGGGTGTTCAGTGTGCAACCAAGGAGGTGCCACAGGAGATGAGAAACGAGGTCAAGTAGCACGTCTGCTAGAAACATAGCCTTTCTGAATGGAAAAAATGCACGCTGCAATTTATTGTCAATGAAGACCCATCAGCAGGAGAGAGTGAACCCCATTCATCCCGATTAATTAGGTGTGGGACTTAAGCCTTGGTCTTCCACAGCTCTAGCCATGGAGCCAGGCAGCATCTCCGAGGATTCCGACTACAAAATCTCAGAAAGAATTTTAATTGATTGGTTCCAATGTCTGCTGGAACGATAACAAATAAAACCTCCTGAACATGGGGATGCCACCGGTTTCTAGAGGGCGTTTTGCTGGGCATCGTTTTCCTGAGCGTTTCCCTGCCTGCCCTGATCTGCGTAGCGTTGGTTTGAGGGCGGCACAAGAGCTGCCCTCGGGCAGAAGGCACAAAAGCTGTTTTTACGAGGCTGGGTGAGGCTGCTGTGTGCTGAAGGGATCCCTCCATGCTGCCACACGCTGGGAAAGGCAGAGTTTGCTGTGATGTCATCCCAACACCGCCAAGCAGTGCGGTCAGCTTGAGGCTGGGGGGGGGGGAGGGAGGGGGAAGGAAAGGGCTGGGGGAGCACAGAGGAGGGCATCCCAGGGAGGGAATGCTTTTACAAAGAAAAGAACCAAAACACAAAGCTCTCCCTCCCCTGGCAGTCTGTCGGCAGCGCCTGGGTTGTGTGTGCAGTCTCCGGTCGCTTGTCCTACAGCAATGATTTGTTAGACAAGTAGAGCAGAGCTGAGAGCTGGGAGAGGGGGGGGGGGGGAAGGGAGAGAAGGAGTCGGGGTGGAGGGGGAACCTTGGAACGGAGTCAGGAATGAGTGATGGGCCGGGCTGTAAATGTTACCCGAGTGATACCTAATGGAGGGGGGCTGCGAGGGGAAGGGGGAGAGGGGAGGAGAGGCCAATGGAGATCGGGCTGTGTGCTCCAGCAGCATGGGGTTTTATTTTTCACTGCTAAATGCAAAATTGATTGTTATTATTATTATTTTTTTAGATGCATAAAAAGAATTAAAAAAAAAAAAAAAAAAAAGAGCCTCTGCCTCTCTCTCATAGTTCTCAGACAAAGAAAACTGCAGCAGACAGTCCAGACAATGGATGATCCTTTCTCTGCTAAGCATTTGCCTTTCTCAGCAGTTAAGGTTAAAAAAAAAAAAAAAAAAGAAAGAAAGAAAGAAAAAAATCCACCACCCAACAACCAAAAAAAAAAAAAAAAAAAAAAAAAAAAAAACCCTCATTGAAGGAATGAATTAAAAAGATGACCCCGGAAAATGTGGCAGCCTTTTTATTTGATGAGGAATCAAGTTCATACAGCGTGTCAGCAGAGGTGCTGCGCTTTGGTCTTTTATTTGTTTCCTGGCAATAAGAACATTCCTTTTTAGGCTGATATCATCCTCTCATCTTCTCCCTCCCTCTGCCTTCCCCTCTCTTCCTCTTCTCGCATCCTTTTTCCTTCCTCCCCTTTCTCCCTCGCCCCTTTCTCCCTCGCATTCTCACATACATTACCCCTTCCTTTCATCTCGGGGCTGACCTGAAATGACCTTTTGCCTGGCACTAGACGTGACTTAACTGATAATAGCAGATACTCGGGGGCCTCAAGCGGTGGCTTGTCTGAGCACGTAGAGGGAGGGCAGAAAGAAAGATCCCCCCTTTTTTTTTTTTTCTCCCCCCCCCTCCACTTTCCTCATAGGCAAAACACGGATTTCTCTTTGTAGCAGCGTTTCCTGCGAGGTAGCAATTAATGACACTTTGTGCTGCTTATTGCCCGTTAGATAAAATCCTTCCAAAGCTTTCCCTGCGATGTCTGTCCCAGCACACGAGGGAGGGGCAGGGAGGGGAAATCTGTCTGCAAGCGGCCAGCAGCCCCGCACCATCACTCGGCTGCCACCGGCTCTGCATTGCGTCTGCTGCCTTTGTGCTCCGGCTTCAGCCAAACCCACGTCGGAGCAGCACAAACGTCCTTCTGTCTTAAATAATCAACACTTCTAGGCGGCCCATCCGGCCGCAAGGTTATTATTTTGCTCCTTAATGTCCCTCGAAGCCATCGAGGTAAAGATCAGATTGCAGGCGGACCCGCTGGGTTTTTATTTTATTATTTGATTTGATTTTTTGAATGTTAACTATTTATTTGGATACTCGGCGAGGTTGGGTGAGTTACCACAGCAACGACTCTGCATCTTGAACATGAAAGGGCTCTTATTGTGCCATGTGGTGCCTCAGAGATACAGAGAAAGGAGGAGGCGGGGAGGAGAATTCCTCTTTAAAGAAACAATAGCCAAACATTATGTGAACTCGGGGGCTTTATAATAAAGTTGGGAGGCAAAAAAAGAAAAAAAAGAAAAAGAAAAGAGAAGGGGCTGCAGCGGTCTGCGGTGAAAAAATGTGCTGACTTACAGAACTTTGGATAAAGAGGTGTGCGTGTTTATAGAAATATTAATTAATTAGCTGTTAAATAAAAGCTGAATATATATACACGTATTTCATTCTCTCCAGCAGATCGTTTGCTGGTCGGGCTGTCAGGCTGCCCAGGCAGATCAGAGCTGAGGGTCAGAGCCCAAGATATGGTTTTTATTTAATTTTATTTTATGAACTTTGTTCTGCTCTTTCTTTGGAGAGAAAGGAAAAGGGGTGGGTGTTAAAGTGTCCAGAAAGGAACCGCAGCGTGGTCTGTTCCCCATTGTCCAAAATAATGGGGTGACTGAATCCCCAGACAATGAGGAAACCTGGATAATAGGGTTACTAAAGGATGCGGAGCAGAAGTACATGAATGGCTGCACGCAGAGCTGAGCGAGATCCAGGGGAGCTTGTTAGCTCAGATTTTCACTGTCCTGCTTGGACCCAGGCTGGGATGCACATTGTGCCACCTGCACGTCCCTGTGCTGGGACCCAGGGGGGTCTGCGTGCTGCAGAGCACATCCCTGTGCTCAGCCCTGTGCTCAGGTTGAGCCCCACAGACCCGCAGTGTGCTCTGCATAGGGTCAGCTGCAGGTTCCCTGCTCTGCCCCACACTCGGATGAGTGCACGTGTGCAAGTTTATCACTGATATCTGGGTATGGATTTAAGTTCTCAGACCAAGGAGCTCCCCTCAGAGCCCCAATTCTGTTAGGCTCGGTGCAGCTGTACACAAAAATGGCTGCTGCTTGCAGTGACCACACCTTCTGTTGTTAGGATAAAGGCATCCTGCCCAGGTGTGCTGCATGTAGGAAATGGAGCCCTTCAATGCCCTGTAGGCCTTCCCTGCGAGGGTCTTTGGCCCAGGAAGCAGCCCTTTGCTTGGTTTACTGTGTTCTGTTTTCTCTTCCACGTCTTTGAGAATGCATTGCAGAACTCACAAGCAATTGTTGCCTGCTGTACCTCACAGGTAATGTGTTTCCTTTGCTAATATCCATTCGTAAACCAGTTCAGGTTGTTCTTCCTCAGCTCCATGCCTTGTCAGCATGTGGGTGAGGGTGGAGGGAGGGGATGGGCTGGCTCAGGAGGACATCTCAGCAGCCTTCTCTGCAGTTTCAGCTTGTTTTGCTCCACGTGGTTGGTAGTGAGATGCTAACCATTGAGACAAGCCTCGAAACACCATGTGAAACTTGGCCTTGTCTCCCATGCCTTGATACAATTTATGTGGGGCATCGTGCAGCCAGATGGGAAACTCGTATGGTTTCCAGGCTTTGGTCATTACAACCAGACAGAGTTCTTGGAGTTCCCCTGAAATTTCATAGAAATACCACCTTTTGACAATGGAAAATAAAAAGGAGTCCTGGACTTCACTGAAAGTTAACATTAGCAATTTAAAATCCAACATGCATCATCCGTTCAATACTTCCCGTTCCCCTTTGCTTTGAGATATGCAAATGTTAGTGTATTAATTAGTAATGCTTACTAAAGGCAGAAAGGCATAAAGATATGGCCGAGTTGTACAGTGGGAGTCACAATCTCTTTGTGAAGTCTTTGGGATGTTCAGTCTCATCACCTGGTTACACATTTGTGCTGTGCATGCCCACAGTTTGCTGTCGGTACGCTTTTATAACAAGATTGTTTCTTCCCAGCCTTGAGAGCATCTTGTTTAGAGACCTTACATTTTGAATAAGATTGCATAACTACTTAGGATTACTTTCACTCTCCAATGCAGGTTCGAGCTCTATTCTTAATTATCTGGGTTTCCAGCTCTTCTTTTTAGAGAACAGTCACTCAGATGAGTGGGTTAAATGACTGGCGCAGGTGAAGGACAAGGCAAATCATGGTGTGCTGCCTGAAAAGCGTGGCTACGTGAAGTGATGATTGTATTTTCCTGAGCGTGTTAAAGTGTCGGCTGTCTGAATGTCTGTGGTGGTGGCATCATAAAAGATTTCTGGTTTCTTTCATACGTAGTGGGCTGAGATCTGTCAAGGTAATATTGGCATTAAACCTGCCTCTAATTTTCAAAATATATGTGAATGAGAGTGTAGGAAAAGGAATGGTGTTAAATCGCTGATCTCTTTATCAAGAAGAAAAAAAATGATGCAGTGGAAGAAGTGAAGTGTATTTGCCTTTGATGGCTGCTCAGGTTAAGGAATAATGGCATATTATGGGTTAGCAGCCAATGGAGTTATGCTTGTAACTCAAGTCGCAGTGGCCTCTGCTGAGTGCTTCAGGTTCAAAGGCTTCTAATGGTGCACGGAGCAGCCACAGCCTGAGAACTGCACCCAGGAACAGCTGTGTGTGCAGCGTGGGGCTGCCCATTGCAAAGGCTCAGGAACAGTGTTTGACTCTACATGTTGTTCAGTACACTGCCATCACCTCTGTCTTCCTGCTCGTGTCCTTGTGGCTATTCTAAAGCCCTCCTCCAGTCACCAGAGTGCCTTCTGCCTTCTGTAACATGAAACAGGAGGTAGATAGAAGGCTGTGTGAATATTGCTCTGCTCCAAAAACCTTCCAATCTGCTTTTAATCCTGTATTTGGAGAGTACCTCTCACAGTGGGAACATTATAGATGTAGCTGTTCCTTAGCTATGGGACAGAACACTGTGAAAGAGCACAGTGTCCTGGCGAGGTGGCAGGAGTCCAGTTTGCTCTGCCTAGTGATGCTCCTCTGTCTGCCCATCCATGGCCTCCATGTGCCCACAAAAAACCCACTGCTCCCCGTTTGCTGGTATGGATAGGACCTCTCCTGGAAGTCCCAAGCTCATGATGTACCAACCACTCAGCAGACAGTTGTTTTCTCTGCAATCAGTGGCTTAACTCCTGTGTGTTAACAACGCCAACAAAAAGCGATTGAGATAAACTTCGCTTATTAGAAACTGTTGAGTACATTGAGCATGTGGGAATGGCTGCTAAAAGCATTTGTATTGCTTAGTAATTTGAAAGTAGAGAAACATAAAAAGGAAATGATGTCCACAGTGAGTTGGATGGTGTTCCTGCATCTCAGGAGACCAGAGCTGGAAAGTGGGAGTGTTACTTAAGAGTTTTGACCCCTGAAACTTGTGTCTCCTTCCAGCTGGCAAGTGAACAGTGCTAAGCGTGTAGCGGTGCTGGGAATGGCTCAGCAAGTCCTCCAGCAGAGCTCTGCTTTTGGGAGGGAAAGGGGAGAGGAAGCTGCAGACCCTCTGCCTCTTTCTGCCCCACGTGTCCTGTTGTGCCCATGCGTGCTGCTGCACCGAGGGGTCTGTGATGACTGGTGATGGAAACTGGGCAATGATCCATGGTCTCACCTCTTCCATTAATTTCATTGCATAACCTTGGGCACGTAACCACAATCTCTCATCTGTGAGTGGGAGTGGAATCGCTCGGTATGCCTTGAAGTGAAGGCTCCCAACTGCCCATGCATTGCTCTGCCCCAGCCCCCAGCACATCAGCTCCCTGCTGAACCGCTGCAGGGAGCAGCAAAGTGCTGAAGGCACTGCTGGGTGACTTGGGACTGCCGTGCTGCAGGCGGTGACATTTCAGCAGCTGATGCTCCACCAGCTCAGGTGAGGGCAGGCAGCCAGGCTGAGCGCTCGCAGGAATCGGGGCGTTGCATCTGCATGTGCTTTAATTAACCAGCAGGAGATGGCAGGCGCTCGGGAGAGGCTTTCTTAACTGATGCTCACTGAACAGGCTGACATCTGCAAATTTCAGTCATAGCTTGTGCTGTACCCAATAGGCCTACATCCCTCAGAGCTGTGTTAGGCGTGTGGGCACAGGACAGAGGCACTCGGATTGAAGAAGGCTCCAAGAGGAGGAAATTGTTTCCCTTAGAAGTTTCAAATAGAGAGAAAGTAGACTGCCTTAAGGATTTTGAGGGGTCAGTGGGCTGATAAGCCAAAAAAACAGGCTGCAGCATCTTCCCATCCCACGGAACGGGTAGCAGAGCACCTCCCATTGCCCTTGTTTTGTTACAGTAACATTGCAGCTTAAGTAGCTGTGCTTTTCTCTCTTATGTACGGTTTGAGTTCGTAGGCAAGTTTCATTAATGATTATAATTTAATTGCATAAATTTCTTGCATGCTGACAGAAGAATAGACCCCCTGCTTAAGTGTGCGAAGTGCTCTGGAGTGCTTTTTCCTCTCCTTCTCCTTGTGTTATGACTTGTTTCTCTAAACGTTGTTTTTGCGTAATTATTTGTTTAAATGTCAGAAATGCTACAAATCCTGCAAACACCACTAGGTGTAGCACTCAATACCAGCAGTTTTAGTCCTGCTGACTTTTTTACAATTATGTGTTTATGGCAGAAGTACATTTTAGAGTGGTTTCCAAGTAAACACGAGACAAAACTGTTTGCATGAAAGCTTCACTGAGACGTGCATGTATTGATTGCATTTACCTCTGTAACAAACGAGAGGCTTTCAGTCCTCTAGCAGTTACTGAAGTAGTTACTTCAAGGTCTGCAGTGGTACAGAGATACGTGAATGCACCCAGACACTTTAAAAACTACCAAATCCATACAGGATCTGATCAAAAGGAAACGTATTACGTGCAGCGGTGAGGTGCACAGGTAAAACAGTGGTGGTAGCTGCATAAATAGACAACAGTATTTGCAGGACAGGGTACTATTAAATTCATGGGATGTAAGACAAACACACTGTGGCACTCGCTTTGACCCTGCAAACCACTTAAATGGGATCAGCTAAGACAAGTCACCATCAGCCCAAGAAAGGATGAGGGAGGTCTTAAGAAGAAAGGAGAGTGCTTTGAATAAATCAGCAACCAGTGGTCTGAAAGAGAGGAGGAAAAACCAGCACAACAGATGTGCTCAGATGAAAGTTAGAGATGGATTGGTGCAAGCTAAGGAAGGCTGCTTGGGAATTTCTGAATGAAGAATTGGCATCAGTATATCCCAAACCAACCTTTTTCATGGTGTCAGTTTGAATGATGCTTTCCAAGAGCCTTTTCAGATGGCTCGATAAAGAATCACGCCTTCTCTTCCTCAATCTTGGGAAATTAACTACCAAGGTTCCCAAATCACGGTGGTCACACTTGAGGTTGTCTGTCTTGCTCCTGGGGATGATTTGCTCTTTGGGATCCTCCTAAAGCATTGATGCTCCTTGGGGGAAACCTGCTGCCTTTCACTTTGCTCCATGTCTTTGCAAAGCACGTGGGAAAGCCTTAACAAAGCGATGGCATCCCCAGAAGGGAGCTGTTAGAATCCTTACTGGCTGGAAAATTCAGTATTGACAAAATCAAACATTGATAAGGAACAAAAACAAAGGAAGAAAAGTAAACTTTCACCTTTCTTCCCCGCTCCCCTGCAGACTGCCATGAGCTAAACGCAGTGTTTTAGAAAGAAATGTAACATATAATCCCAAGGTAAAGCTTAATCATTCTCTCTCCTGCAAAATTTGCTTTATAAATGACTTTCCACTCCTCTCACCCCACTCCGATTCCGGAGCATTGCGCATGCTGGCAATGAAGACCTTTTTTGTTGGAGTGCCAAAGTTGAACTCACCAACGACTTTAAGTGGAAAAAATGAAATGGATCTGTTTGTTGCATGGGGACGATGTGTATCCTGTGCAAAGCACTGGGAGCAGGAATTTAAGGCAGACTGCACTGGCTGGTAGCTGAGACTGGGGACACGGATATTGCTGTCTTGTTTTATAATGTCTTGACCCTGTTGACAGTTGTCATCTTCCTCTGAGATGTTTATAGACAAAATATGGCTCCTGGAGGTGCTACATCTGGAGATTGGCAAGTGGGAACTCATAGTCTGAGCTCTGGCTAGCTTCTGGCTAGCCACGTAGTAGGGTGTTTGACTTTGATTGGAATGGTCCATACTGGAAAAAACAGTCACCATTCAGAGAAATCTTCTATCTTTCCTAAGGTTCTAAGATCACAGAGAGCAGAAAAGCAAGCACTCGAGCACGTTTGGAGTTTGTAGGAACTTCAGTTAGGTTTTAGGGTCCAGTTCAATTCCTAAGGCACTGTGATGTCTGAGGAAGTCCTGCCTTTTGGCCTGTGCCTTGCAATGCTGTGGATGTGTATTATCTGCTCTTCATTTTCTTATGATTGGATGCTGGTATTCACTGCACTGTGCACTGCTCAGCTGAAGTCTTTATCAGACTGCTGGCTTTGTTGGGATTAGGTACCAGCAAACTCATTAATCCTATAGAGGCTGATAGATGGTGAGTCTTCCTGTGCTGGCAAAAACACCTCCAACTCCTTCAGGATGAGATAATGGCTTTTAGTTACACTTGATCAGAACCAAAACTCTGAATGTTTTACCTTCTATCAGAAATTACTAACAAATCTTGATTAAGGTAGACAAGCTTTTTTCCTTTTTTCATTTTTTGTCCTTTAAAGTATCATGTCTCATTGCAGCTTAGAGACAGCACAAATGATGTAGCACAATCCTTTCAGAAGAACTGCACTGCACCAACATCCTTCTGCAAATATTTATCATATATACCTGTGCACAGAAAACATTTAGCCTTGAAACAACTCTCCTGTGAGAGGGGAAAAATGAAGTTCCCTGAGCTCAATGCTGTTGCTCATGCAGTTTGTCTTTCCTCCTCCCTCAACGAAATTTATTGTGCTTGGAATAGAAACCTTAGGTTGTCATAGGAAATACTTGCTGTTATTTATTATCCTGCAAGAAGACTCTGCTAAGCTAATTCATGCAATAGACTTAAAAAAAAAAAAAAAAAAAAAAAAAAAAAAAGGTCAGGAGGAAAGAAACAGTCCACATTTTTGGTGAGAAATCTAAAAAATATGTGAAGCACAGCTCTGAATTGCTGTGAGATGTGAGCAGAGCAGCACTGGTCACTTTGACCTCCCAGCATTGCACTGCTGAGCAGCTCCATGGTGCAGGCAGTGCTCTGCTCTGCTGAAGGTGCCACTGCCCTCCCCACGGTCTGCAACACTGGGTAGAAAATGGTTTTGCTGCAAAATGTCCTGCAGTCAGCTCATTTCAGAGTGCAACAGGGGAGCGGTATGAGGCTTGCCTTGTTTAATGTGAAGTTGAGTTTGAACCTCTGGTAAGATTGTGGCTGTGGCTTGATCTTTCCTGCATTATTTGTAGCCTTTTGCCAGTGTTGTCTCAGATTGATTGTAGTAATCTTTGTAATAATTACATCCAGTTCCTTTTGAGTACTATAAATCAGAGACGTGATTTGCCCAAAGTTATGTGGAAGACCGGAGCAGATCTGGGAACTGCTGTGCTTTCAATATCTACTCTGTCATTCTGTCCTAGCAAAGCAAGTTCTTTTCCCCACCTTTAAAGTTAAAGCTTCTTGTGCTTTTACTTCTAATACATTTAGATTACCTGCTGCATTCTGGGAAACCTGCCAGCTACTCATATTTAATATTTTATCAATAAATGAATGCATTAATTCCTCTAAAATAGATCCTAAGGTTGAAAGATAGACAGTTTGGTCAAATTTTTGTCCGTGATCATGGATTTTCACTCAGTTTCTTGCCTCTGAGCTCAGCTTCTTGGGTTTGATGAAAGAGGAGAGAGGGGCAAACCTACAGTGTTGCAGTTCCATCCCTTTGAGGCTGTGTACTCCCTGCTGGCACCAGCCCTGAGGCTCCTCCTGCAGCACCCTTTGCTCTGCTGTCCCAGAAGCAGCTCTCCTGGGGCCACTGGTGTCCCCCATGGTGGTGGGGAACTTCTGCTGGAGGAGCTGAGGTGCCACGTTCCTTTGGTGGAGATGCTCTGACTGTGGGTCACTGCATGCACAGCCCACGTGGGGGCTCAGACCCAGGGTTGCTGAAGTTCCAGCCCAATTCCTGCTGAAAATCAATAGAACACAGGCTTCTGAGTCACGTAACTCCTTTTGAAAAGCTTCTCTATGGCCAAAAGCCAATGTGACTGTTGAGAGGACCAGAAATAGAGCCCCACCCTTTACAGTCTTTCTTTAATTTATCCTTTCCCACCAACAATTGAAGGATGGATGCATCTGAGCACCAGGAGCAAGGAAGATGAGAGCCAGCAGACAGCGTCCCTTGGGAAGTTCTGTTCTTCTCTCTTTGTAGTGCTTGGAGTGGCCATGGGGAAGCACCGACAGGTAATGCTGAGCTCGCCATGTCGTGGTGCTGGCACATGCAGCCGTGCCTGCTGCTTGCATATGGTGGAAAAAGCACGATGCAGCTCCAATTCCTCCGGGCAAAGACGATGCTGTAAATAGCATGGCCAAGTTTCAAGCTCTCACAGTACAGTGGGAAGCGATCCAGGCTTTTCTGGTGTCAGGAAGGAGAGCAAAAACGCATTTTATGCATCCTAGGGGGAAAAGAGAAGCAAAGCTGCCCCAGCTGGAGTTGTCAGCTCTGGGAGGGGCAGCCATTTGGCTCTCATTAAGAGTGGCAACAATAGTTCCCCATTGGATCTTGGTGAATGTGCGTTGGTGGGCTCTGTCGTTCACCCTGAAAGGACTGATGCCATGCCAAAGTCTGTTTCAGGTCTGCGCCTTAGGGCACAGCTTTCTGGTTAGGATATGTAGGCATCATCCCAAAAATCAAGCAATCCAAAGCTTGCGCAGCTCCCTGTAGGCTTTTCACATATCTAGGGTTTTCCCAGACCTTGTCCTGTCACAGATGCCTGAAGGACACTGTTCTCCAGTTGCTGATGATCCATCTGGGGGTCACTTGTTGGCTTCTAGGCACATCACAGGTCTCCTTTCTCTGCTCCTTTGCAATCCTGCCCAACTCTTTGCTCTTCAGCAGCCCTAATTGCGGAGTCTAGAAGGGCTTTAAACACCTCGTTGCTGCTGAAATTTACTTTGGACTGCTAGCAGGTCTGTCATCCTGCAGTCCCAGCTAAAGGCAGGTAGAGCTGGTCCCAGTTTCTCTCAGAGAAACCAGACTAGGTCCTGTGGCAGGACAGAATGTGCATAGCTGGGCTTGTCTTCACTGACAGACATCGTATCATGGCATACAGTGCTCCATATAGCCTTCAAATAATTAACAGGAGAGTTCTGTGGACTTGAATGCCCCTAAATGATTTTTCTTTCAAGAAGAAAACTGGAGGTAGAGCACTTTCCTTTTGGACACGGGATTCGTCTGAGCGCTGGGCCAACGCTGTGCTAAACAAATGGTCGTGCCAACCGCTTATGGCTAATTAGGCATGAAGGGAATCAGCAGTCTGCTCCCTGTGCTGTGACTCACAGACGGCGGATTTGCAGCGTGCCTTCAGCTTGCAGGGCTGCAGTGCTGTGGCACTCGCAAGGAAGATGGATCCCGAGCACACAGCAGACTGGAGGAGCTCGGTGGGGATGGCAGAGCCCTGCGGTGGCAGCGTGTGGTTGCAGCTTGGAGCATTTCATGCTGCTGTTCTATCAGGAGCACAGGAGGGAGGGTCCAGCTGTGGGATTTGTGTCACTGTGTCTCTCTAGCAGGTTACCAGCGCTCTCACAAAGTTGCCATCCTAGGGTCATGGCATGATGGTGTGCTCCTTAAGGTGCATCAGTGCTCTGTGCTTTGGTTTGGCTGCTGCTCCCAGCTGGAGCTCAGTGTAAGCTCCTGGGCTCCAGGTTGGAGCATGCAGACACTCTGTTCACCCAGGAGTGGCTGTGAGCAATGGGTGAAGACAAGGATGGCTCAGAGCTCTACATCTGTTTGCTCAGTGAGCCTGTGTTTAAGCTCTGGGTTCATCACCTCTGAGCTTTAGGATCGTTTTGGATGTGAATAAGGTGCACTGCCTGCCTGCTTTCGATGCCTCAGGCTTTATGAACCCAACAGATTTCATTCTCTTGTGCAGCCGAATGACGAGGCCACGAAAAGTGGCTGAGAGATGGTCCAGGGGGAAAAATCCAGTTGGGCTGACAGCTTGTTTTGTGCTCTTAGGGACTTCCCTGACCAAAGGAAAGCTCTGGGTGGTGAGATGGAGGTGTACCAAAGGGAAAAACCTTTTGGTTGGTGTGCTGGGGGTTGATCAGCCTAATGTGGCTGCTTCTGCACATCGACAGGAAACTTTCTTTCTCCGGGGATTTCCCAAACCTCGAGTTAAGCACATTAGAAATACAGCACAGTTGTTTTTGTTGTGCAGTCTGGGGACTTTTCTTGGTGTGATCCTGAAGGAAATCAGGAAGAGCAGATCTGTGTGGGCACTTACACTTCTTTTTATTATTACTTTTTTCAAACTTGGTTGCCTAACAGACTGAGTGGTTCTGAACGTACCCATGTGAGTTCAATCCCAACACGCACTACTACAATTTGCAATCTAAATGGGGTCTAAGTGAGACATTTAGAATCCAGGGACTTGAATTTTGCTGTGTTCTGTCCCCTTCAAACCCAGACCCAGAGCCATGTGAGGTCTGCAGCTGCTCAGATGCAGAGGTCACAATCAAATTGTAACCTATTTTAAAATGTGGTGCGATAGTCGTTATCTTAGAGGCCTTGGAAATGATGACAGCTTAGATTTTGATTAGTGCTCCTTACCCTCACAATACCACAGCCCTTGTTATTCCATTGTAACTCATCGTATGCCGCTCGGTGTTTTTATGACACGGCACTCTGGGCCAGCATAGCCTTCATTACAAAAAATCTCCTGGTCCTATTGTGGGTGAGAATTGAGATGTGAGAGCTAAGTGTAACCCGACGGAAAAAAAATTGGCAAGCAGCTGTAAAGCTTGCAATATAATGAAAAGCTTTAAAAATAACACATGCGATTTTGTAGAATTGCTTTTCTTCAGCAACTCTTGCGGGCTTTGTAAGGAGGGAGACTTCTGCTGCACGGTGTTCAAACGCTCAGACACAGCAATATTGTAAATTGCAAATTGAAGTGCCAGAACCAGTCTGTCCTGTACAGGTCACTGAAGTAGACACAGCTCTTGCCTGAAAGCATTTGTAATCTAAAACCGCGGTGTGATTCCCACTGAAGGTAATGACAAAACTCCGAGCGATTGCAAAGGGAACAGGATGGGGCTCTCACTGAAGGGAAGGGTCTTTATTTTTGCTTAGCAGATACTCCTCACCTAGCATAAATCCCAACAACTTTTCTTCAGGAATCTCAGAATCTGAAGAACTTCTTTACGCGGCGCTCATTCCTCATTTTAAAGCAGGTTTGGAAAGACGAGATTTAAAGAGAATTCCCAGCTGTTATTGAAGCATTTAATCATCCTTTAAAAGCCGGTGCAGTTTTATTTTCTCTGGGGAGCGAGTAGCATTAGCTGAAGCATAAAGCAAACTATACCAAGTGTAGAAAAAACTCAGCCCGATGTCCTGTTTGACAAACTGACCTGCGGGTCACAACCTGGGTTTATTGATCTGTGGGGCCATGTCTGGGTGTCGGGCTTGTTTTCTGGACTTTGGTTTCAGCTGCATTCCTGACTTCTGAAAGAGTAGGGGGTGTGGATTTCTACTAGGAGTAACCACTGGGAAGGAAGTAATGTTCATTAAGTGTGCAGGCAGTGCAGGACTAAGCATGCTCAGTGAAAAAGCTTTTCTCCCTTGCCTGTCAAGCCCCGTGTTTGAACTCATTCCAGAATGCCGGATTTACTTTTCATGAAGAAGCAGTACCTGGCCAGACCGCATTTTTCTCTCTCTCCTTGGTCATGGGAAGATTGGAAACAATATTCTTTTGATGCTCAGTGCACTCAGCCTGCGTGCGTGTGCGGCTGTTGCAGTGGAGGAGGAGGAGGAGGACAAACTTTGCTACCTGTGAGACGAAGGCTGGTAGGTCGGTGGGGGGGTGCAGAGGAACTTTTGCAGCTCGTGGCTTTGGCTGACGCTGTGCTTTCTGCTCTCTGTCCCTTCCCATCTGCAGCAGAGCTGAACTTTCTGAAAGTTGAGCAGCTTTCTGATTGCTCAGCCTCTCTGAGAAGGTAAATTTGTTTGAAGTGAAAAACGTGTGAGCGTGTTTTGGGGATCCAAGCTGGGCTCTCGCGAACTGGTAGCGCAGAGGTGTGTTTTCTTTTACTTTTCCTGCTCTTCGTTCTTTTTAGTGGTTCCTATAAATGCAATCCTTTACTTCAAGTATGTGTGCTGTAAAAGGCTGCTCCCCCTTCTCTCCCCACCCTCTCCTTTAAGGCTGAAAATGAGACTCGTTTGTGAATAA
The DNA here is from genome assembly GCF_987193195.1 of Phasianus colchicus. Lineage (NCBI taxonomy): Eukaryota > Metazoa > Chordata > Aves > Galliformes > Phasianidae > Phasianus > Phasianus colchicus. The sequence goes on along the minus strand of NC_143458.1, from coordinate 3,957,418 downwards.
TGAACTCTGTATGTTATCAAGCAAATCTTGTGGCTGCTTCATGTGATCGCTCCCAGCCTCAGCAGAGATGTTGTGCCTTTTAATACCTTCACAGCTTTTTATGGAAAATGAATTGCAAAACTGCTAGCAGAGGGGTGAGAGAAAGCAATTTGATTTGATAACAACATGTTTCAATGTAGCAGACTGTTGTGCTTTTAAATTTTTAAGTGCTTTCTACTTTTTTTTTCCCTTTGTTTTGGAGACGTGTTTAGAGGTCTTGAAACAACCTTAGAAAGAGGAAAAAGGGTCATTTTTCTTCTGCAACTTTGTGCTGCCTAATGGAGATTTTTCTGAGCATAGGCCACACGGCCAAGGAACAAACTGACCACAGAGTAAGAAGTGAAATGGACTCAAATAATTAGAAACTGTCTGTAGTTAATGATTGCTTGCAGTAGGTCAGAAACATTTGGTTAGATTTTGTCCTCCAGTGCTCTTTAGGACGGTTGCATTGCTTATTAAAAGGGAGCACTTTGTTTTCTAAGTGTGAAAAGTACAGGCAGCCTTGGACATTCAAATTGCATGGATTTTAGAGACTTGAGATAATTAACTAACTAGATATGCAAATGCAAAATCCTTGTGCTTACCGTTTGGTTATTTTAAGGTGGGAATTGATTGTCTTTGCAAAGGATCTCAGGAGGAGAAAGGCTAACAGGTCGGTCACGATGCGTGCTCCTGGTTATGGGGTGGGAAGTGCACAATCCATGAGCAAAGTACAATAATAGGCTGTGCTGCTGCTCGCCACTCACAGCATGGGAAAAAAGCCCTCAGCATCTCTTCTTTGCAGAGGGTGAGGGTAGAGCACAAGGAGGAGTGCTGGGTTCTGTGGGCTTCGGGTTGGTTCCCACCAGGATTACCTGCTGCGTGCACACGGAGGGATGGGGAGCAGCTAGGCCAAGCAGAAGGAATCTGCAAATGACCAAAGCTGAAGCTCTCTGATCTTGCCTTACTCTTATCCCCTTGAGATCCTAGGAAGTTTTTTTTTGATGAGAGGAGGCTGGGAAAATTGCTTTGCCTTATTTCACTTCTTTGATTTAGCAACCTGCAGGGGATTATGGAGGCAGGAAGGGTTGTGCTGCAGATGGACACGGGCTCTGTGTGACCACAGCACACTCTCTGCCCTCTTTGCATGCAGTCCCTCCATTTGCTTAGCTGTGCAATGGGGAGGGTGACCACGAGGGATTCCTGTGAGGCTCTTTGCTTATTTTTTTGGCAGAAAAAATACCTTGCGTTGCAGGGAAGTGATAAGCCCAGGCTTCAAAAATGCACATCCAGATTTGGGTTTCAGAAATGAACTTTGGGATCTTTCAGGCCCACAGATTTCGGCTTAGATCCTTTTAGTGACCACAGGAAGGCAAAACAGCACTGTTATCCAGATGCAAACTACACGGCCTGCCCCACACTATTGTTTGCTTTCAGGTGTCCAAATCCAGCAGTTCTGTATGGATCCACTTCACATGCAAAATATAATTAGAGACAGGAAATGTTTTTAGATTATTTCATTTCCCCTCCTAAGGTTAAGATTTTGCAATTCATTGGCGTGCAGATGTTCCAAGTGGAAAGCAGCTCTTTGGACACGGAGCCCATATCTTAACACCCCTATCTGTGATGCATTACTCTAACATCTGTTGAATGGGTACCAGCCAGATTCTCCCCCATCTCTGTTTTCATCCATCATCTTTCCAGGTATTCCCAAAGCAAATCCACACCTGCTCACTGATTTAATTTAAATCCCTGTGTATTTTAAACAAAGAGAAGGGCTCTGTGTACTTCTTGGAAAGGCCCAGGTGCTCCCAAGGTTTCATTACGTCCAGAGTAAGCATTTCTTTGCAATGAAGGCATGTCCTATGAAACCAGCCACAGTCGATAGGCAGAGGTGAAATCTGAATAGGGAAAGCAGGAGGTGTGGGCATGGGATGTGCCCTGCAGCACTGGGTCACAGCACTTACCTCTGCTGGGAGTCTGCGTCAGCCCTGGGATGTGCAGAGCAGCAGCCTTAGGTTTTGGGAGCAGTTATTTGTGGCAGCTTCCTTGTTTCAGTGCTGACACAGAGATGCCCTTTTTTGAAGACGGGGATTGCTTGGAGCATTCTGAGTATCAGGATGTCAAGACCCATCTGAAACACCTTGGCTAAGGCAATCAGCGAAGCAAGTCAGCTGGTATCCAGCTCTGCTGGAGGAAAGCAGGCGCCAATGGGTGTATCTCTGATGGGTCATTCTTGACCTGCAGATGTTAAATGTGATCTCTTCAGATAATGTGCTTGTGGGATTATTGGAATGTTCTCCAAAGCTGGGCAGGACTTCGCTTATCGCTGAACACATTGAAGTGTAGAACAAATGGGGAGTGATTTGTTTTGGCACAATCTACATTAGATGCATTGCTTTATACAAAGCACAGAGTTTGTGCTGCATTTCAGTATGTATGTGCAAATAATACTGATTTTTTTTTTTTGATGTCTAACATGAGAGCAGGTACCGCAGCAGTATTTTAACTACAGCAGAACAGCAGGGCAAGTCATTGTAAGCCATTGTAGCTGATGTTTGTTTGGAGGAGGTGATCTTGGTCCTTCCTGGGAAGATGCTGAATGTGCCTTTCCTTCCCCTCTTTCTTTGTCCCCAGAACAGCCCACAGCTGTGGCTGCAGGGAGAGCCATGCGCTCCAGCTGGAGCCATGGTGGCAAGCTGATAGCAGGACTGATTTCCTCACCTGTAACTCCATGTGGAGGCTGCCCACCTACAGGTCACACTTCCAAAGGAGGGCTGTTGGGAATTCTTTAAAAAGGCTTTTAACCTTTTCACCAGTGGAGTTTCCACAGCCTGCCCCATCAGTCGCCTCTTTTTTGTGATTCAGCACCAGGGCTGTGCTGGGGGTGTTCCCAGAACACCTGAATTAAGAGCTGAAATTGTGCCTTCTCCTCTCCTTTGACCAAAGCTAAGCAATCTCTTCTCTGTCTGCACTGGTGGGTTCAAGGAACCATCCAAAGATGCAAAGGCCTTCAGAGCAGAAGCAGCAAAGCACAGCTGATTTCTGAGGAACGCTTTTCCTCAAGACATTGATTTTTTTGTTTCTATTTTTTTTTTTCCCCCCAGAACTCAGAGATATCTGCAGGCATTTCCACATCATTTCTACATGCTGGAGACTTAAGATGGGGCAGTGACTGCATGCAGAAGATAATCGTTTAATGCAGCACTGGCATTAATGATGAATCCCCTCGTTTATTTTTACAGGTAGCACTGGAAATGAAAAGAGTTCCATTTACGATGTTGTTCTCAGGCTCTGTAAATGTAAGTACCAATATAGTTCCAAATTGCACTGTATTTCAACCTAGGCAGAAATGGGTGTCTTAATGATCAAAGAGCAATGCACGTGTTAACGTTGTGTGGGTTTTCAAAAGAATAAACAAATGAGGAGGGTAGGGGAAAGTTGTGCGGTTTGGCGTTCCCTTGCTGGCTCTGCACAAAATCAGTGCTCGTTTGGGTTTGGATTCTGCTGTATTTGGGCCAAAGCATCTCTGGGGAAGTCTGGGAGGGATAGAACAGGAGGAGAGGTTGTAGTTCTGCCCATGGAGGGATCTCCTGGGTAGCAATTTCACCAGCTCCCGCGGGACTGCGGAGTCTAAGTCCTGTTTTTAGCAGCACCGTGGAAGCTTAGATCAGGTTTAAAGCTTTTAGGAGCCTGGAAATGCAGGTAGGAACCCCATGAGATCTATGAAGTGTCTGCAAAGGTCGTGTGTCTCACTGAGAGCTCCTATGTTAGTAAAAACCACTTCTGCATGAATCTTCATATAGCCCTTATCCTTGTAAGCCTGGTATCGCCTTATTTCAGGGGATCTGTGGTTCATAAATACCAAAGCCTGACTTTAAAGCGCTGAATGAATGTAGGTGATTTTAAATAAATTATCCACTGCTTTAAAACCAGAGGGGGAAATAATGAACAGAACACAGAGCATCGCTGTCTGGTGGTGCCCTCTGGATTTGGTTCTGTGTCCGCTGAGTTTTGTGGGAGTTTTTGGCTGCTGCTTCAACTTCTGCCACTCGAGGGGCTGCACCGTTTCAGCCGGAGCTCTGTGTGCATTGTGAGCTCTGTAAAAGTTTGTGGGAGCTGGGTTGGAATTCATCATCTGGAGCTCCTCCCTGGGTGGAGCTGCAAAGAAGCAGAATTTTCTGCATCCATATGCAAATTGGCCAAAGAAACAATTTCTGAATCGCCTCTGTGTTGCTGTTGGGGTTCAGGTGGTCGGAGAAACGAGCTTTGTGTTCACAAGGCAGCAGGGACGAGGGCTGCTCCAAAGTGCCTTTGTTTGAGTATATGTAAAGCTATCAATGCGTCATTCTTTCTGCTTCAGCTGCTAGAGACTCCCATCTTCTCTATTGATTTTACCCAGAATGCTTACTGCCCTTGAAGGTGTGACCTGTACCTCCAGCTAATTTATTTCTGTCATGGCTGCAGCATTTTTTAGAGGGCAGCGGGGGTAGGAGAGAGAACAATGAATTCAACATGGAATATAAATCCCAAGTCTGTAGCCTTCAGACATTCCAGCACACAGCTCCATTCTCCCGTTTGGCATTCTGCACGGTCTTGGATTAAGAAAAAAAAAGAAAGGCATTTGTATAACTAATCAGGTGAGCCATTCTGGGATAATCCCTTTGGTCACACATACTGCCATATATATACCACAATTTCGCTGGGCTGCTGAACCTTTTTCAATGACATCCTCATGTATGAGCCCGAATCAGAAGTCTCACCTTGATGGCCTTGAATCGTTTTGGATCTGAGCGCTGCTGCTTTAACGTCTATAAATTTGTAATGTGGAATGTGAAAGGACAAAAAACTTTTTGTGTGCGCGTTGAAAACTTGTTTTGGACTACAGCGGTGTGATGGATCATCTTTGTTTTGCTTTATTTTTGTTTTTGTTTGTTATTTTGCACTAATTTGTTCCTGTTCGGGTTTTTATAGTGAAAAATAAGTGATGTGTAAGCACATGAGTTGAAACTCTCTACAAATGGTGAGATTAAGCACCTGGCCCCTTTCATTATTCTATTGAAATATGTGGTTTTTGCTCTCATGACCTGACTGTGTAGCTGAAGTCTTTCTCCTCTGCCCCATGCAGTTCATCAATAGTCCAGGATTTCTATAGGGCAAACATAGTGCCCTATAGAAATTGTGGAGGGCTTGGATGGAAAACTTTGTTGGTTTGGTGCTGTGCCTTGGGGATGCGTGCAAGGAATGGGATGGAGCATGTGGTGCTTTATGAAATGCTCCTCCCACCATGCTTGGTTTCTATATCTATAGCCACAGAGCGCTCTGAAACTGGGGACAGAAAGGAGCAAAAAGGATCTGCAATGTGACGATGGTGATACTGAATCATAGCCCAGGCAGACAGGTTGAAACTGCAGGTTGGTGTCGAGATTTGTGCTCACTGAGAGAGGTGAATTAAAGGAACCACGTCAAAACACGAGCTGCACGTAAAGCACAGTAACTGCCTTCCTGGGAGATGCAGATCTCATGCTGCAGAGCAGTTACTGCAGGAAACCTACCTGGGGTGGCTGCTGCTGCAGGTCAGCGAGGCCAGCTGGGAAGGTTGGGCTGCAGTGTAATGCACTGAGCTCTGCAGTTGAAGCATTGGAGATTTCCAGGTGCTGTGCTGAGATCCACTGCCGCAAACAGCACTGAATTAGCCCCAGATAACCGAACTTGGTGAAACATCAACCAGTCTGGCCTGCATTTATAGGTAAATCTTGTTGCTTGCCGTGGGTTCTGAGTGGGTCTGTGCCACACAGCTGCAAATGTTTGGTTTGGTTTCCCCAAATATTTTCTGCAGTGAATCACTCAGAAACATTTCTGTAGCACTTACTGCTGTGGAGAAGAAAAGTGGAACAGAAGGTATCAATTTGGAGGAGAAATGGGAATAAAAAGGTTTGTGCTTCATGCAAGGTGCAGAGGGATGCTCTGCCATGGGAAACAAAAGGCTCTGTTGGTATAAAGTGAATCTTTTTACACCTCCTCTTTCTGCATTGTGGTGGATGTCCACACATGACCTCTGTCAACATATGGGTTGTTACTCATGGAAGAAGGCAGCCGGGGCTGGGCATTCAAGCATGCAGTCTCCTTGTTTCCTGGCATTTTTGTGTTTATAGGTCTCTCTCTTTTTTCCTTTGCCCCTAATGGCAATAAAGTAAAACAAGATCCGGTCTTTTCATAGCATTGCCACTCTCCTAAAACAGAGGGAGGGAGGAAAAGAAAGGCATTTCCAGCACAGCAAAGACCCCGTGCTCCTGTAAAAGTGTGTTTGGGCCTCCTAGGTAAACCCAGCGGAGGGAGGGAGAAGCAGAAATGCGTAACTGAGAGGTGGTAGCAGGCACCCCTGTGATTTAGCACATTGCCCTGAGGCCTCATTTATCTCTCGCTGGTAACAGATTCAGACACTAACTCAGACTGGAGCTCACCTCATGTTATTCTGCAGCAAATCACCAGAAAAAGAGTTGCCTGTTTTTATTTCCCCATTTTTTTTTTCCCACCTAGAAGTTGAATTTTTCAGTCAAAATGGAAAAATATTGAGTAGTTTATAACATGGAAGGGACGCCCTGAAGATAAGATTTCAGTGTTCCTTCCACTCTTGTGTTGCCACAATCAAAAGGTGATATTTTGACTGAAAGTGCTTTTGTGCTCTGAGTGTAAATCAGCCATTTCAGCACTGAAACGTGTCCAAGTACAGCCCCTGGTTGCTCTATGCCCACTTGCTGGTCCTGGTGCCTGGTGATTTTTCAGCTAAATGTGATATCTCGCTTCACTTTCTGTCCTAGAAAGGTATTTGTGTGCTCAGTAGAACCCCCAAGGCAACCTCATGTCCATGTTGGGAGAACTGAATCCCGGCCCTAATGGCAGGAACAGGGTATGAGGATGTCAAAGAAACACTGCAGATAAGATGGATAAGGTGTAGAGGGGGATTCTAGGCATGAAAAGCATTCAAGTAATGCAACCGGGTGGTTATTATTTAATATCTTATAAACTGAAAACATCAGTCAACTTTTCCAGTGTGCAAATGAAGGAAAAATACCTAAAGGTGGGTTTGAGAGAGGTGCTTCACAAAATAATTATATATATATATGAAAAGGCTTCTCATATGCTTCCCAGATGTACCAATCCCCTATGTGTGTTCTCTCAGGCTGATTATGGAATACATGCATTTATCGCTCAGAGCAAAGGGAGAATTGATTTCTTTCCAGAGCGGTGTGGATATCGCCGTGCTCGAGATCATTAAGCATTAGGAGTGAGATGCACACATACAGGTCCACCTTGGTGTGTCAGACTTGGGGGCTGCAGACGAAACTTCTGGAGAAAAGTAGTGCAGATGTGAGGAGGTGTTGTGATGCCGGATGGCTCAGGTCTTTCATTTCAGTCCTGCAGGTATGTGTGGGAGCCTCCTGCAGCTGGAGGGACTCTTTGCTGCTAACAGACAAGGGCTGCACACCTCTGAGTGCTTTGAGATCCAGACCTGAGTGCAGCTCGTGTCGTGTGTTTGCTGTGATGGCTCAGGAGGGCTCAACCTGACCAGACAAAGGTGTGTAAAGAACCGTGTGCTTGTTTGCATTGGATAGATAGAACTTAATTCATCTTAAAGTCTGATTCATAGTAAAGTATGCATCATTAAATGATGCATACTTGGAGTGCAACAGTTAAACTGTGCCAAACCCCTCTGTGGTCAATCTTGTTCACCATGAAAGTGATTTCTTTTCATTTCAACTTGATTCGTGGCTTGGCTGAAGTTTGCTTTTGACTTTATCGTTGGTTTCTTGTAGTTGTTTGCCTTTATGTCTGAGCTGATCTCAGCTTTCAAGAAAGAAAAAAGTGTGCAGTTTGTTGCAGGGAATGTCTTTGAGAATATTAACCCCAAAGGTATCAATATCTGAATTTGAGTCATATCGGACTAATTTTAAAGGTACACTTGCTTTAGAAAGTTCAGCTTTGCAAATGCTGAAGATTATTTGGTACCCTGGAGGGAGTGATGGATATTGAATTCTAGTGAGTGTTATAACTGGAAATCTAATCTCTGCACAATCGAGCTCATGGCTTAGCACTGAATTACTCCATACATAGAAGGAAAGCAGCCTGGCTGGGAGAGATCCGTGGTTAGGGTGAAATTCAGTTAGGCGTGGGTCTGAACCTGCCCACATCCAGCTGTGACCCCAAAACGTGAGCGCACACAGGGAGCCAAGTCCTGAGCTTTGGAAGGTGAGCTGAAAGGAAGAAATGGAGTGCATGACACGGCTTACTGTGCACAGAAGCTTTGCTCCTCACAGCGTGCAGGGACTGGGCTACAGAAAGTGAATACATTACAGCCCCTTCGTGTTAGCACGTACCTCCAGCTTCAGTTTTTCTGCAGTGGTGTTGACCCATTGCAGCTGAGCTAACAGGCTGCAGTGCAGACTGAAGGCACAGAGGACGTGATGATGAGTTTTCCTAGGCTGCAATTAAATTACAGAGATGTGTTAGGTCTGTAATGGATATCTAAAGTTTTGCTATTACTACTGTATTTGGAAACGGAGGCATTTGACAGACCTGTGATGGCTGGAAGTATAATTATTTTATATAGATTGGGACCCAGGAAAAACAGAAGTCTGTTGGGTTTCATTTCCACTTGTGTTGCTGGCTTGCTCTGCGAGCTGGAGGGGCAAGTAATTTAAGAGCTGTGCATCTCAGTTTCTTCACCTGTCAGCTGGGGGAATTACTTCACAGGGGATTGGAAGTATCATTATAATGATACTTGCAATGTGCTTTCATATGCTAGGTAGAAGAGTGGGAGCGTTAACACGTACAAGAGAAAGAGAAAAAGTAGGTTAGCTTGTCTGAGCTTGTCATGCTTCTACTGTGTCAGCAAACTGAGGGAGACAAGAGAAAGGAGAGAAAGAGAGATCAAAAGAATACATTAAATTAAAAAGTAAACAGAGAAAGTTAAACTTAAAGTGGCAAGCGTGGAGATGCATCGGGCCTGCTCTGTGCTTTGCTGCATTAACTTCCCTTTTCCATCTTGTGCCAAGATCTTGGCCATCACCAACGTGGCCCCAAAGATCACGAGGCAATGCCTCTGCTTGCTGTGTGTCTGTGAGCTCCTTCAGTTCTGCTGAGCTGGCCAAGCTGAGGCTGCTGCATGCGAATAAAGGCTTTGGGAGGAAAGCGGGGGAAGTCCTCCCTGCTGATGGGGGAAGCAGGGATCCCTCTGCCTGGGCTCTGCTGGGAGCTCTCAGCACGTTGGGATGCAATGAGCTGCTGGCCCTTAGTGTGGCAGTGACAGCAGCCCCTCATCCCACTGCAGCTCTGGTTGTGGTGACATGGATAAAAGCAGGGCTGTGTACCCTCTTATCTCCCTGCAATCCATAGTTAAGGGCTCATTAAACAAGAGGCTGCTTCAGGTGCTGCATGCTAATTTTGACCTCTGTGTGCTCTGACTTGTATCACAGACACAGAAGAGTTAATTTACCTTTCTGTCCTTGCAGAGATACTTCTGTGAGAGCTCCTACAGTTCCAAATGCTGCTGCTTTGTGTAAACAGCTTCCAGCCTTCATTGGGTTTTGTCCCTCGTTGTTGCAGTGGGAGAGCAGAGCCTCTGGGTGGGATGGCTGTTTCCTCTGAGCTTTGTCAACACGTTCACACTAGGTTAGGCTTCTGCACAAATGTTTTCCTTTGCTTCAAAGTCCATGTGTGAAGAAGACAGCTCTGTAATGCGGTGCTGCTGCGCATCGCGTTGCGGTCGAGGCGCTGCCTGTTGTCACAGGACGGATCAGGCAGATTGATTTGTTGCCTTCACTTTGTGCTCCTGCTGTGTGGATTCCTTTCTGGAAGCGGTGTTGCAGTCCTGCAGGGTCGCTGCTGTTCAACATCTTACAGTGAAGAGGCCACTGAAGTGGTCTTAAAGCTGTTTGGACAGAAGGAAGAGAGGCCGTCCCTCCCTCCTCCCCCTCTCCTTACCCTGTTTGTTTTGCAGGCACTCTCTCATGGGTAGGTGAGATGACCAGACGTAGTTTGGAACTAGCTGTGCTCAGCTTGCTTCAATCTGCTCTGCCCACTTGTGAAATGAGCACGAGGATTTTTCGTGTGAAGATCCGTAATACAGCAAATTTTTCCAAACAATGTAGACAGAGAGGAACAAAGAGTGAGGGAGAAGTCTTGACAGTCAATATATGAAGGGTTACTTATATTTTTACAGAATTATAGGTCAACCACCAGGCTGCTGAAAGTAATCATACCAGCTGTAATCTTCTTTAACGATATCCAGTCAGAAAAGATGAAAAATTGTTTTGCTTCCTTTGAAGAATGGGAATATCTTTTTCCTCATCCTCTTTGACCTTTTTGGTGTAACAGATTCTGGATCCACTCAGCTAAATCATCATAAGCAGAGTTTGATGGAAACAAATTGCGCCATAAAGCTTATCCTAAAAGTCTGTCTTTTGCACCTTCAGCAGCTGGCATGGCTTTGAAGAAAAACTGCTCAATCTGCATCCTAAACCTCCTCAGTCTGCCTTATCTGTGGCTAAACTGGACTGCTTGGAACCATAGCCTGCAAGGTATAATCTTATTTATACACATGGCCCAACTGTTTTAATGTGTGTCATCTGAAATGCACCCTTCCTTTCTGAAACCCACAAGTAGCCACCAGCTTCCGCTGATGTGCCAGGAAGCAGTAAATTTTCAAACGAACTGATGAGTGAATAAAAGTGTGGTAGGGATGCAGTAGCAGAAACCTCCTGCAAGACAAAGAGGACGATGGCATTTATCAGAGATCTTATCGGCACAAATGCCTATTCCCCATCCACTTAAACTGAACAAAACCTATGCAGAGATGGCACTACCTGCAGGGGGGAAAGCCAGCCATATTACATGTGGATGGCAGGACTTGAAGCACACACTTCTCAAAGATGTCAGGAACGGAGCACTGGAAAGTGTTGTTTGCTTTGTGATGTGCAAAATCTTGCAGTGAGGCTGGGCAGCAGAAGCATCAAGCTGCCTTGCAGCAGTTCTCTGTGTCACTGGCAAAGAAATGGGGTATGGAAGGATAGACAGCAATTTGTTTTAATGCAGATGGAGCCACGTGTGGGCATAGCAGCAAGAACAGCTCATTTGAGTAGCTCTGTTTGGTGTTCTTGAGGATCTGAATGAGGCTAGCACAGAGATACAATGAAGTAATGGAATCTCCTTCTGCAAAAGGAGGTTATTTCAACCAAGATAACTCGCTTTGGAAGACGTGGACATGAAGTCAGAGTCTTCCAAGTGCCTGAGGACTTTGCCTGCCACTTTAGATTAGAGCCACAAGACCTGATGGTTGATTGTCATCACAGATACCAACAAAATAGGGATGTTGTGCAGCAGTTTTTGTTCATCTCCTTTACTTCTGTCCTAGCCATCGTAAATAACGGTTTTAGAAGGGGAACTTGAGAAGGAGGTCATCCTGAGGAAAAGGCTCCAGGGAGATAAAGGTGACATATCACTTGATACAAAACAGGTGATAAATGGTGAGGATTGTAACTCCTATTATAGCAATGTTAGTGTTTAATGCAAATGTGAGCTATATCGGGGAAGATAATGATTTGGCTTTTAATTCAGAACTGCATATGGCAACTCAGTAATACCTACTGTATAAACATAACATGGAGTTATTGAGACACCCTCCCAGCCTCTTTCTTCTATGAATGTGTTTATTGTGGTGTGGTTAGCTGGTTGACTGTTAGTGATGCTGTAAAATAGAAGCTGCCTCTGATGTTTTCAGATTTATGCTTCTTGTGCACAATCGCATCTTTTCATGCTACCCTGATTGTGCTGTGTCTCTGCTTACCCTTCATGCCATCTTGTGAGGGTGTCCAATCATCATCAGCTGTGCAGACCGGTGCTTGTTCCTCTTCAAGACTTTTTTTTCTCATCGTTGCTTTTGTGCAAACCAAATAACAGCCACTTTTCATTCAGTGGTGCTGGAAGGAAAGCTGGGCACCAGCCAGTTCATTAAAGTCTCTGGAATAATAGCTTGTTCTCTAGTGAATAGTCTGCCTTTAAGCTTCTCCATTCAATTGTGGTGGCACACCTGAAGTTGACAGACACCCAACTATGTCCTGTGTCTTATGAGTATTAGTTCCATTGTTTTGTCCAGATAACCTTCTAGTCACTTCTCTCCACTGTTTGTAGGAAAAAAAAATGGCCAACAACAGGCATAGAAGTCCTTGGTTTTCTCCTGGTTGCCTCAGAAGCACAATCCATCCTATGTGAGCAGTTTCCTTTGATTCTACTCACAATTGAGTGGATTTGCTGCAAGCTGAGTGTGAGCTGGAGGTGACATGCCATTAGAAATGTCACATTGAAATGAGGTCGTTCAGCATCAAACATACAAAACTGAGTAAGAGGTCCGTTATCAGAAGCGGTCACTGGAACAGAATCCTAAGTCTGAGTGGAGCAGCTTTTTCAAGGGGGAGGTTGGTGGCACCCAACGAGACGTGGAAGTGAAGGTGGAGGAGAGACCTGGGGGCTGAGATGCTGTAGGGTGAAAGCTGAAGCTGTCAGGAGGAACTGAGGAGCTGCCAGAACAGCAGTGCACCCGGACTGCAGGTGAGGCCAGGAAGCCCGAACCTGGAGAGTAACTCATGAGAAAGTCAGTGAAGCAAGGAGTGCTGTGGTCAGAGCACACCATGAAACGCATGGGAACATTTCCCACTGTAGATAAGAGGAGAGCATGCCTGAGATGGAGAGCTCTTAGCCCAGGGAAGTCATTAAGTGTCTGAATTCCTGGCAGCTGGCCTGAGGACATTGTTAAGAGAGGAATGAAGTCAAGCATAGACCCCACTACGTCTTGGCAGAACAATATGTAACATTTAAACCTTTTAAAGTGGAGAGAACCGTGTAGGAGCACATCTGAAAGAAGGAGGAGCACAGTCCGTATTGAGGATCTGCGCACCGCTCATCTGCTTTCTGTTCGAGATGACTCTAGTGACTTAGCTTAGTCTGAGAAGCAGCTTAGGAGAACTGACCATTTCCAGCTGGTTCACAAGTCCTAATTAATACTTCCATTTCCCAGTGAGTTTTTCCCTTCTGTTTAGTTTTGGTTGCAGGCTGGGAAGGACAGCATGGCAGCGTGTAGTGGCCCAGCATGAAGCTGATCCAAAGCAAAACAATACCTGGTTGGTTGGTTTTCTTCAGAAGCATTTCTGCCTCCTGGAGGAGGAAGCATTCCATGTGATTCTTGTTAGGAAAGTGAAGCACTGGAAAAGGTAAGGGGCATGTCTTAAGGCACTCAGCTAAGTGGTGGTAGGGTCAGAAATGGAGGCGAGGTCTCCTCCTGATGGAGAGAAACTGTGAGGCCACGGCATTTTCTCCAAGGTACGGCGTGGAAAGTCTATTTCAGAGATTGGTCACGTTAGAAATGAGACGTATTGAAAATGGGAGGTTATTTTGTAAGGAAACAAAGCCTGATCCAAAGATGACTGAAGTCACTGGAATTCTTTCCACTGATTTCCATGGGCACAAATCTTTATTTAACAGGAAGATAGCAGGCAAGATGAACTGTTTCCCATCTCTGACTGCAATAAATACAGCTTTTAGAGCATGGTCAGCCGTTCCATTTCCATGCACAGGGTGGCTGATTGTCTTCTATTTGAAGAGGGAGGGAAGGAGAAGAAATGGAGGTGGGAGGAAATCTCAGCAGAAGGGGAAGAAAGAGGAAGCGGGGCATATTTTGCTCTCACCTGCTACAAATTATCCCGCAGCACAATGGCAGCAGAAGGCAGAGAGGAGGAGGAGGAGGAGGAGTGCAGGGCCGGGCGGTGCAGCCGGCGTGCTGCGAACAAAAGGCTTTTCTGTCTTGGAACGCGGTGTGCAGAGGTGGCAGCTCTGTGCTCACGCAGCTTTGTGTTCCTTTGGGTTTGGTTTCAGCAGACAGACACCTACCTGGGAAAGGCTGCCCTGCAGTCTGGGAGAGCTTTTGCTCCCTGAAGCTGGCAGGGTTGTGTCCTGCTATTGCTGGTCGGCGTTTTGCTGGCAGGCTGGTGTTACAGTTGTAGCAGAACTCGTTCCATACTGGCGTTTGATCCTGGGAGAACGGGAAAAATCTGGTCAATGAGGTTTTCATTAGCCAAAAAAAAAAAAAAAACCAACACAAAACTGTAGCATGCTGGAGTCATTAGTAGTTTGTTGATTGAGTTAACCGTGCAAGGCGGGCTGCAATTGATCATCTGCATTCTCATTAAATATGCCGCTGTCTAGGAGGGTGGTTATAAAACTGCTTGGAGGACACGAGGAATCTTGAATTCAGCCAAGAGCATCGGATTCAAAATCTTTTGGCTCAAACACTCAAACTGTGTAATTAGTATCAGAGATGGGACTGAAGTGTAACGTACAAGTAATCTTTTGGAAGTGTGGCTGCGCTGGGTCTGGTTTCAGCCCTGCATGGGGGGAGAGATCATGGCTGAAACTTGAATCCAAAGCAAAACTTTTGTGGTGCTGCAGAGGTGAGGGGCTGTGGCTGCAGCTTTTCCATGCGGGGCTGTCCAGGAGGTGTAGGGGAGGGAAGGAAGCATTGCTGTGCTTCATTAAAAGATAACGAGCTATTGCAAACCCTAACCTAAAGTCAAATCCACATCTTTGCGTTGCTCGTTGTTGCAGACAATAAGTTAAAAAGATACGTACAGCGAGAGGTGATATAATTTCGCTTTCAAGAAACGGGTGAACGGGAGTTGCTGAAAAGTGTTACCTTGAAAATATATCATGATCACTTTAAGCCTTGTCTACGTCTTTCAGCTTTTGAAATGCTGAAGATCACATCTTGAGGGAATTTGTTAGAGCCTTTGAAGTATTTTTATGTTAGGCCCCTATGGCAGAAGATTGTACAGATCAAGAAAGTACCGAGTAGATTTATTCACAGAAAATGCATTTAAATTACCCAGCTATGCGGGCACACATTCTTCAATTATAGCCCGGTGTCTGGTCTCTGAAATCCTCCCAAGAATTGAGGTCATAGAATTTGAAAATGAGCTTCTGTACGCCATACTTCTGGCCTTTCAGATGTAATGTAGTCTGTACTGTGTGCTAAATTGGATGGAATTCAGAGAAGAGCAACAAAAACGATTAAGGGAGCAGAGGAACTGACTTACATGGGAAGATTAAAGGCATTACAAATTTGTGGCTTGGTTAAGCAAAGACTACTGCAAGTCATTGGAAGTTTCTGGAGGCAGGAATGCAGCTTCAGAATCCCTGGTCTTGTCTGAACCTGTTTTTGTTTGTGTGTTTGTTTTAAAGCAAAAAAACTTCTTTAGAGCAATATCCTCATCTGGTGCAACTTAGTACAGTTCCAGTGAAAACAATGGAGCTGGGGGATCTGTGCCAAATTAGGCTGTCTGAAAACGTGGCTCATACACTTTTTTTTTTTTTTAAAGAGGCAGGACAAGGAGGTTGGGGAGGCAACTGGTGGTTTGGATACTGCAAGTTAATTCCTGGTACGTTCAGAAGACGGAGTGGTTAAATGCAGAAAATACATTGGCTCTTCCTCTTGTTGCCTTTGCTGATGCCTGATTTGGGGTAACTGTACTGTGGTCTCAGAAAAGGGAAACGGTGGAAGCCCTGGTGCTTGGGATGTGGCCCTTCTCTTAGGGATGGAGTGCTAACGGATGCACTACAACCAGATTTTAATCGTCAAGTTAATTTCTGGCTGCCTTCACGCTCCTCGTTCTGTTTGGGTGAGGAGTTGTTCTGTCCCTGGGATCGAGTGCATTGGCTGCACCTGGAATTCAGGAGCTGCCACCTCTATAAGTGACTACTCTTTGGAGATGGGTGAAGTTGCCAGAGAGCAGAGGAAGGAGACTGGAGCACGGAAGCTTCTGAACGTATATTTCTGCAGATGTCATTTCCCATTGTAATTCAGTGGTGATCTTGACTGAGAGATGGCAGAAACCAAACCCCTAAAACATGATTTTTGGACTTGTTTTCATTGCCCCCAAAAGGCCCAGCACTAAGAGGGCCTGCGGAGACTGTGCTGCCATCTTGTCTGCATCCTTATTCCTCAGGATTGGCACAATGACCTGCCAGCTATCTCAGCATCCCTGCGATATCCAGCTCAATGGGTGGACAGAAGAAAAGGAAAGCATAGCCAAAGTGAAATGAGTGTTTGGAAGATGAGGATTTGAGTGTGTGAATGAGACAGGCAGGAATACCAAATGTGGACTGAAGATGCCAGGGGAATTGTTTCCATAGAAACACAGCTAAGGAGGCTCACATGGCTCTCCAGCTCAGACTTACAAATTCATATGATTATCTTAATGGTCAACATAATGGATTGAAAAGAGATAGGTGATTAGTAAAATTTGATCCGAGTTTGTTGCAGATGTAGGAGCATTGTGCTGAAGTCTCTGATTACAGCTTAGAATGGCTCAGATGCGGAGTGCGGATTGCTCTGATTTGATGCAGTAAATCAGGATTAACTCCCGAGCAGTGAATGGTGCCCTAATGGTGTCAAACAAAGGGAATCAGACCTAGCTTCTTTTAATTAACTTGAAGAAGAAAAGTCCATGCTTGGTTTCTTGACGCATTGTTCGTCCACCTTTGTTATCCAGTCTTTTTGCATGGCTGCAAGCATAATCTTCTGCATGTAAATCAATACCATTCAGAATGCCTCAGGAAATATTGTTCTGAAATGTACTCAATGGAAGCACATGCCTTTCTGTGCCAGAATTTACGAGGGGCCCTGGGAACCTGCTTTCCTTACTTTGTTTTTGGAGGTATTTCTCCTCAGAAGATCCAAGATGCGTAGGACTCATTTCAGACCTCTTAAAGAACCCAACACCCAAAAGAGGCCGTTTGGCATTGCATTGGTGGGCTTCCATGCACAAGCTGGATGATTCTGCATTTAACTGAGTAAGCATTGGTAATGTTAACCAAGAGTGTTTAACGTTCACTTCCATGACATGAGGCTGTTCTAGGCTTGTATGGGTGATGTTTCTAGGAAGATGGGATTGAAGCATTTAGTCTCGGTCTGAACAGCCCTAAATGGAACCCTAAGGCTTTAGATGTAGTGCAGATGTGTGGCTTGGGCTCCTCTCTATGATGCCCGTGGTGGCCTGGCCATGTCCTATGAGGCTGTGTTTTAAGCTGGTTTGCTCTGTCTGATTTTTAAAGCACCAAAACAAGCCACAAGCTTCATCTCTAATGATAGTCGTTTGTACTCCTTTTTTTGGAAGAGGATCCGCGTGGAGGAAGCGGAGATGGGACGGTTTTGGACACCATTTCCAGTAACTGATGTTTGTGAGCAACTGTCCCAGTATACAAGAAAGAAACAGCCAGAAAAATATGTTGTTATCATTCTGGAAGCATTTGTGGGGGGGGTGAAAAGCAAAATAAAGGCTGAAATTATGGGGGAAAATGGTTCCCAGCTTTGCTGAGCTTCCCAGAATTGTCAAAGAGTTGCCGAAGACCCTCAAAACCTTCATAGCAGCCCAGCTCCGAGGCGGGGCTCCAGATGAGTGTACCCAGTGCTCCCGCAGCTCCGAGAGGAAAACATCCGAGGTTTGGGAAGGGTCAGCCAGAAACGACATAACTGCAAACATGGAAGGAAATCAAAGAGCTGCAGGGTTCCGCCCAGCAGAGAGGAGGGCGCGAGAGGCGGCTGGGCCAGCCAGCACCAGCACAGCGCTAACAGGAAGAGACGCCCAGCGAGGAGCACTTCTCCTTTCCAACCACATTCAGTGCTAACCTTGACCCGTGCTTGGAGTTGCCTTGTTTTGAAATGCCCTCTCTTGAAGCAGGTTGTTCGTCCACAGCTCCTCGCTCGCTTGCTTCTCTGGTGGGTTGAGTCTGTTTGATGTTTTCTGTAAGGACCTGCGCTGTACAGTGACATCATGGACTGTAATTTCTATCCCTTCGGTTCTCTGAGTTCCTCTTCTGTACTGTAATCTTCTAGGACTCTTCTTGTGCGTTGCTGAGAGTGGGGCAGCATTTACAAAAGCACCGAAATAACTTGGGACCCCAGGTCCTATTTAAGAAAAAGGGCTTAAGGGCCAGAATTGGAAAGGTGTTCAGTTGCCAAGAGTAGGTTGAAAGTGAGACACAGACAGCAAAGGAAATGCTTACTCCCGTGAAGTAAACGGGAATGTAGCATTTCAGTGTTGCTGAGAATTCAGTGAGGTTCTATCCTGTAGAGCCCTAAACGCATTTGGAGTGCTGCTGACTTGTGGACCTACGTAAGCATTCCAGGCTTTTTCTATTGTGTCCCTTAAGGCGGTGTTCTGAACTCAAAGAGTTTGGACAGGAGTGCCACCCTTGTGCTCAGAGCTGCCAACAAGGTGGGCATTGAAGCTCCTGCTGCCCACTGCAGCACGGCTGGCACTTGTTGGGGACACATCGAGGAGGTGCACGTTCTGCCCTGCCCCAGAGCATCGTGAAGGCTATCATTAAGTGGAACGTTGTTAAGCTTTACTGAAGCTTCCCCTGCCCTCAATTAATGGGGAGTGCAGCATGGATTGACTTTGTCAAGCTGTTGATTTGGGGAGACTTTGGGTTGCTGAAGTGCCTCTGTCTGCAAAATGAAATTGGTTGTCAGCTCACACTTTCCCATCCCGTTTCCAAAGCTGTTTTGTTTGCCTGTGTTGAGTGATCTCTCCGAAATTATTTCTTGATTTTTATCTGAAATCCATTGATAATGGTTATTTAAGCTCTTTCTGTGCTATCTGGTTGTTTTAATTTCAGAGAACACATCGAGGAGTTTAAGTATGTATTAGTTATCATATTGATGGATCAGCCAAGCAAGGAGCATTTGGAAATTCACATATTCCTTTTTGTTGACCTATGGTATTTGAAATATAAGCTCCTCGCATGCCTTTAGCAGTTTGAACATCTATAAACATTTCTCAGTATGTTTAGATTTTGTTTTGGAGTACTTCGAATATATACACGTGGATTTTTCCTTTAATCCATCCAAGAATATTAATTGCCCATTTGGTTTGTTGTTTGCCATTTATTTAAGGCTTTTCCTTCACAGTGGTGTTAGTGTAATTTGTGCTAAATCCAGTGCAGGAGTGAAAGCTGTAAGCTCTGCAGTGCTGGAAATTGAGAGCTGTTGTGGTCTGTGTGTGACACAGCCGTGATTTATGTCGTGGGTCACGTTATACACCTCTGCATCTCCCTTCACTCAACTGTAAAAGGCAAAAGTAGCACCTCCCCTCCTGAATGCCTTAAGTTGTCTGTAGTACTGGTGCAATATGGTGGTGAAACTGTGCTGCTTGTGTTTTATTCATGGCAGAGCTTGGTGCATTTCAGAGGTGCGTACATTCAAATGTTTGAATTATTTTTGACAGTTTCCTGCCTTTACATTCCTTGCCAGAATCGTTACAAGATCTTTCCCCTTGTCATTAATTGCTGATGGGTGTTAAAGAAATTTCCTCCTGCAGCTCTAACTTCATGCAGTCAGTGCAGACAGTCACTGTGTTTTTATGAGCTGTTCGTAGGACTGGTGCAGGGCATCCAGGTACCTCCCAGACTTGTTTGGATGAAAGCCCTATGTCCTCATGAGTCCCCAGAAATATTTCAGGGTGTCTGCAGGAGAAAGAAGAGGCTTCTCCCAGGTCTAAAGTGTTTTTTCTTGGATGAGAATGTGCCTACAGAACCATCACTTTGTTTAAACTTGCACCAACATTTAGGCCAGGGGATTATTTGTGGTAGTGATTCCCTCCTTCTTCTGGCCCCTACTCACCTGAAATCTGGACGTAGCAGCCTGGGTGGGATCACACAGTGCAGGCACAGAGTTGCACCTGTCCTGTGAGTCCCACGCATGGCATGGGGGCTGGATGGGAACCTGGGCTTCAGTGAAGCAAGTGGGGCCATCTGGTGTGAGTTGCTTTGATTCATTGGCATCTCTGACACTTGTGCCAGGCCTTACCCTGTTGAGTCTGGATGCTTGATCAACCCTTAAGTATCAGTGGCAGGCAGAACTGGTTTGAAGGGCTGTGCTCTGGTTGATAACTACTCAGCTAAAGACCTCCTGCAAGGCTCCTGCTGCCTGTTACCAGAGGGCGAATTGGCACATCAGCCATCACATTTGTGTGGCTCCCCTGGCTAAAGGTGAGGGTTTGCATTCACAGACTGAGTATCTCTGCTGCTTGGAGGTATGGCATTCTATATTGTCCACACCCTTCCCCTTCCCCTTCCCCTTCCCCTTCCCCTTCCCCTTCCCCTTCCCCTTCCCCTTCCCCTTCCCCTTCCCCTTCCCCTTCCCCTTCCCCTTCCCCTTCCCCTTCCCCTTCCCCTTCCCCTTCCCCTTCCCCTTCCCCTTCCCCTTCCCCTTCCCCTTCCCCTTCCCCTTCCCCTTCCCCTTCCCCTTCCCCTTCCCCTTCCCCTTCCCCTTCCCCTTCCCCTTCCCCTTCCCCTTCCCCTTCCCCTTCCCCTTCCCCTTCCCCCCAGATGAGCTGTTTAATATCTGATGATCCTTTAGCAGAGACTTTATTTTCAGTGCATGTGATTTTTCACCCCAACTTCTTTCAGATGCAGCTCTGCTAAAATCAATTGAAACTGGTTAAAACTTGTTAATTTGGTAACACATAAAAAAATCCAAGGAGATCTTTTCGGTCTTTAACCTAGGTGATTCAAAAGAATCAATAGAACTACATTTATATCCTCTGCAGGACTGTTATGGGCCTTAATTAACGAAGCATTTAAGTCACTTTGTGATCCTTGGATTAAAAAAAAAATAAAATGCAGGGGCACAGAGCTGAAGGAGTGGTAAAGGGTTTCCTTCTCTTGAAAATCTCACAGGCACATAAGGTCTGTCCCTCACTGCCCCTCTAGATCCCAGTAGCTGCTCTGGGGGTTGGATCAGCCCTTGGGCAGAGAATTCATCTGGACTCGTCTTACAAAACACATCTCTCAAGTGAAACTTTTGCCTATATTTTTCCCAGAAGATTCTTCTCTTTCAGTCCAGAATTTTATCAGCAATTCTTATGCTAACAGGGGTCAGGAGATGAGATGTTTCTCACGTTACACTTGAAGCTTCTCATGAATAATGGCCTGTATCACCTCTATTGTCTGTCCAAAACATAAGCAACCAGACATAAGGCCAGAGGAGAAACTTAAAGAGTGCTGAATGAGCCAGCAGGGCAGACCAAGAGCTGAGATAGTCGGAGAGGGAAACAAATACAAGGTAGAGCAGATGGTTATTTGGGGAAATAACTGAGCAGATTAACTACCAGGCAGCTAGAGAATGAGTCAGTCCCTAGTTAAAAAGTGCCCTGAAATCTTCAGAGTGAGATTAACAGAAGCACAGATGAAGATCGCTGTAGCCAAAATAAATTAAAGGTCATTATTTCCAAGTGAATTTTCTTAAGTGTGAAGTAGAGCACATCAGGCTTTTCACAGACATCTGAGGGGGGTGGCCGTGCTTAAGACCATCACTTGCTCCTCGTGTGGGGGCAATCTGTCCATTCTGAGGCAATTTATTCCCATCAGTATTGTCTTCTTTTCTGAAATTCATTTCTTTGCCTTTTTTTTTTGGTCATATATGTGTATAAATATGTGTATTATGTATGGGAGATAAAAAGGAAAAAAAAAAGGCTGCAATTTGAGCTGGATGATAATCTTAAAATACATGGCTTTTGAAAGGCATGGTGGAAATTTTTGTTTCCCTGCCCCCCCAATCTTTTTGTTTTTCCTTGGTAAGACTGCAGCTGCCATCTGATTTGTATTTATATATGCTCTTTATAGATATTAATGCAATAACAGATTAAACCTAAAGTAACTGTTACTACACAGAGAAATCTCAGGGCCTGATCTTGCAAACACCAATGCCTCTGAATAACTTTAATCTTGTGCATTGTATATTTGAATTTAATGGGGTCTCTTACACGTCAAAGTTTCTCACATATGCGAATGTTTGCTGCAACTTCAGACTTTCTCCATATGTTGATGTCAATTTGTTTTTGCAACCTCAATACGGTTTAGAAACCTAAGGCTCCGATCATGGTTTGTATCTGCTTTTTCAGTTCTGTTGGCTTCATTGTACCATGATTTCAATCGAAAAAATGGGCTGTGAGCTCAGAACTGTGCATGGATGCACACCTGCTTACATCGGGCTGAGTGTGGGATTCTCCTGGCATTTCCTTTGGGGCTGAGCAAGCTCAGTAGTACTACAAGAACTAGTGAAGGCTCTGTGTTCTCATCTTCTCATCACACATTCTGAAAGTGAATTGCTGAAAAAAACTGGACTTCAACACTTGGAAAATCATACAATAGCCCAATGTCCAATTTAATGGTTGCATAAATAGCAGAAAGTGTCCAGGACACGGGTGGTAGAACTGTATCCACCTCCTTTGCTGTTTTAGCCCCTGGGTTTCTTATAAAGGCTTAAGGTAAATGACAGAGTTTAGACTCGCTGTGTTTGTTCTGTAGGGTCATCTTTTCTGAACTACTTAGAAGATTGTATTTTAATCAAATTTGCATTAGAATATATAGTTTGAATAAATCCATTTCAGACCAAAGGGAATCATAGAATATCCCGAGTTGGAAGAGCCCCATAGGGATCATGGAGCCCAGCTCCTGGGTCCCTGAACAGTTCAGAGGGAATCAAAAATCTGTTTCTCAGTAACATGCAGGTATTTAAACTCACATGAATCCTGCAGCAAGCCGAAGCAGTACATCATGCTTGCATTCTGCCTTGGAAGATATGAATCATATGCACAGCACACGGCCAGCCTGTTGTACTGTGCTGCTGAGCTGAAACACCAGTGGTTAGTTTTGAGTTGGATAATAATTGTAATTTTACAGGCTAATATAAGGGTAATAAAGTCTTCCATCAGGCATACTGTGACCATGAGGAAAGTTTTATTCCTCTAGGTTCAACAGTTTACATGTGACTAATGTACTCCCGGAGGAGAGGTGACGTCCCTTTAAAGCATGCAGCAGCTGACTTGCAGAACAGTGATACATCTGTGTTTGCAGTTTAGGCTCAGTAAGCATTGGCATAAATCTGATATGCATCTGATAGTACCTCAAATTATCTCACTTCTCAGCTTTTGAGTCAATAAGGCCTTATTTATCAGCCCACAGAAGTGTAAATAGGTTATCTCCATATCTGTTGAGACAAAATATATGTGTGAGTACATGAGCGCAAGTGTAATAGGGACAGAAGTGCAATAAGAAGGTGAGAATCAAGGCAACATACAAGGTAATTATTAGGCACTTGAAATTAGTATGGGATTTGCTTCAGTAGCCTATGCAACGTTGTCCATAACCTCTTTCTCAGAAACTTCCACTCCTGAGATGTTGGAGGAAGGTATGAGAGATACCAGGTTGTGCATCAGAAACTCACGTGGAACAGCTGAAATACTGACGAGAGTTTGTGAAAGGTATTATTTTCAAACGACATAAAATTTCCATGACTTTCATTAACTGAAGGCTGCTGCATCCCTATAGGAGATCTCAGTGTTACTTACACAAGAGCTGGATGCTTTGGAGGAGATTCACCTTGTTGTTAAAGGTCTATTTGTAGTTCAAGATGATGCTGGTCCATTAGGCTCCCTATGTAGCCAGTGGAGAGGAGAAGGCATGTTCAAATTGAGAATGATGCTGGCTGCTTTAAGGAGTCATCTGTCTGCTGGAGATGTTGCTCTTTCAGTTCTTTACTGAAGGTGACTACACGAACTGATTTTTGATGTCAAAGCTTATATTAGTAGTGTCAGTCCTAAATGCATAATGCTGTCATTTGTTTAGTTGGGAAAAGGAAACAAAGAATACCAGCAACAAAAAAGAGGTCTCATTCTTCTTTACAAGCAAATTGGCAGTAGTGAAGTATTAATGTTAATTAAACAACTAAGGAAACAGAACACCCCTGATGAGGAAACGAGGGCTGTTTGCTCAGGACTGGGTGACGATGCATCCGACCTGGGTGTGTAGGGTGGCTCTTCTCATCCTCCTCCATGGAGCAGCCTCCAAATTCCTCTGGCAGCAGCCTGGAGCCGTGCTGTGGCTCTGCCTTCCTCCTCCTGTACGGCATCCCAGCGCTGCGCCTCCAGGACGAGCAGCAGAAAAGTTCATCGGTCGGAGAAGCTGTCCTTGCCAAGCCCTGTGCTATGAGCAGAGATCCCAGCAGGGACATCAGGAGGCTGATGATGAGCTCCTTTCTGGGCCTGCTCCCTCCGTGTGTGTTCTTCTCCTGTTTCACATGGGCCCCAGGACCAGGGCTTGTCCTCAGAACACCACGCATACTAGAAGCTGCATTTTTGTATAAATTGGGAACAGAACTGGTCACCAGAGATTGGAAATCTGGCAGGCAGAGCTGATTAGGCATGCTCAGAAGAACTTGCCGTTTCACTGCCACGTGCTCTTTGGGCTTGCAGTAAAAAACAAGGCTGAATGCTGAGTGCCAATATTTGTATATGTGATTCCATTGTTTTATCTGAGGATGAGATCAGATGGGTCTGGGAGAGAGCCCAGAAAACAAAACTGAAGTGCTCCTTTTTATTCTGTAGCATCATGAGGAATGTGAAACTGGGGTCACCCCCCACCCCACCCTGCAGGGATCTGTGTAGTTCCTAACCCTGTGCTTCTCAATCTTTTTCCATTCCAGCAGCAACTACTACCCTTTCTAAAGGTCCCTGTGCTTCTCTGGTTCGTTTAGGTGTGTAGAAAATGTAGAATTGTCCCAGTAGACATCCTTACCTCCTTTGGAAATCCCCTGTCTTGACAACATAGCTATTAGTTGTTGATTGCTAGACAGAGCTGGTCTTGAATTGAACCTGCGAGGGTTGTTATCTTCTGTCCTCAGCGAAGCTTAAGGATGCTGAAAGTCTGTCAGGTGGAGCTTTGGATGGGGCAGTCAGACCTAAGCTGGACATTGTGAGTCAAACATGATGGAGTTCTGCTACTCAAGAGCTCAGGCCTGGGTTGTTTCTACTGGGAACTCAGAAATTGCTCTTCTGGATTAGGATAGCAATTTCTGTTTGGTCGAGTAGATGAATCCTGAGCAAAGCCTGTTTTTCTCTAAAGCAGACTTGGGTCTTGTAAGTGGACAGTTACTGGAACATTGGGGAACGTGTTCTTTTTTGTTTGCAAACTGTTGGGTGGTTTGAATCCCAGAGCCTGAAGGTCAAGGTTTCTTACGAAGGTACTTCCTTATTCTTTGCTTGTTGGATTCCTATTCTCAGTGTGCTTCCCTTCAGTTTTCCTTTAGTTCTCTTATATATCTTTTAACAGTGTTGCACTGCTAGATAATTATCTGTAAAATGCAGGTACCAAAATGTACCTGCCCTAATTTCTATGGAAGGGAGTGGTGGTGGTGCTTGGTTGTTTGGGGGCTTTGCAGAAGTCGAGGGTGGGATCCCAGGACAGGGAGGAGATGGAAGGGAGTTTTGCATAGGTGGTGGCTGAATTGCTGAATTGATTGTTTTAATGCTGAAATGTAATTGTAGTATTAACCATGTGCTAGAGCACCAGGAGCCCTGTGAAGGTGTCTGTTTAGTTACTATTTCAGCAGAAGGAAGCAAATTGAATAATGACATTATTTAAATGTTATGATCAGTAGGGATTGAACCCAGGACCCTGCTAGCTGCAGCTCTGTGTTCCTGTAGCTAAATTGCCCAAAATTCATCGCAGCAGATGAGACAGGGGCTGGTTCCCAAGGCATTGCTGCTGACTTGGACCATCCTGGTGCATTTTTCCTGTCTGTGCTGCAGGCAGAGGTTTTCTGGCTTTCCTATTGATAGGAGCTAACAGAGGCCCCAAAGCTGTTGCAGACAGATGCATTACCACGAGGCCAGATGCTGCCTCTGCCCCAACCACTGAGCAAGACAAACAATTAGAGAAGCCATCTCTTTATCAAATTCATTTACAGCAGTTTTCCCCAATGCTCTTTTCAGAGAGATGAGGGAAAGAATCCAGCGAATACCTACTGAAAGCTGTGTCCAAACTCATTTAAAAAGAGAAAAGAGAAATAAAATATCAGTGCATAAGTCTGTCTGCAGCTACAGAGGAGGGAAGCAGATGTAAGCAAGCCTGCCTGCATCTTCTGAAGTGTTGTGTATTGCTGGAAGGCAGCCAGGGCTGGAAGAATGGCTGGAGGCAGCACCCTTTCCTCCTCTCTCCCTGACCTGCCAGCAGACGTTTGAACACTGGGGAGCTGTGGAGCACATACTGTGCTTTGCAACTGGACACTGTGCAGAGCTGTAAATCTCTGGTCACATATTCACTGTGAGACGTTTGTGTGTAATGTCAGAGATCCTCAGACTCCTGCACATTGCAGTGGGTGTGCTCTGCAGTTTGCTTTGCTGAAACGTGCTGAGCTCTGGAGGATGGTTTGTACTCTGTGGGGAGGGGAGAAGGCATAGTGACACTGAACACGAGCATCTTGCCTCCTAACCAAAGCTGCCTTTCTGTTTCACGGGTCTCTCTGCCTCGATCTTTTCTTCTTTAGCCTGCATTCACCTCTCACGTTTTATTCTCAGTGAGCAGCCTTTGCTTCTGCAATTTATTTATTTATTGCTCCACTCTAGCTGGAGTTATTTTGCTGCCTCCTGCCCGACTGCCGTGGTGCTGGCAATTCCCCTGGCTGTGCACACCCACACTGAGGTGTGACTGCATCCCTGCAGGCCTGTGACCGAGGGCTCATTGGGAGGTGCTGCTGAGATTTGAAATTGCTGAGATGTGACTGCGTAGGATGCCAAGAGGGATGGCCAGAAGTGATCCTTTAAAAGTGCACTTCGATGTTGGAAGGGATTGGTGAAGTGAACCTTAAAAGCCTCCGTTGCTCAGTGTTGTTCCATTTCTCATTTTCTCATGTAAGGATTTCTTTTCCCTTTCTGAAGACTTCCAAAATCCACAACCTCACTGAAAGCCTATTGCTCCCCAAAGAACGTCTTTCTGTAGGCGTTGACCTGGGTCTATCTCCTATTACAGCTGCAGCTTCTTTCCTTTGAGGCAAAGCCAAAGCTGCTGCAATAAGCATCAGCGCTGGAGATCTGAGCTCTGTCTGATCCAGAGGAAGGGATTAAGGTTGTTGGGCAGCTCTTGTCCTGTTTCCCATCCCATCATTGTGTGGGTGAGAGGCGTCCCATTGCCTGCTGCGTCCTGGGCTCTTCCAGCTCCTGCCCAGGGATCCATTAGTGAAGGCCTTTGGGGACCCATCATCACCCAAAGAGAGGGAATTGGGAGCTTTTTGGCCACTGCATGATATTCAGAGAGAGAATATTTGGGAACTTGGGCATCTTAAGGCCGCAAAGCTACCTTTGAATGAAATGACAGTTCCAAGTGCAATCCCTTTAATAATCTCAATGTTCTGGTTAATTGCAATTTTCTTTCCCGTAGTGTTCAGCTCCTCCAGACCAAGTGCTGTGAGGGGACTGAAAGGCACTTGGCAGCTCTGCTCTGTGCAGCCTCCATCATTTCTGTCATCGGCCCGAATCTTACGGCAGTTCCATGATGTGAGGTGTCTCCCATCCCATCCCATGGCTGCTGCTGGACTGCCGTGTCCCTCCTGCCCAGCTCTGCCCCACCTCATTTTGTTGGAGGTTCATCACCGTGTGGTGTAGCTCCATCCTTAGCATGCTCTGTGAGTTGGAAATTTGGTCGCTAATTACTGTCTTCATGCTGGAGAAGGGTCTGCAGACCTGCCCTGTATTGCTGGCACAGCTTGGCTCACACAGAGCACTCACACTGCAGGCTGGGGGGGGAAATAGGGAAAATGGGCTCCTTAGTGTCAGACGGAGCCTTTTCTTTAGTGCTGTGCGTGCTTAGCAGCAGCAGAATGAGAAATACCTGTCTGGGAAGGAGACTGCCCTGCTGTTAGCCAAAAAAAAAAAAACAACTCAAGGTGATTTTTTTTCTTTGAGCACTCAGGGCTTGGGCTGAGACAGGAATGTAGAATGGAGGCTTGTACAGAATGGCTTAAACATCCCCCAAAATCTTGCTAGGAGGATGAAATTTTCTTTTCTTTTCCCTTTCTGGTCACGTTTTAGCACTGGAGTTACTCAGCGAATTAATAGGTATAGAAATGCAAAGCTCTTTTCTTATTACACGCCATCGATCTGATTGCAGTGTCATTAATTGAAAGACTCGGGAAATGTGATGGATGGTTCAGTTCAGGATTCCACATTCGTTTTGGCATAGCCCTGCAGGAGAAAAGCTGCATGAAGCTGATTGAAGGGCTCTTTTTGTCTGACATGAATTATTCTTTCATTGTCAAACCTTGTAACAGCATTCAGACATAGGGAGATTTACAACGTGAAATCCTAAATGGGGTCTATTCTTAAAATAAAATTAGGAAAAAAAAAAAGCGAGCTTTATCTCACAACGTTGAAAATAGCTATGTTAAAAAAAAAAACCCACCACTATTTCTACAAATTAAATCTCTGCTGCAAAACCCAAGGGGCTGATGTTTCTCACTTAATTTTAAATTATTCCAATGGTAAGGCCCTAAATGAAAAAAACAACTGCTTTAA
This sequence comes from Phasianus colchicus, assembly GCF_987193195.1. Taxonomy (NCBI): domain Eukaryota; kingdom Metazoa; phylum Chordata; class Aves; order Galliformes; family Phasianidae; genus Phasianus; species Phasianus colchicus. The sequence continues at coordinate 3,928,943 of NC_143458.1, read as the reverse complement.
TCACGTAACCGTTGTCAACATTTTTATTGCATTCAGAGATATTTGTTTGTAGGGGAGGGCTTGTTTGTTTTTCCAACTGCTGTCATTTACCTCGCAGAGCGATTTGTCCTTAATGGGAGAATCCTGCTTGCCCTGGAAAATGAGGCGAGGTGTCTTTTTCTTTGGGGAAAACCTAAGAGGATGCTGTTTAGAAGCCTGGTTTTTGTGGCTGATCCTGGGCCGTTCTGTTGTTAAATCCCCATTGGTCTTTGGTGGGTTTAAAAATTTGCGCTGCGCTCTGGGAATTGGCCGCAATATTCCGAAATGCATCAATTAAAACACAGCAGAGAGGTGCGGGTCGGTTCGCTTTGCACACAGCGTCGCTTAGAAAGTTGATAGAGAGTTTGGAATGCAAAGCAGCCACTCAACTTGGAGTCTTGTTAGAGAATAGGATAGTGAAATAACATAGGAGACCCGAATCGATGGCGTGGCTTTGTGGTCGTCGGTGCTGGTGGGATGACGATGTTACAGAGCAGACAGATTAGATGAAGAAGAGCGTTTGATTACATTACATCCCATTTGTGCTGTCTGTTCAACTGATTTCTTTCTAAAAGAAAGTCGTGTTGTGTCGGAACGCGGCACGCTGGCTTGGAGGTCTGGGACAGGCGCTGGAGGAGCACAGAGCTGTCCCATAGCGGTGTGAGCACACAGCCACCCCGTGACCTTTCTTAGCCCATCTCGCTATTTTTCACCCCCCCCAGATAAGCATCAAGTTTGCATCCAAACTCCCAAAAAACGCTGCCTTCCACCTGCGCTGTGCATTCGCAGGCGGCAGAACAGAGATGAGTAATTCACATTAAAGTGAGAAAGAGCCTTTTCAGCGCCGCAAAATAAAACGCCTCGATGGGAAACGTTCTCGCCACCCTCCCCCCCCCCCCCAACACCCCTCCCCCTGCCTGTTCTGCATGTAATACCCCTGCACGTATATTTTAAGGTCTCATTGTTCAGCGAAGGGCGCGATTATTTGGTAGTTTTGGTGACTCTCACCCGGAGCTCAGCACCGCTCCGTGGGATGCACCGTCTCCATAGCGCCCGCACATCCCAGCAGCGCGGTTGGGACGCGGAGCTGCATGGCAGGCAGTGCTGCACCCACAGAGCCTTCAGAGCCGTGTTCTGCAGGGACGCTGCGTTGTTTTCCTGCAGCATTGCCTCTCCGCGAGCACCTGCTGTACGCATAGCAGTCTGCTAGGTGAGGGAGCTGGGCATTGATTTCCTTAAGGAGGTATTTCTGTTGTTTTAATCGGAAGATTTTTTTTTAATTATTATATTATTTTTATTATTCTTCTTTTTGTCGTTCCTAAAGCTAAATAAACTTGGCAGGTTCTCAGAGCCCAACACTGGGAAGAAGGCTTTTCCTTTGGTGTCACTAATGAGCCTCCCAAGGAAGCTGGTAGGAGTAGGAAGCGAGCTCCCGGCAGAGGGTCAGGCAGTGCATCCCTGCAGCCCTGCCCGCACGCTGTACGTGGGGAGAAGCTCAGCACCAAACCATCCCTCTCACACTGCTTAATTCTCAGACTTCCCCGCACTTCGCCACGCGGGATATAATTTCTGCAAATTAAATTACGGGTTGGAGCCGTTGTCGCTCTTATCAAATCTGTGTAAATAACGTTGTCCACAGAATCCATTGCCACCTCTGAAATGCTGCCTGCTCACGGATAGCAGCCGCGCTCTGCTCGTCTCGTGCTGCACTCAGGGTGCTGCTGGATCGTGGAGCGTCTCTATTTTATCGCTTTGCTCTTTCATTCAGGTTTTTTTTTTTTTTCCTTTTTTTTTAATTTTCTTTTTTTTTTAAAGTCCATTTTACCTCTGACTGTTTTTAACGGTAATCCTCTCTTTTTTTTTTTTTTAATTTTTTTTTTTTTTTTTTTTGAGGTTAAGAAGAAGGAGAGAGTCAAAGGTACCGTATCTTTCTTCTTAATTGTTTGGCTTAAGTCTAAAACATCGGAGAAAACACCCTTTAAATGTTCTTAAAAGTAACAGTCGCTTAATTAAAAAAGATAGTAACAGATTGAGTGTACCCTTTTTATGGACTTAACTTCAGGAAATCAGGCGTCCTCTCTGTCTCCTCCGGAATAATCAGTTTCTTATCTAATATATATGAAATGTCCGAATACATCTACTTCATTTGCATCTTTAACTCAAGAACAATTGATCAAAAAAATGGAAGCACTGCCGCAGATCAGAGAATCTTTTTGTTTAAAGCCTTTAAGTCACCATTTATTTCCATCTAGTTAAGCTTAATTTCCTTTTACTGTGTTGTTCAAATGAAAATATACAATGCCATGTCTAATTGTGTTACTATTCACATTAATAAGCTGTAACTTTACATAACAATGAGCAAGAAGCGTCGAAAAGGCAGAAACAGATGCAATTATTTGTTGCTAGCTAAGTTACTGTACGTGACCCAGGTGCTGTAGTACTATTTGCATGTGTTTCTCACCTTTGTTCACCCAGACACATGGGGATCTCAAGCTATTGCTGACTAATTGATAGTTGTAGTAACTGCTATAGGCTCCTTAGATTAGAAATGCATGCAGACGTGTGTCTTGATTCAAACATTAAGGAACACACACTCTCACTTACTTACATGGGCAGAAAGTCTTCATACTATTAGAGGTGTGTGATGGAGATAGCAGGACATAAAACAGAAGAGAGAGAGACACAGAGAGAGAGAGAGAGACAGAGACAGAGAGATGGCATGCAGCATATATACCCCTACAAATAGTTCTAAAATGCGTTTGCAAATGCAGAAGTCTTCAGAACCATCCAACAGTTCAGCACACCCTTTTTATCTCTTCTCTGCGGGACGTCTCCATCCAGATTACTCGAAAAAAGCGGAAAAGGTGAGAGCTCTGCCATCTTAGCTCTGAATTCATCTGATTTCCTTTTTTTTTTTTTTTTTTTTTTTTTTTTTTATCCCCCCCTCTCCCTTGTATTCCTCATGCCATTGTCCATTCTTATGATGGCAGCCGCCCTTGCTCTTGAATGCAAGTGTCACAGCGGGAGCAAGAAGGGTTCAGGGCTGCATTGTCAAAGCCATGGTTGCCTATTGTTTCTTAGCCTTTCACCGCTCTGCTTTTCCGAGCCTCTTTCCCTATCAGTGGCCCCTGTCAAGGGGAGGAGTAGGGAGAAAATTGCAAGAGTTACTCGTCCTTTTTATTGCACACTGTTATGATAAACAGCCCAGCAATGCATCCCACAAAATTAGGAATTATAACGACGGGACGGGGGGGAAAAATTCTTTGTAGGTTTGCGTTTTGTCGCTGCCCTTGTGCCAAAAGCTTGGTTTCTTAGGACAGACTTTTGTGTTGGTGCTTTGCCCAGCAAAAAATAGAGGCAGCTGCAAAGTGAACAGTGAGCTTTTTAGCCACAAGGTAAAAATTTCCTGTTGCTATTTGGATACCGATGCTTTTCAATTTTAAGGGTTGGGGGGGGAAGCATGACTGAAAGCATTTCTCTGGCTGTCCATCCATTCATCCATCCATCTCTATTTTGTGTTTTCAAGCAATTGAAAATGATTTTTAAAAAGGCCAGAGAGACTTTTTGCAGCGTGGTTTTGTTCGAAAAGATCTCAGTGCAGAAGGAGGTTTGTGTTTCAGCTGATTAAATCTTGTACTGGGAAATGGAGGGGAAATGACTGCCCTGCTCGTGCCAGGGAGTGCTAGTTTGTCAGGTCATCTGAAAGTAAAATCCGGTCACGATTTCGTCCTTTCAGGGGGGAGAAATGCAGGCAGGACGTTATGGCCATTTGGGTTTGTGTTTGATCGCTGTGCGGGTGCAGGCCGGCTGCTGCAGCCACCCAAACTTTGGGGAGGTGACAAAGTCACGGCCTCAGGAGTTTCTTGTTTTTACTCTGTTTGATGTGAAATTGTTTAGGGAAAAAAAAAAAAAAAAGGTTATTTCAAAAAATACAGCGTCCAAGAAGAGTACAACCATATTTCCATATTCCAATAGTAAATCATCCCGTAATTTCACTGTCTGTATTTTATTGTCCGGAAAATCTAACAAAGTAGGAGAGAAGTGAATGCTATTTAGTTTATACTGTTAGCTGATTTTGTAAATATGAGCATCATTTCAAACGTTAAATTTATGCTTATTCTCCTAACTAAAGTATGCTCAGCAGCCTTCGGTTTCATTTTTAGGAGTTTCTTACTACGTTATTCGGGCCATTCAAATCTGTGTTCCTCGAGTCTGGCTATTAAGTGCTAAACAATTTCACTATGCCTAATAATAACAGGCAGAATGCTTTCAGAGGCGTAAATACGGTTCGAGTCGTAAAGGAGCGTGCAGAGAAATCCTCCTAAAGCTGCCAAGCAGTGCTGCTGTTCTGGTGGTGCTTCAGCACACCGAGCTGCCTGCGTCTCCCAAATGATGAACGACCGCCGCGGATTTACTTTGAAAGAAAAGGGAGAAGATATTTCACCTGAATTCACTGTTAACCCTCAGAACGCTGAAATAGAAGTGATTTGATGAAGAAATTCTCTTGGTCCATCTCGCAGACAACTTGCTTTGCCTTTCATCCCCAGTATTGGTGTTTTCACATGCACACATTGTCCTGCATTGCCAAGTTCTAGGTCAAGTATGTGTCTGTTTGGAATATCTTTAGAACTGAAACTTTTTGAAGAAATGATGAAAGAACTCTGGCCTTGTTTTAAATCAAGCTCTGAATGCGGCCGAGGCCACCCTGAGAGCACAATGTTTAATTTCCATTCGACATCTGCCTTATATTTACCGCTGCAGACCGATGTCTGCAGGCGAGGAGCACTTATCGCCGATAAAAGTTTGCTATCTCTTTTGTCAGAGGTTGGCATTTCTGTTCTCTCAATCCGGACTGTCATTTTGCAAAAATCTTTTGTCACCGGAGCTGAATGGAAAACCTGGAGTGTGTAAGAGATTAAAGATACGGGGAAGAGGATTCAAATATGTAGAGCAATTCTGCTCGTTGACTCTTTGAGACAGATGGTGCCTAATCCTGATTTTCCTTACTCCAGTGTAAGGACCGAACTGCCCCACTGCAACCACCGCTGAATACTGATGCGGCGTCAGGATCAGGCCTGGCTCATTTCTTTGCTTTTTACAGAGCTTTGTGCATGCAAAGCTCTCCCTTTACACTTGTGGTGATAGATGCCCACCGAGTGACTTCACGCTGGCGGCAGACACAGGGGTGCAGAGCCCGAACTTCAGTCGTTACTCCAACCTTACGCCTGTGGAAGTGAGGTCAGAGCCTGACCTTCCCTGTCTAGCAACAAATATTTGAATAAGTTGATGGGTTTTTTTCTTCAGCTAGGTCTGGGCAGGGAAATGTTATCCTCTCTGAAGAACTGGGGTGGAATTTGGAGTGTCTGGACTTTCCACAGTATCAGAGGGAACTGCTGATGCTTGAGATGTTGGATTGACCTGGGGGGGAAAAGAAGTTTAGCCAGAGCAGAGGCAGCATTTGGCCCCAAAGAAGTGTTTTGCTACAAATAAAGAAGGTGTTTCAGAGGGACTGAGTGGAGAACTGATATGGCCATAGGATAAAGGCTGAGAAAACTGTTTTGTGTAGAGGAGGAGAAGCTTGGATATAGTCTTAATTTTTTAAGCAAATTTTATGTCCTTGTTCATTTAGGTAATTCGTGTTCATGTTGCTTTTAAAATTCAAAAGAAAACCAGCAACAACAAAGGGTCTTTCTTGTCCCAGAGCCTGAAGTTGTGCACACTACCAGCTCATGATCCAGACTCCTATTTTACTTTTCTGTGTGGGATTGCAGCAAAGCACAACCCTTACAGTCCTGCTCTACAGAAGAAAACATTTTTTCTTTTCTTTTTCTTTAGGAATGCCTTGATGACTTCATTGGGAATTCCTCATGGACAAGAAGGAGAAAGGGTCATCTGAGTTCTCCTGAAGATGGGAGGCAGGGCCAGAGAGGCCCCAGCAATGTTCCTAAGGCACAGAATGTCACCTGCTGCCTCTTCTCCTACAGTTCCACACCAAGTTTCAGGTAAGCACGGCTTTTCTGCCACTGGAACTTCTCTTAGCTTGTTCTTCTCACCCTACAAACGTGCTCAGTGAGGCTTGGTAGTGGATCAGAAGCCCAGTTCTTGTATTTGGATGCATTCGTTCACATCCCGCCTATGGCCTTCGTGGCATCATGTGGTCATGAATATGGCAGGTTTATGTTGACCAAAGTGCAAGAAGACCTACCCTTAGTAAATTGTGCCAGGAAAATCTCAATCACTAGATTAACAAACTTTTACGAATTTCAAATCCATACCCTGCTACCACCAAGACATACGTAGGTAGCACAATACCACTTCCAGGCACTGATTATAGAACCCATTACTCTTGCCAACCTTTTGAGTTTTACAAGTCATCAGGACACATTTTGTGTCCAGATAAACTTTGCTTATCATGGCTAGCATCTTCCCCAGGTAATGTCACTGGTTTCCATATGGTTGGATGCAGTATTAGTTATTATTCAGTAGGAGCGAAGTGATTTCAGCTTAGTAGATAGAAAAATAGGTTGGTTAATACCTACTGAAAGAGGAAGCATCTAAAATAAGACATGGAAGAATACATGAACTTCCACTGGGAAAAGCCTGCTTGAAGCCTGCTTCATTAAGCCATGGGAAGCTGGGCGAGAGGTGTGGAGTGAAAGACTAGCCAGATAATTATTCTGCTAATGGATAAGATTATGTTGGTTTTCAGTAAATCAGCACAGCTCTGTGGTTAACTATGTCTGTTGAAACAGTTGTAAATACAGAGAGTGTAAGGGGAAAACTGGTGAAAACTGCCACAATGTTCAACATCAGTTGGAGATCTGCTTCAGTTGCAAGATGTAAGGCAGATGGAAGTTCCTGTCCAAAACAATTAGGGACTCTGTCCTGCTTGGTCTGGTCTTCCCTGAGGTTGAGAGTTTTGTGCTGGTAAATTTCATTCTTCCTTATTCAAAACATGTGATGTGATTTAACAAAGATAGAGATTTGACAGCCGTTAGTCTGTAAGCACAACAGAAGACTTTCAAGTGACAGTATTGGGCAAGAAGAAGGATTTTTTTTTAACGGTTGTTGCTTTCTTTCTAGTTCACGGCAATGGCTCTATTTTCATATTATGTCAGAACTGCCTCGTATGTTCAGTTGTCAGTCTTAACTCAGATTTCAGAACATCATTTTTGGTGCCACAAGTTGATTTTGGAAGGAAAATCATTTGTAGCATAACTTCAGTTTCATTTATGTGCTTGAAATGTAGTCAAGTGCTCACTCCAGCATTTGTGTGGAAGTCCCACTTTGAGTGAATAGCTTGTTCTGACCTCTAGTCATTGTGGAAATACGCTGTGAGAAAATCATGGACACTTTGTTTCTTGACATTGACTTTGACTATAGTGGTGTCTTGGTCTGGGTGTGTTTTAGGTTTAAAAAGGGCAACGCATGAGTTGAGTTTCTAACTACCACTTGTTCCTTTGGTTTCGCAACATTTTTCATCCATTGTTTGGGGAGAGAATGAGGTGTAATGGAAGACACTTGTCACCTTGTAGGTCCTGGCCTGCTTTTTCTGTTCCTACTGAATGTGCAGTCATCTTTTGAACGTTCAGAGGCCTGTTCAAGCTTTTCTCAAAGCAAAAACAAACCTGTGTACCATTAATAGTTCTCTGGTCCCTCACACGTTTTCATTGTCTTGTCCAGCTTCATTCTGCATGACTTGGCCAAAGGAGAAGGGAACAAGATTATGAGACTACGTTCTGTGTGGGGAGACGATACCATCAGTTGAGAGGGCAGTGGGAGCAGATGTAATCCGGCTCCAAGTGTCTAAGGAATGTGCCTACATTAAGTTCAAATTCTGAGAGCACGGTTAAATCACTTGGAAGTCATGTTCTTTCTAGATAATTTACTTCAGGCTTTGTTTCTGGTTCTATCTTCCTCCATTCTACCAATGATACCTACCTTGACATCCATCTCTGGTTCACAGTCCTGCCTGCACGTGGGAAACCCTTCCACTCTTTGCCAAGTTATCTTCTAGACATACAAATCCCACCTAAAAGCTCGCTTCTTCAGCATGGAACACAAAAAAAAATGACTTTTTTCTTGCCTACAAGGCTGTAGACAGATTAGCTGAACAGTGGCCACATGTCTGCATAAACTGCTGCGGTGTGGTTCTTCTTCCCTCAGTTAACTTTCTTGTTTTGTCTGATTTGTTGAGAAATAAGCTGATTAACTGCTTGAGTTAGGACTTCATGTCAAGTGATTTCATTTGCCTTTGTTGTACGTGTTGAATTCTGCATAAACAATAGGTGAATGGTGAAAAATAATAATTCAGATACAAGCTGCAGCTCAGAAAAACGCTCAGTTGGCATTAAGATTCAGCGACGCCCAGTGAGCAATGGAAATCAAACAGTGGTGATGATTACCAGCAGAGGATTATGTCTTGCTGAAAACAATGGGCTGGACAGGAAACTGAATCAGGTCTTGAGTAACTTGGCTTGATCACAAAGCTGTGTTGAGCAGGAGGTTGGACTGGAGACCTCCTGAGGTCTCATCCATCTAAACTATCTTATGAGTAGTAATTAGTCCAGTATGTAGTTCTAGAGTTATCATGTGAGTGTTCAGCAATTAAATGCGCACAGACAGGTAACACATCACATAGCATGTTCCCTCTGCCCTTTGTGCAAGTGAATGAGCTGGGTGCTTTCAGTCACTGAGACAACATACTTGCTTTGAGGACGCAGGTCCCTGGCTTGGAAGACTCCTTCCAGAAGGTGATAGTGAAATCTAAGCCTTGGTAAATGATCCTTTGGGCCATCTGCTTCTTACTTGTTTAAAAAGCTGTGTTCATAGAATGGGCAAGGGGCTCGGTGACAAACCTTCATTGTTCTGAGGTTTAAAATAAACTTGTTGCGGCTGAAGATGACAGTGTTAGTTTCCCAGAATGCATGTTGTCATTTCAGTGCAGTATGCTTTGTCAACCAAGCTGTGATTAATTGCAGCAGGGCTGCTTACAATTTGAAACAGACATCAAATGCTAATTTCTCCCTTAATGTATGGATCATATGGGGGCTGGCTGTGCACCCAATCAGTCCGCAGTGCTGCAGATAGTTCTGCACTGGTGTGCCCGTGCTCGTGAGGATGGTCTGGTTGAAGCTGCTGAAATTACATATGAGTGGAGCTCTGTAAACATGTGTTTGTGTAACCCACTGGTATGTGTCTGATGTATGTCCCGATTTACTGGCAACTTAATAAGTGCTGCTGACCTGTGTCCTGCCCTTTCACGCACTTAAGCAGGCGCACAGAAATACTAGTCTGGCTGGCCTGTTGATCAGCCAGCCTCCCCAGGGACCAGATTTTCTGCCTCATGAACTGGATCTGGCCCCTGAACTCACCAGCTGGCTACTCTGCTCAGTGGGTATCAGTAATGTAAGGAGAACAAGCTGCAGACAGGCTAGTTCACATACTCAAAGCAGGACCAGCCTGGCTGGTGCAGGGGGTAATTATGCCACGTTAAAGTGGCTTTATACTTTTGAGAACCTGAGCTGATCTCTCTCCCTGGAGCGGTGCTGAGATATATAGGCATAAGAGTTCTTTTGGAGTTAGCTCAGATATGTGACACAGTGCTGCTAATGGAGACTTGCCCCAAATTCCCCATCTCTAGATCAAGCTATAATTACCTGTGTGTTCTGGCCAACGCTGTAGTCACCACAATTAGTGGAAGGTGAACTGTGATGCCCCAAGCCAGAGTCTGCTGTGTGTAGTGTGTTGGTCAGTGTGTATTGTGCATCCCTTGAGTGCCCAAATCTCAGAGCAATGGGGTCTGTTTTGGCTGTTGGTCTTGGACCCCACAGACCACGCTGTACAGAATGGTTGGGTTACTTTTGGAGGTTCCAAGTACAGTCCCAGGGTAGCTGGACAAGGTAGCTATGACAAATTAGCAAGCCCCAAAGTCTCAAGATGCACATTTGTAGGTAAAAAAGCTTATGAGCTGTTAACATGATTCCATTCCTGTGACATTACAGGCTGACATAAGAAGAAAAGTGACTTCACATGTGTTTGTGAACTAATCCACTGTTAATATGGGCATCAACTATGATGCTAACTGATTTTATGACAAGAAAATTGAAACAGTAAACCTGATTCTTATCTCTCACTGCCTTGTCCCCACTATAATATCGTTCCCATTCAGTGGGATTCTCTATTACAGAGTATAAAGCAAGATTATCAGACTGATTGGAAAGGAATATATGATGCCCCATTCCCCCACCCAAGTTCTGAGAATATGTTAGGGAACTGGGAAATAAGCTGAGAATCAAAAAGCAGAGATAATTGAGCAAACTGGTGTTTGCCTAAGGCACTGGGTTTCACATTTCTGCTCTTCCAACAAGCAGGAGTTTTATAAATGCATTCTTCATTGTGCTATTACAAAGTCCTTCACCTAAAAGGCAGCCTCCAGATTTTGCTCCTCGGTTTAGATGGCTATGTTTGCCACAAGAACTGTTGAACAAAACATAAGATGCTCAGGCTATGAATTTACTGCAAGTTGTGAGTGTGTTCTTGAAGTCTTCTGGATGTGTTTCAGAGCAGCCCGGAGCTTAATGTGTTTGTTGGGAAATGATTTTGGCTTTATTAAAAGATTGACTGACACTGGCAAGAAGTGCAAGCCTGTTGTAAGCAAAGGGAAATTTGTGTCAAGGCCTCTGTAAGGTGTCAGTAATGGAGCCATGATGCTTTGATAGGATTGCATAGTTTGTGGCAAAGCCATCAGTACATTTACACTATAAGAGTTGGGCTGAACCCTCACCCAGGATAACTTAGAGGGTTCTGGGGGGAAACAGCTCCACTTTCATATGCTGATAGGGTTGTTCTGGATAAAATAACAGCTGGTGAGATTTAGTAACTTTTACACCAGTCAAATCTTGGTCAAATGCAGTTTGCTCAGTAAGAGGCAATCTTCACTTGGGGAAAAAGAAATTCCCTCCAAAGAGTCTTAAATGAGAGGGATTTAACTTCTGGAAGCTGATCCAACAGCCAGCAAGCTGTAGGAGTCTTTGAGGGAACTCCAGTGGAATTTGGATCAAGCTCTTCCTAATGTGTGGATTATCCCATATCTACTTATTTACAGTGGGGTTTTCACCCTCTAAACAAGAAGCTGCTGGCTGGAATCAGCCACCAAATGGCACGGCAGATAGACAAAAGTGAGCTCACTGTGATAATCTCATTATTTTAAAACCCACTGCACTCATTGGAATAGTACTCAGTAAACTGATACTGCATTTTGCATCACTCTTAGTCAGTAAGCCTATTTCAGCTATGCCAGGAAAGTCATTATCAGGTCAACAGCGTTCATTAACCACTGAGTTTTCCTAGAGAGTGGAACCACATTTTGGTTTAGGCTTCAAGTCTGGTCACAGGAAGAAATACAGGAGTTCCTCAGCCTGTTCCCCAAGTTAGTCTGGTCCAGGCAGAGGGTGGTTAACTCCCTTAGCACTTTGCTGAAGTTGTGAAGGGCTTTCTTATTATTTTATTTAGTTGACAGAATAATCTCAGCAGAGATAATCCTCTGAGCTTAGGGATGGGGCTGATTTGAGCTAAAGCCCTTGAGTACCACAAATATCCCTCCTTTCCTTTCTCACTTTCTTCTAATGCTCTCCTGGTCCCCTTTGGCTCAGTAGCTTCCATATCCTTCAGGATGACAAACTGGCCTCACTCCTTTATTTCCCTTTTTCAATATCACTGAGGCAGATTAGAGCAGCCTGTTTAAAAGTCAGAGATGGAGAAGGAACCCAAAAGCAGAATTTGCTCTTCATCAACTTGCATATCTCTTCTTTTTCTCTGATAAGCAGGAGACTTTCACTATAACCATAACAGAAGATACGTATTCACCATAATATTTATAATATAATTTATATTCTCATTATATTCCACATTAAAAAATGAAGATTTTGACAAAAGGCCTTAACTAATCGATAATTATGCTATTTTGCAGTCATTTTATAGCCTTAAATAGGATAAAATGAGCTGGTTCTTCCTTTTCCATGATGTCAGCCTCAGTCCAGGACCTTTGCTCTTGTTCCCAAGGTTGGAGTTGCAGCACTCAGGCTCTGGGCATGGTAGCACTGCAGTGGCTTTTCTCTGGGATTGCAGGAAAATCTCTGAAAGCAACATTTTGAGAAAGGGATTTAGGAGCCTACTTTGTTCTTGAAGACAAGTATATGCTTTAGCTCAGAATGTGATTTTAATTACTGGCAGTTAATTCCCATTACTTTCCAAGCTCATCACAGCTCAGTAAATGAGCATCCAGTCATGCTTGATGCCTCCTACATTTGCAGTAGCAGCGATAATAAACCCCAAATATTTATGGAGCAGATCACAGGGACAGTGTGATGATTTTGCAGGCCGTACTCATCACCCACACTGCATTTTGTTCAGGCAGAAATGAAAGGATAAAGCCTTTGCTGTCACCAGGTCTGCTCTGTTGCATGTGGTACCAGTGCTCCTTGACTTCCCTTTGTTTGCTGCTGCAGCAGCAAGTTAATTGTTCCCCCTGTATGACCTGATGTCAAGGAGGAACCAGCTTGGGCTCAGAAATGGCATTGCTCTTTTAGTGCAGAATTGTCTGAATTGCTCAATCCTCACTCATTTCAGTGGTTTTTAATCTCTTTTGGAGCTCCTGATCAACTTTTCTCCACCCGCAGTTTACAGGGCTGTCAGTGAGCTGGAATTTGCACTGTCCTCAGCTGCCCAATGAGCGTATGCTCAAAGCCCTCATGGACACTGATGGACACCGGCCCAGCAAACTCCTCCTGGACCCACTGACCACAGCAGAGCATCCCAGAAGGTCACTGAGAATTTGGTCCAACAATATCAGTGGAGATTTTAAGAACAGAAGTTCATAAAAATTCCTCTGCACAGAGCCTGGGAGAGGAGGAGGACTCCCATTCTGTTGTGCACTGCTTGTGCTCTGTTTTGCTGGTCAGGTATTTCCCACTGCAGAAATGGAAGGGGCTGAGAACAGAACTGGAATAATATTTTCCTTTGATCTGAGGGCAGAGAGGGAGGGGTTATTCACTCTGATATGCATCCAAGTTGTGTCTGTTTGCACATATAACAACCATGGCCAGTTAATTTTAGGTCGGTGCTGTCTTCAGATATAAAATGGTAATTTATATATAGATGGGAGGCATAACAGTGTCTGTGGGAATGAGCAGATCCTGGTTCCTGCCGAGTGATAGCAGCCTCACCATTTGTAGCCCTGACTCCTGCCACATGAAGTGCTCTTACCAGCACTCCTGCGCGTCTCACCCTTATTATACACTGTATTAGTGCTGGTGGAATTGGGCCCACAACATTATGTCACAAAATAGAAAACACACGACCCTGCACCAGCTGTAATAGCATAATAGGATAAGTGCAAGGGAGAAACAGCAGGATATAATAGGTACTCGGCTGCTTCAGAGATGGGGCACGTGTATTTACCTAGATAGAAGAAAGCTGGAAAACTAGGGCAGCATAAGAACGGAGTGACAGTGTAAGTGCTCCAGGAGGTGGTTGTTGGTGAATTGAAAATGCAGCAATCTGGGGTGTTATATAATAAATAATAACAATAATATCCGTGCTTGGTCCTGTTCATCCCTCACCCAGCTGCTTTGCAGAGCTACAAGTAGCACTGGGGCCTCATTGGTATTAGTTTTCCTCATTCCTTCCCTTCTCCTGCTGTATAAAAGCCTCCGTGTGGTGTGTTGTACTTTGTTATGTCTGGAGCATGGAGAGGCATTCATCTGCTTTCCTCTACCTGCACATCATGGATTGCAGCTGTTCCTGGAATGGAGGACTGTGTGTGAATGACCAAGGCCAGCAACGCTCTGTGATATTTGAGAGGATGGGGAAATAGGAATCAAATGGGGGAAATCTCAACGCTTCCTGCCCCTTCCTCATGGCAGCAGTGCTCCATCACCCACCCGCCCTCTCCCACAGAGGCTTTTGCTGCAGGTTGCAGAGATCTGTGTCTCAGTGCTGGGTGCTGTGATGGCAGCAGGGCTGTGCATTGGGCTGGGAGCTCCTTGCAGCCCAGGTCTGAGTTTCTGGCACAGTAACCTCACGTGTTTTTCCTGCACCGTTTTTTTTTTTTTTTAATGTGCACTCCTTTTTACTCATGGTTTTGTTGCTTATCTAAGTTACCAAGGCTCCTTTTATTTGCTGACTTGGATTCTGAGCCTCCTATTAAGTGATGAGTCATTTTTACTTGCATAAAAATTTGCATTTTCCTCCACAGCAGCACTTAGGAGCAGGTTAGATGAACCACTCAGATGGCTGTGAGAGAGAAACCAGAGAAAGTGGAGATGTGTGCTGTGATGCCATTTTATTGCTCCTTGATTCAGATTGCTTCTATTTGGTTAGTTTCTTAGATGTGGATTGCAGAGGAGTGCTGCCTCCCTTTGCATCGCCTCCCATTCCTGTATTTCTTGATCTGAGTTGGGTAGAATTCATTTCATGTGTGTTTGATTGTGGTTTTCCCTACAGGGCTGTGCCATTCAACCTCCTACACTCATACAGTGCTGCAGCCCAGGAGGTTTCTGGAACTGATAGGAGACTCAAGTAGTCCTCCTTGTGTTGTAATACAACTACTTGTCTCCCAGAATTTATAAAGGAAATGAACAATAAAATTCACATTATAGTTCCAGGAACAGCTGAACGTGGCCAGAAAGATGCATGCTGCAGTCTTCAGTAATAGAAGTAGTTTTGTTAAAAAAAACAGAAACTGAAACTTTTAAATGTTGTGTTCTTTGCAGTTTTCTCATCTGGCTCAAGTGTTCTTAGAAGGAAAATCTAGTTAAAAAAGCCCCAAAATGTGAAACTTAATAAACTTTAGAAATGATTCCGCAGCTTTGTGAGATTCAATAAGGGAAAATCAATGTTAATTTTTTTTTCAATATACAGAAGTGCAATCATTGTGCTGAGTAATAGGCGGTCAGAGAAGTTACTGGGGAGGGAGCTGAGCTCTGCTTCCCTGAGGGGTGTCCTCTCCACTTGGAATCAAAGCAAAGGTGGAATGGTTGGTGGCCCTGCGTGTGGCAGGGGGGTTGGAGATTCATGATCCTTGAGGTCCCTTCCAACCCTGGCAATTCTGTGATTCTGATTCTGTGAAAGAGGGGATGTTGGTGTTTGTGTTAGCTCCGAGGACAGCGATGCCTCCTGCCCATCCAGCATGAGAGATGGAAGCAAGTGAGGCATTCTGTGTAATGATGTTGCACAGTCACCTGTGTGCCCAGCCTGCCTTGGAAAAGAAGGATCTTTGAAATATCAGCTAATGTCAACTGATGTACTTTCTTGAGTTGCAGATAACTTTGAGTAAATGATGGTTAATAACTGGGTTAAGCTGGGTAATAATTCTTCTCACGTAAATGTAGGCTCTGCCTGGCCTATATTGCTCTAATATCAGGGAGTGTCCTATTTCTGACTGCTTTGTTCTCACAGCATCCCCGAAGTGGAATGAAGTTCCTGTTTGACAAATGGGAAACTGAGGCACAGAGGGGCCAGGTGACGTGGCTCAAAGTCAGACGAAGAGCAGTGGTGCTTTAGGGATGTCATAGAGTCACAGAATGGTTTGGGTTGGAAGGGACCTTACAGCCCACCCACTTCCAACCCTCTGCTGTAGGCAGGGACGCTTCCAAGCAGACCAGCTTGCCCAGGGCCCCATCCAGGCTGACCTCCAGAGATGGGGCATCCATCTTCTGAGTAAAGAATTTCCTCCTAATACCTAATCTAAGTCTCCCCTCTTCAGTTCAAAACTATTCCCCCTTATCCTATCACTTGCTGCCCGTGTAAAAAGCTGCGCTCCTGACTGAAATGGTGACCTGCCCAAGTCTTAGGCTCAGACCTTTCTCACGACACGGTGGTTTCTGCTTGTAGCATCTGCCCTGTGGGGCTGCTCGTTGCTGGACAGTTTAGGTGAGCACGCATTTCTTTGTGTGTTACACTCATGCAAACGCACAGACGGTGTTTGGAAGCTGGGATGCACTTTAACGGCGAGGGGGTGGTTGGGAAGTGGGGTTTGTTATTAAACAGCCTCTTTGCGTGGGTTGTGTGTATGTGTTTTTAAAACCCCAGTGCCTCCCCTCTCTCCTCCCATTTCAGTGCTCTAAAAAAAAAAAAAAAAAAGACGGATAACAAACCCCTATTCAAACCTGCCCTGTGCACGCATGGAGACATTTTGCTGCAGCTGTGGGAACCTCGGGCCGCCGTGTCACATGATGGGCTTCAATCACATCTCGGTCTGCGCTGTGCAGAGCACGCAGCACGTTTTAACTGCATTTGCACTGATTTGCTTCAAACAGAAGAGGCTGAGTTATTTAGCATTATTGATTCCTCTTGACTTATTGGGTGCATTAGTTGCCGTTGACCCTGGCATCTTGCTGGAACAGACTGGCGCGTCATGTGATACCGTCTGGCTTTGTCCTTGCTCCGAGTCAATTCCTGTTTTACTCAGCAGATGTCTTTTGTTCCTGACAAAGATTGCTCATCCGATTGTTTGGGGTTAGTTGGGTGTGCTCCGTCCTGCCCGGGCTCCCTGCTGCCTGCCCCAGCGCTCCCAGCACCGCTGGCTTTGCCTTTCCTCCCCTGCACCCCAGGGGTCTGTCTGGGTTTGGTCTGACAGCAGCTTCTTTCTCCTGCAATTCGGTGATACAGTGAAAATAGGGCTTGGTTTTGGGAGGTCTTCTTGGGAAGCTTTGCCTTGAGTAAACCAGTATAATTCCCTCCTTGGTTTTCATTTGTATCAGCAGAGAATCAGCCTGTAATGTATGAAGAGTTCACATTCGGGGCGTGGATGTGTGCTGCATTGGTAGGCAAGGGGAAGCAGCTAAGGATTATGACAGAAATTTGCATGGCAGCCTATGGAATTCAGGCTCCCAATCCACCTCACCTATGCCAGTCTCCCCTAGATTGTGCATCCTTGCTCTTCTTTACATCACTGTAAACCAGCACGGAAAACCCTCTATGTCAATCTGATTGCAACTCCTTAGATATCTTTAGTGGGTGTGTCACCATAGTGAATGTTTTGGGATGTTTTAATAGCAGGGATTGGGCTGCTTCGGTGTCCTGGCATGTTGGGCTGGGGAAATGGGAGCAGGTCAGCTGGGGGCTGGCAGTGCAGGAGGGGCTGAATGCATCTCTGTTGTCTGCTGGTGGCTTTTCATATAGAGCTCAGGGGTTGTGCTGGTGCAGTACGGTTTCTTTAGGCTCTGATTGTGTATTGCAAGAGTTTGGCTACTTGTGGGGTTGGTGGGGGTCCCCACTTCAGGTGGTAATGGCACAGTTTCTGCTCGGTGCCTTCTATGTGCAGGATTGCTGTTCTCTCCAGAAAATGAAGAGTGAGATCGTTATGCCTGATCTCTGCCCCTGTAGGCAGTGTCTAATTCCCAGCATTGCACTGCTTCCCTGCAACTTTATGTGCAGCCTCAGTGAGGTCCACGAAAACTGCTAGGAGCCCCCATTATTTTTCACTATTATTCCTTTTATTTTCCCGTTATTAATTTGTCTCAGAAACTAAATATTTCAAGTTTTATTTAATTTAGCCTGGCTTGATGTAAGACCACCCTATTCCTGCTTGAACCACAATAAATTACAGTGATATCACCTTACCCCACCGACTGCAGCTTTGTCCCCATGGCACGGAGAGCTTTGGAAAAAAGGGCTTTTCTCCTTCTGTTTTTCTGCCAGTGGGAATTGGAGGGGGAAAGGGCAAAATCAAATGTATTAAATAATAATAATAATAAAAAACCTGGTAAAGGAGAACTGGTTGTGGTAGCAAACTCCCCTTTCGGTCAGCCCTGTATGTGATCCCCCTCTTCTGGCAGCCCGTGGAATTGGCTGCGGTGAAAGCATTGCAGACCAGCACAGACAATGGGGTTTTTGGCAAATGTGATTGCAGTGGTATCGTTTTCATTATCCCGGTGAAAGACCTTTTTGGAATTGCACAGCACGGTGTAATTCCTCCGTGCATCGCATTCACCCCTGCGTAACCCGTTTGCTGCAGTTAATTCGCGATCCGCGCGCAGCCGGATGCAGCTCAGCTATATTTGGTGTCCTCTATTTTTAGCGTGTTTTGCAGGGCTGACAATGGAGGAGGTTGGTTCTCCCCTGTCTGGCACCTGGCATCGCCGTCGGTGCCTGCGAGAAGACGAGGTGTGAAACGCTGCCGTTCTGATTCGGTGCTGCCTTTACGTTCTGTTTGTCTGGATGCAAATCCCGATGGGTAGCAGGCAGCTGAGAGCTCTGCTTCCCACAGCATCCTCAGGAAGGGTTGTGGACTAGCAGACAGCAAGAAAAAAACAAATGTTCACATCAGGTGCCCATCTGGCATGGACGGTGTCGTTAGCCAAAAGCAAATGTGGTGGTGAGAAAATGAAAAGGGAGATTAGGATCGAAACTTTTGGGCTGGGGGAATTGTGGTATTTTTCTGGGTGTAGGTACTGAGATTTTCTTTGGCTCAAAGCAGAGGTAGAGGCAAGCAGCCAAATTTATATCCATATCGGAGCTTCATCTTCCAGAAACTGAATCTAATCATAAAGGTCATTGAGCTAAAGACATGTTCCTGACTAATTGTCTAATATCTGCTATCTTGCTCCGTTGTATTCCTCTTTCTTCTGCAGCAGTAATCACATTGGAGTTCATAACCTCTACCCAGACGTTTTAAAGGAGGCAGAAAAATATTCTGGGGAAGGTATTGAATTACAAACTGGATTTAAATTGAACGAGAACTGAAGGCAAAGAGAGAGCTCATAGTGCCCCCCACCTTAAGGCAGTACCATTCCCTTATTGCTCTCCCTCCTTTCCGCATCGAATGATGAGATGAAGTCCTGTCCTTCCTCCTGCTGGGCTCCATTTACTGTAATTCCTGGCTGCACATGCCAGAAGGGCTTGAACGTGGGTGCAGAAGCCACTTTTTTATGCAGAATGAGCTGGAGAACCTTCTTGGAGCCCAGAGTTTCTCAGAATAGGAACGTTTCCCCTATTTCCCAGGGTCTTACCTGAGCCTGAAACGAAGCCCTGTCATGGAAGAAGGTTTCTTTTGGCTTCTTCTATCTCCTGTCCTGCAGGGATGTGCCAGACAGAAGTTAGTTTCACAATCAATGGGGGAAGATTTGTGTTTCTCCTACTGGAGTGAGAGCGGACTCCTATGGGATGTCAAAGGTAAAGGATCCAGAATGTGGCAAGGCAACGCTGTGCTGTGTGACCGAGGAAGGAATCCTCTTGGTTTTGGGTAGAAGGAGGTGATGTTGGACTGTGGGTTGATAAACGGTTCGGTTTCAGGGTGAGTTGGTTTTGTTGCTGTGTGCTTTTACTCACCTCACCTCTCCATTTCTCCTTTCCTCTTCCCTCTTACAGCGTCTCGCAATCTAAATATTGAAGTTAGTGTGGCGTAATGGGGCCTCCTCCAAATGGAGCCCCTGGGAAATGCCACGACACCGGCGGCATTCGGGTGACCCTTAATGCTGGCCACGCTGCTCTTAAATCAGGTGCCCTCCTCCTACCCTGGGGGGAGCAGTGCAGGAAGGGGCGGGAGCTGGGGACTGCAGGAGATGTCTGATGGAAGTCCTGGGCTGTGCCATAATGGATCCATCTTCCCTTCTGCTAGAAAGTTTCCGAAGACTAATAAATTCACTCCGGGTCTGTGCTGAATGCAAAATTGATCAGACTGCAGGAGCCACAGGGAATCAATGCAGTGTGTGTCTGTGTGGCGGCGCGTGCGCGTCGGCGCTGCAGTCTGGGTGTGCACTGCATTTACATTTGCTGCTTTGCTCTGCCTCCTCCTGCACCGGCCTGCGGATGCCACGGAAAAGCGATTTATTATTATTATTATTTTTATTATTATTATTTTTATGAAATAAAAAAGGTGAACCGCGGCTGTAGGCAGTCCTGAGCCATCTGTCTTGTCAGGAGGGAAAGCACGCAGGATGGTGGGTTAGAATTATTCATTAAAAAGAGCCACATAAATAAGTTTCAGCTGAAGATGAATCCTTCTGTAAGAGAGCAACTTTCTCTTGTTTTTTCCCCATCAGTAAGCCCAGGTCCTCTCTCCTTTGCAGAGTCTGCACAAAGAGCTGCACGGGGGGCTCCTTCCCTGCACCCCCACCCTGCCGAGGTGCTGAATCAGTGCTGAGAAGGCACCACAGCATCCCCCCCACGTGGCTTCCTAGAAACACAAGGATGGAATCAGATACATCTTTTAAAATTAACCAATCCAATCATCTACTGCAGCAAAGCAGGAGCTGCTGAGTCACGACCCGGTGCTTTCTCAGTGCTGGAAGAGCTGGGAGTCCATTCCTGTAGCTCAGAGGGGAAGGGTGGGCATCCAGAAATGTGGGCAGAGCTGAGGTGGTGCCTTATGTGATTTGGTGGCTGCTTTTCTTTCTTTCTTTCTTTTTTGCTCCTGTTTATACGTTTTGCTGTAACCCACAGGCAGGTTTTCAGCTGCTGCCATGGCAAAGGGCGTTTCAGGATGATTCCATCTATGTAAGCTGCTCTGCAGCCAAAAGAGATGGCATTGTACTCCTTCATTTCATGAATATTCACCGTGCTCCAAAGAAATCACAAAGTTCATGGAAGAGATTCCACTCGCAGCGTTACGCTGTGCTATCTGCAGGGCAAGCTGCATCTTCCTTTTATTATTTCCATATTGTATCATGCTGAAGAGCCTCTGTTTTCAGATCATGCCAGAGATTACAAAGCCCCACAACCCTCTTCTGTCCCCGAAGAATCAATCAACCTAAACTAATACTTTAATGACTCCTTTCCCTCCCAAGGAAACAAATTCAGGCACACACACTCATACACACACGAACAAAACAACAAAAAAAATTGTTTTAAAGGAGCAAAGGGGCTGAGGAGGACCTCGTCTGGTCAATGGAAGAAAGAGACGGATGTCTGGTGCCATGGCAATGGAACGGGGATTACTTTGCACTGGAAAATAGGTTCCTTTTTTTTTTTTTTTTTTTTTTTTTTATTCCAGTGTTTTTTTTCTCAGGCAGCGAAGAGTTGTCACTGAGTCTGAGAGGCCCATTTAGAGGAAAATGAGCCTCTGAGCAGAATTGAATGCTCGCTTTCACCGGCTGCTGCTTGAACAGTCTGCTTTGCTTTTCGGGCAAGCCAGGATGCAAACACACATATTTGTTGAGAGCACTTGCACAACCCCAGTGCGTGTGCATGCACATGTGTGTGTGTATCTGTGTGAAACAGGAGGAGCTGGGTACAGACTTGGGCTGCTTGGGATGTAAAAATGCCTAACATGGCCAGGTATGCAGTGCATGGTTGTGAAAATCTAGCCTTTTTCTGCCAGGATTATTATGCCTGTCTCAGGGACTCCACAACATTTTATTGCCATTAGATGTTTAGAGGGATTAATTAAGCCATTTTCTGACAAATTCTCTTCTTGGTGGCTGATGGAGAATTTCGGTTGTGGCTCTGTGCTGCTCCCACTGCTCCCAGTTCTAAATGTTTTTTTGGAAACAGGTTATCAAGTTTCAAATGGAGGAAGATACTTTGTTCATGACAATGTTGTTTGGAAAACTCATCTTACTACCATGAGGAAAACGGCCTATGGAAACATACCAAAGAAACACTATTTTCAAGAGATTTTAACTCTAAAATGACATGTTGAATTTTGGAACTTTTTAGAGGCTTTGGATTTTCTGTCTCTTTTTGGGGTGGAGGAGAGGCTGCTTTGCAGACATGTTTGCCAGCCCAGAGATGATGGCACAGAGCGCAGTGCCCAGACAGGAGGCACAAAGTCACCCATTTACAGCAGTAGAACCAAGCCAAAGAGGCTCCAAGGGTGGTCAGACTGGATGATCTTAGTGGTCCTTTCCAACCTTTATGATGCTTTGACTTCTCTGTGCTGGCCAAAGGATCCCCTGGTCATCCCAACTCTGTAGCTGGTGCTCTTCTAATGGGAAGCACTCCTCTCAATTTCCCTCTTTTTAGCCATCCCAGAGGACAAGAGAGCATTCATTCCCATCACAAATGGCAGAGGCAGCCCAGAAGGTAGCTTCACTGTAGCACATGGCCCTGATTCTTTCTGTCATTGGGCCTCCTTTGCCATGGGATTTTGGCACTTGTGCTGCCATAAGGAGCAGGCAGTGGTTTGGTTGTGCAGCGCTGATGCTGGGGCACTGGGGCACACATCTCACTGCTGTGAGGGGCAGCACGAACTGCAAAGTATTTACTTCATGCTGATGCTCTGAAACGTTGCTTTTGAGTGGAGTGAAATTGCTTTACAGTATGAGCCAAAATATGGTTTTGAACTACGTTAATCCTATTCTAAGCATGCTCTGCATTTAGCATAGCAGGGGCAGCTCAGGACCTTTGCAGCGCTGCTGCAGTGTTTATGCTCTCCATCCTTTCTGGGCTGATAGCTGCTCTGGGCTGTGTTGTTGTGAACGTGTGTGTTTGTATCTCTCCTGTCCAGAATGAAAAATAGCTGCTCTCTTTGATCTTCCCTCCTCTGCTAAAAAGTAACCCCAAATAATCCCTTTTATTACATGGGGTAGGTGGTGACATGAGCCAGGATTGGAAAAAAATGTGACCCTCCTTTTCAGCCATTGCTAACTGTGAAATGTAGAATCTCTGTCCAGGTAAAAAATTTGAGTTGTCATAGCAACAGCAGGATGGCTATTTATTTTTGGATTTCCATTTTCACTGATTTATTTAACACATTGACAATCCATTTATAATGAAGAGGAATTGAGAGGGTTTTTGTTTCCAGCTAGGTTTGTACTAAACTGAGGTTGGGTTACTTTCCTTTGTAGAAAATAAGCAAGATAAAAATGGTAAATAAAAAAGGAACCGTGTAGATTTCCGGGGCTTTTCTTGCAGATAAATCCTTGTGCTGAGTGGAGCATAGGACAGTGAAAACATGGTTTATTTGTGTGTTTTGTGTCTCCTGGAAGAACTTCAGCATTATAAAATGGAGCAGAGCTTTAAGTCCTGTGCAGCGTGAAGCAGGAAAGCAGCAGGTGCTTCTTTCCACCTGCCTCTGCTTGCTTGCACGCACCTGATGCCAAGCAGAGGACAGCAGAGCCATTGCACACAGCTCCTGGGCTCCTTGCAAGAGTCAGGGAGCACCCAGGGCCATGAGCAGAAGCATCCTTCTCACTTGGGCTGCAGCTCTGCCAAACTCAGTGCTTCAAATTCTCCTTTTCCTCTGCAGCATTTCTATGGGAGCAGATGGGAGGTCTGGGGCTCAGAGGAGCTGCAGAGCAGCCTGGGGTTCAGGCAGCCCAACTCACTGTGCTTCTGCATGGGTTGGGTCCAAAATGGGGAATAATTGGCCCTATCTCATCCTGGGGTGTTTGTGTTGAAGTTGGCTGTGTTCTGTTTTTGGGACTGCTGATTCTTTGCCAGGCCAGGGGAGGTCAGTGGCCCTTCACTGAGAAGATGTGTCTGCAGGGCTTTGTGTGATGGCTTCAGCCATCCCTGGGTAGGAGCAGCTTTGAGTCTAAACAAACAGGCAACCGCAAATTAGTGGTACCTGGGAATTTTTGCAGCCTTACGCTGTGTTACTCAAAGCTTTTTGACAACAGTGCCATGTAACAACAACAAAAAAAGCACCCAAAAACCCAATGAACAAGAAATACCTATTCGATGTATCTTCTACCTGGAAATCTCACCTCAGTGCACACCTTCAGGCACCATCAGATGTTAACAGCCACGCAGCCAAAGCAGGCTTTAATATTTGGTGGCTTTGGAAAGCATCAGAAAATGGAGATGATTGAGGCAGGTTTTCCAGAAATGAGCAGTGAAAGCAGAGTTGGAATAGCAGAAACAAACCCAGCAAATTTCTGCCTGAGGAATGCGTCTGAGAGCACACAAATGGAACGAATCTCTCCGTGTTTTTCTGCAATTCCTCTGCAGATTGGCTCCTCTCTGAGTTTGTTCTGTGATGGATTTGGGTGACTAAGATTGATGGCCATAGAAGAGCTGGTACTGATGGCACATTTATAAGGCTCAGTAAAAATGGTGAGCCTGGCAGGTACTGGGGGAGCTTTACATCATTTTTTTTTTAGCATCGCTGTCCATGGCCTGGGTCTGGACTGTTCTCAAGACAAGTGAGAAGGGCAGCCAGCAGCCAGCACAGTGTTGCACTTGCAGTCCTGATCCATTAATTTGTGAAATGGGGGCTTGTTGTTGGGCCATGTGCTTCAGGGAAAGGTGAGCTCTGACCTTTGTGTTCGGTCAAATCAGCATTATTTCTGTGTCTGATGTCGAGCTTGCAGGAGCAGAGTGCTGTCCATCAGAGTCGTGGAGCTTTCCCCATTTATCCTAGGGGAGGCTCAGCTTGCAGATTGTCTTGGGGGCTGAGAGTTGGGGGAAGGGTGGGAAAACCCAGGAAATCAACTTCCAGACATAAATACAATATGGACAAGTCATAAACATTATTAAAGCAAGTCTATCCCTGCAGGGCAGGTTTTTCTTCATAATGCTTTCCTGATTACGCTTCCGCAAAGCTGGGGAAGTGAATAGTGGGCTGATTATCCATGGACCATGATCTACATCAGTGTAAAACTGTTTCCATTGTATGTGAGAAGAGAACTTTGCATATTTACTGGAAGGGAATAGCCATCCTGCTTCTTATTCTGTCCTCAGATTCACAGTGGGCCTGATCCAAAACATAGCTGTGTCAATGGGATTCTTTGTTTGGGCTCTTCTTATGTTCCACATTACCATTGCAAAACCTGCCCTGTTTATCATCTTAAATATACATGCCATAAATAGACCCAGCATTGACACAGTTTGTGATCAAACCCCAAGCTGATCCATCAAACACTTTGGAAATAGGCTGATCAATGTACAGGCAATGGGAAATTGTTCCAAATATCCAACATAAGTGGGGACAAACCAAACAAACCCAAAGCAAAAATGACTGACAGATAGCAACAGAATGATCTCTAATTGCTTTCAAAAAGCCGTCAATAAAAAACCATCCTTGAGAGAAATCCAGGTCATTTGACATAGTGTTTTCTTGGACAGCTCCAGTTGTGATGCTCACCTGAAGTACCTGAAGTGCCTTTGTTAAGTTTCCATGTGCAGGGTGGCACTGCTTGTTGTAAGAATCTGAATCTGCTCCTTGGGCAATAGCCACGAAGCATCAGGCAGAGATTTATGTTAGCATCTGTATCACATAAAGGGCTGCTTATCCTCAGTGCAGTCAGAGTAGTAGAACACTTTGATACAAGTGCACAAGGTGCATTGCTTTCTTTATTCGACGATAGAATTCTTCCCAACATCTTAATTAGCATTCATTTGCAATGTAATTCTGGTGCTGCAACAATTTGTACTGGAATTCTGATGGCTATGTTCCAGCACTTTTTTTTCCCCCACTATCACATTTCACAATCTTTTAAATATCTCTCTCCTGTAAACTTCAGTACAAAGTGAAAGTCCTCTTATGCAATCTAAGTGTAATGCATCTGGGTATTGGTTATCAAACACAGCAGTTCAGACAGATCTCAGGTTTTCAGAAATAAAAGAAGTAGCCAACATAAAGCGGTGTAAATAGGAATTTCTGAGGGATATGCAATAGAGTAAGGGCATGACTAAGGGCTCTCAGAAAGTTGAGGGCTCCACTTCAATATCAGAAATCCAGAGTATCGTTTCTGATTTTTGTTAGCATAGCTAAGAATAAAAAACTCTCATTTCCAATTTTAATGCTAAGTGACACTTTGCATAATCTGCTTAGAGGGTCACTCTGTGCTCCTACAATCCATGCTGTGGTTCAAACACCAGCCCTTGTGCAATGAAACAGAGATTCCATGCAGTTATACAGAGCAACAAAGGGGTATCTCAAAGATGGGCACCCATAAAGGGCTGTTGGTTCGGGTGTTCGTCATGAAAACACTGAGAAAGCAAATGATGGCCATCAGTGGTCAAGATAAAGCATTCTGTTGTCAGTTTCTAAAAGTGTGTGGAAAGCTCTTGGTTTGCTGGAGGAGGAAAATGTTGGGGTACCCCAGAGAGAGTGCCTGGGACTGCTGGGTGCGTGGACACGGAAGGTTGGGGTTGGCTTCAATGCAACTGCTTGTTCTTACTGGTTTAACAACATGTAAACTGCAGAGCACATTCCTTGTGTTTGCTGCAGTGTCCTGGTGAGTTATGTATTTACTGTGCTGTTTCTGATGATCTGGGTGTATCGTCCTGTTATCCCTTCAGCGTGTCATTCTGTGACAGTTTTCTGCCCACGTGCAGAATCGCCTTTCCTACCTTTGTCTGCATTCTCTCTCTTCTGTTACATCTTTGCTGCGTTGTATCTTATTGCATCCCGTCCTGTTCTGCTGCAGAATTCAGTAGGACTTAGGAAGGCAGCAGTTCCAAACCCTGCTAGCTCACCCCAGCTCTGTCCTGGAAAGCCCCCTGCACTGACAATGAGACATAGATCAGCCTTTCTTCCCATTCAGCCCTTGGCTTCTTTGGTAAGACGCCTAAGATGGATGCTTACTGTGATAATGGTGCTGACATTCGCTCACCAGGAATTGGAGTGCGACCATAATTTCATGTCATATAGGTCTCCAGTAACAATCAAACGCTAATGAGTGCCAGGCCATTAGAGGCCTGGCTTGCACTCCAGTAGTGTCCCACACTCAGTGTCCTCAGCCCATTATCCATTGTATCTGCTAGATATTGCTACAGTTTGCCCTAGCAGCAGAGATGTTGCACAACCACCCAGGGCTATTCTGTTTAGGCTGAATGCCATCTTTTCTGGGCAAGTGTACAGATCGTGTCTTGAACTGTGCCAGACACTCTGTGGTTCATTTTCTGCTTGTGAGCCTGGCTGAACAAAAAAGGCTATACGTATACGGACCAGTAGTGCTCATGTTACATACAATCTGACACCCAGTAGATGGTCTTTGGGGATTAATGAGGCACCCACTGCTGTACAGCATGTTTTGGCAATGGGGAAGGCTGGTGAATCCCATGCCTGTCTTTCTCCTGTGTCCTTGGGTTTCTTTTTGGCACATACATGCAACGAAGTACAAGATGCAAATACTGCCAAAGCTTCCAGTAGAAGAGATGACATTTATATTGTTATACAGTTTGCTGATCTAAACATACCATTGCCTTGCCTTGATAGCCCAGGGCAAGCGCTAATCAGCTTCTTTCATGGGCACCACGCCATCTGAAAGGGTGAACACAAATAGAGACAGTATGTGCATCATCTAGGAGTGTTGCAAGAACACGATTCCCAGCTGAGAGGATCCAAATGTGTCTGTCTCCTGCTCTTGCATGTTGGCATGAAAGAGAAAAGCGACAGCGTTAAATATAATGCATTTGGAATAAATCAAGGTTATATTCCTTAGCTGCTTCAAGCAAGTTTTCGTTATATATAGGTCACACTATCAACTGATGTAAATTGGCATAGCTTCACTTTAGGCGCTGGAGTTGATGGATTTTGATGTGCTGAACATCTGGCCCCGTGTGATTGCACTCCTTCCCTGCATGGAGCTCTGCTACAGGTAGAAAGAAGACGCCTAAGGAGAGGTTCTGTTCGTATTTTCCTCTCTGGGACATCATCAGAGGTTGTTTGGTCTAAAAGGTGACAGAAGATGAGGAGTTTGGGCCCCGATGTTGTATTTGCAGCTCTGTCACTGATACTTGATGCTGGGCAGTTTGCCCTCTTAGTACCAGCATGCCTTGCTTTACCTACAGTCTGTGTCAGTACTTTTATTTAATTAGTACCTCACTACTAAGGGCATTAATTAAGATCATAGCTGCAACAAGGGAAATTCTGCTTGGATGTAACAGGAGAACAATAACAGAACAGGGAGAGCAGTTTAGAGTTGAAATGGATTCTTAAGCTGAGCCACATTTCTTGTGGAGTGTGAGCTGAAGTCTGCTAATGATTTTGTTTTCAAATCTTCAAACTTCACTTGGCTTTGGGTCAAAGATGTTTTTATTTGTAAACAAACCATGTGTTTTCTCAGAGGTGGGAGGATGCTTTGGAGTTCTTGTTGTTCCTTACTGATTTACCTTAGACAATCCTCTCCACCCTTCTGTAAAATCAGGAGTGCTGTTAGTGATCCCCCTACCTGCCTCAGTTATTGTTGAAATTAAGTGATGAATAGTTGTACAGTGTTCTGTATCATATCTATATAAAGGTTCTGTAAGACAGCGCTGCACTGCTGGCACTGCAGGAGCTGCATCTCTCACAGATGGGATTTAGGAGTTAATCAACTTTGGCAGAACTCAGACTTTTGCTGTTGCAGCTTTTTTTTTTTTTTACTTATTTCTTTTAATTCAGAATACAGACCAGCCCTTTGAGTGCTGTTAGCTCTGTCAGCCCCATCGTTCAGTGTCACAGCACAAAGTATCTGTAAGAGATTCAGTGCTATTTAGAAAGTGTTGGTTAGCAACTAGATGTAACTTATGAGTTTAAATTCTTTTTGTCCCATTTAGGTGAACGTTGGCTGAGAGAGAAGGAATAAAGCAGTGTTTTACAGCAGCCCAGCAGCACAGGAGGTACGTATGTTTATTTTCCATAATTCTGTTTAAGTGTTTTTAATTCCTACGTCGTGATGATTTGATTGTTTTTAAAAGAGGGCTGTGGAATCCCAGCTTCAGAATATAAGAGATTGAGAGTGACACGCACATGAGTCTGGTCACAAACAATGAAAGTAGAAGTTTGAGCATGGAGTTGTGCTCAGTCAGCACTGTCAGCATTAGGAGAGTGAATGTGAAAGTTGGCACTTGGTCTTGCTGAGCCTCCTACAGCTGGCCTCAGCCCAACCATGCAGCCTGTCTGCATCCCTACATCAGGCCTTCCTTCCCCCAGGCACGTCAGTGCTTCCTCCCAACTTGGTGTGCAGTACTTCCTCCCAACAAGGCGTTATCTGCAAAATTACTGAGGGTGGAATGTGCTGTCCCCATGTTACCTGCATTCTGCAGGCCTGGACTCACTGTTCTTTTTAGGCAGGTATCAAACGCTCAGCTTGTGAGCAGTGCTGAATTCTCCAGCAGTCAATGGCTGCTTGTGGAGATTGCATCTAATTCCACTACTGAGTGTGAATTTCCTTCTCTTTCAGGATCTGGCAGTACTGGTGAAGTCCTTTCTCTGAACCAGACAACAGAAGCTGCTCTCCTAGTTCATGGTTGCTCCTTCCCACTGGCAAACAACCTCGGGGGAATCTGCTTTCAGGTGAGATATTCAGCATTCAGTCAATTGAACTGATTTTTTTTCTTTTCTCCCCTCTATTGGGAGACCTTTGCTGATTGTGATCTGAAGTGATAATTAAGAGATAGAAAACCTTTTAGCCTGTTGCTAAGCTCACAAATCCATTGCTTCTGCATAGTTGATTTTTTCCCCGTTTCTATTCTTTGAATTCTTATTCTTTCAGTTAGCTCCTGCTACATCTTGTGCCTCGTTACAGCTAAAATTGAGCTCACCTGTGAATTTCACACTAAATCTAAAGGCAATACTGTGTCAGAAGGGAGTTTTGGTGGGGTGTTGGTGCTTGTGCAGGTTACAGAAGGAGAACGAAGACCAGCAGGTTGGGTTCAGTATTGAATAATAGCATCATGTAGAGGTAACACAAAGAACTAATCAGAGACAGGAACAGAAAAAGGACTTATCTTCTGGAAGAAAGAAAGTCAGGTAGAATGAAAGGCAAACCTGAAAGCAGTGAATCTGTTTTACATCCGTGAAGGCAGAGGAGTGCCACCTGGGATCAGCTTGGCCATCAGCAATGCTCCATGCTGCAGAGTTCCATAGCAACAAATTTTTAACTTGAAATCCCTGGCTGCAAGGGTGCACACTGACTAGAAAATGGGCTCATGTTTCTCTGAAGTCATTAAAAACTCACTTTCTTTAATTTTTCACCCACCATCCTGCTCAGAAAATTGACTTATTTTTGAAGCCCTTAATTAAGCATGAAAATCTAGCGTTAGGCAGCTGCTGTCGTTTTCTTCCTACCCCTTCAGCAAAAGCCCCAGTGTAACATGTTGCACTGGGCTCTGAGGTTGCAGGATGGGTTGCTGGTGATGAGCAGCAACCAAACCTGCAGCACATGCCCAAGGGCTTGCAGTCAGATGAGTCACATGTCGAATGGGCCAAGTTTAATCCCAGAGAGAATGTTACAACACAGGAAGAAAGCCCTGAAAATAACAGGAATTGGTACAGTATTTGGACCGTAAACACAAGTTAGAACAGTCTGGATATTTGCTCTAATCCTCTCTGATTCTATTTTGAATTGCAATGTTCCTACTTGCTAAACCACTTTCTGTTTTTACACTTTTTTACCATGACATAAGGAGGAGGGATATTTTGGAAACTGGAAAACTGCCACTTGCACCAGAATGGCATGCCACTAATTTCTGCAGGTCTGTTGAACTGAGCATTGCCACTCTGTAAGCTCTGTCAGCCTCCTCTAGGGTTCCCCATAGAGATCCCCACCCTCTTACAAGGCAGGCCATACCCCAGGTGAGAGCAGTTCTGTTTCCAAGCTCTCACCTGCTTCAAATTATGTCCTTGGAAATGATGCTCTGAGTATTTGAGAGGGGAAGAGGTTGATGTATTGAGGGTTCCTCTAAGAGCAACAACAATTCAGTGAGCCCAAAAGTGCCCAAAAGACAATGAGTGCATCCTTAATGCAGCCAGGATTAAACATTAATGTGCTTTTATTTTTTATTTTTTATTTTTATCTTTTTTACCTGAGCAGAAATTTGGGAGAGTGGTTTAATGTCAGATAGTGTATTTTAATGGAGGCCTGGAAGAAGAAGAAAAAACCTTCCTGTGTCCACTTGTTTCTTAGGTACACCACATTACCCACAGCCAACCTCGCCACTCCCAGAGAGAGTTTGTGTAAGTCCTAAAATAATTCCATTCCTCTGTCCCACAAATATTCCCATTCGGTCAGCTTTATATAGAGTAATTACTGTTTAACATGGCAGTGCAGCTGGGTCAGGGCTTATTTTGGGGTATGAGATATAAAAAGCTGTTTGTAAAAAGAAAAAAAGTGAAAGAGACCATGTTTGTCAATCTGTCATTCTAAACAAATGAGCCTGGAAACTTGTTAGTTTACTTACTTTTAAGAGGTGGCATTCATGAGAGCCACTGGCATTGGTACCAAAGGCACAATGTAGCACTTCAGTTATAGAAATATAACTGTTGGAAACAACATTCCATTCCTACATAATGGAGAGGGAGCCAGGTTTTGTGGTGGCACGTGTCGAGGGAAGGGCAGAAAGTTGTGACCAATGGACACGTGGGAAGCTCAGGCGTTTTGTGGGCAGGTGCAACGTGCGACTGCTGGAGAAAGGCATCTGGAAGGATGTGCCTCGACTCCTTGCATCTCATTCAAGCAAATCTTTGCATTTTCTGTGCCTGAAGCACTGTGCACAGAGCAGGCAGCTCATTCCCACAGCTGTGCTGTGGTGTAATTAGCTCTGTTTTACAGCTGGGGAAACCAAGGCAGTGAAAGTATTGAGTTGCTCCCGATGACCTGGTGAGTCATATCTTGGATCTTGGGTTTGAGCTCAGGATTTGCTGGCTCTTGTGCTTCTTTGCATTTTTTCAGACCGTGCTGAGTCAAACTTCCTTCTGATTGTAGTAACTCTGATACGGATGTATGTATATTTAATATTCACACATGTATTTTTATTTTTGTGCGTATTGACTATATGTGTGTAAGTATAAACAACAACAACAACAAATGTGACTATGTATATGCACGTATCATTTCTTATCTGTTCCTAAAATACAGGTGTCTCTGTGGGAAAACAGTTCTGAAGCTGTTTATTGTACAATAGTTCAGGAAGTTGAGAGGATTGTATTCTCTTCTGTGGTTTCCCATGCTGGGCAGCTCGTTTCACCTCAAAAATTAGCATCGTACTCTGGTTCACAGAAGACCCCAATATTTTTAGTAGTCATAGGAAAGAATGTTGTCCACTGGGACGGAGCAGGAGGCTGTGGATCAGGACTCAGGGTTTGGTTGTCTTTTTCTACTTATTTTATGGCCTGGGACTGTTCTTATCACTCTTCTGTGCCTGTGTTTAATAGCAAAACGGGACTAGTAACGTTGAGTTACCTTGCATAGAACTATGAAAAAATGAAATTGAAGTTTGGAGACCTTTTACTAGCCTTTGGCATCAGAGAAATAGAGCAGTTACAAGATGTATTCCTGTGGTTTGGCTTTATTAATAATATGAACTCCTTTCGATATTGTACTAATGAAATGAAGCTGGGAAACAAACCAGAAGCAGATAAAGACAGAAGTTGAAATCCTTCATGAACAGTTATACAATGTACTAAGAAAGGATGGCTATATCCTTGGATTGTTTCTTGTAAAAATGCTGAAATGCACACAGAAAATAGTTTTCTCTAGGAAACAAAAAATAGAAGAACAGTGCCATTCCAGTGTTTTTTAAAGTGAGATCTGAAAAGAGAGATGCTGGGAATTACGAAAACGTTTCAAAATGAAAAGTTGGAAATGAATTTGAACGAAACCTTTTGGCTCACGAATGGCTCTCAGGTTTCTTGACTCCTCCTTCTCTGCCAGCTATGCCTGACTGCTGGTAAATGGCAGCCTGAAAGCCTTGAGGTCCAAGTGGTGAGGCGGAAACAGATATATCATGAGCAGGATTGGGGTGTGAACAAAGTGAGCTCCAGCTTTGTTTCCTTTGCCAGCACTGCTGTGTGCAGCCGTTAGGGTTGTACAGAATGTCTCAGTATTGCTGTGGGACAGGCAAAGAAGCAGGTGTCTGAGCACTCTGTATCCCTGGGAAAGAGGCTTTATTTCCTTCCCCTCCCTATGTTTGCTGTCTGATCATCCATTAGGCTTATATCCATATGTTTCTTATTGTTGCTGCCCTAGGTTGAGCCTGCTGCAAGGTGGAGGTGAAGAAATGCGCATCCATCCTTTTTTGCCTTCTTGTTGCAGAACTCACCAACAAGACCATTCAGGACTGAATTCATTTCCAGGTAAGGAAGAACCCCTTCCTACTTGGGTGGTGAAGTACTCAATCAAAAGTGAACTGATCACCGTAATGGTCAAAGCAACACAGGTTGTAACATACCAGCTTCACCTTTGCATAGAGTATTTCCTACACGTAAGAATCTAATTGGTTCAGATAAATGCTGTTGTGTAGACACTGAGAGGAAGTAGAAAAGAAGTCTGATCCCAGGCCGTCAGGGACAGAATCTTTTTTCACTGTAGGATGCTTCTTGAATTAGTCTGAAAGAGCTCTCGTTTTATTTAAGAGGTTTTTATTGATCTACAGGGCTTCGTTCATCGGTTCTATCTTCTTGAGTGGCTGAAGCAGACTTAGCTTACGATAGGAGTTCTTATTTGAGTTTGTTTTATCAGCTCAGTTGTTGCTAAATTTCATGCTTTTCTTCTCTGGAAAGAGGCACATGGTTTAGAGAGAGAAAAAAAGTGTACATTTCCTTCCAGTCCATTAACTTTCTTTCATGGAGCTCTGTACCAGTTTGAGTGCACAATTGGGAGGAATCAAAACACAGACATCTAGACTATTACATAAGATCAAAAAGAGAACAGAGTTGTTTTGAAGCTGAGTGTAATGTATTTGTCCAAAGTCATGAACGTTTTTGAGAACTCAAAACATTCTTCCTGTTCTGCCTTAGGATGAAACTTAGACCATATCAGCTGGAGAGAGATCCCAAAATACTTGAAGCCAAATAACTGTAACTGTAGACCTGATTCAGGATCCTTACAGAGGAGATCAAGTAGGGATTTGAACCTGATTTTTAGATGGGCTCTTTTTCTCTTTTTTCCTTCTAAATTCAAAGTCCATCTTATGTTGAAGAACCCATCCCCATGGATGTCAGAAATATGAATGAATTCAGGTCAAAAACTTAGAATTTTTTTTTTTTTAACTGATCCAACTGCTCCCCCAGTAAAAATAAAAAAATAAAAAAAATAAAAAGGTTGGCAGTGGAAATTTCCAGAGAACATTTTCCTGTCTTGCCTCATAGTTGTATTATGTTGTAACATCTAAGTTATAACTCTTCCTAAATGAACCTGCTTATTGTAAAGGACAAAAAGCACTGTGTACATATATCGATTGTGCATATGTCCAACCACAGTGGATGGGTTTGCTGGGTTCCCTGGCCTCTTGTAGTTGTGTGTTCCTCTGTTAGGAGCAGGCTGGAAGCTGGACTGAAGTCCTTCTGCTGTCAGTCACTTGTGGTCCTGGACAGAAAAAGAAACACCAGTTTTTCTTCTGTAGTCCGGATACTGACTCACCTGTGTGGCAAAAGAAAATAGCCAAAGGGCTGCTGTTCCCTGGTGTCCCAATGTGCCTGGGGATATTTCATCAGGGAATTTAAAGCTTGAAGGCTGGGGCTGGTTCACTAGTTAACTGTACTTAACTTGGTGATGCACTTGATCTCCTGGTGCCTGAGGTCCCCATCCTTAAGAAGTAGTTTTATTTTGTGGTTGCTTTTAAAGCCATTGGCAACATCTGGTTGTTTTACATGGGTGTTGCAGACATGTGATGTTGGTTCAAGGCAGCATTACTTATAGTTGGAAACTGATTGCAACTCATCTGCCCCTTCTTGTTCCAGGCCTTGACCTGGGCTGTGGTGGGACTGGGAACCATCCCACTGCTGCTGTGCTTTTCTTCCTAATAATGTGTTTTTGTGGCTGCAAGATGAAGAAACCACTGTTCCCATGTCTCTGCAGGCCAGTGGTGACCAAGGAGCATGGCTATGGAGGCTGGCTTGTCACACATCATCCTGTATCTGGCCAGGAAAGCTGTCTGTGGCCTTGTGGATTGCTTCCGTGCTGTGTGCCCACCCCAGAACAACTCTGGAGGCCTTCAAACAATGCATCTTCATACATCCCTGCAGGAGAGGGTATCACTTATGGCACTACAGGGAAGATCTCTCCCCTGCTATGCACCTTTTTGTTATTCTCGTAGCTCATTGCCCTGAGGAGCACCCAAGCTGGGAATACTAGTTCAGGTGGGCTACCAGAAAAAGTTTTCTGCATACATCTAGATTGGTGCTGGGGCAGGATGGTCTTTGATTCACACTGGCTTACCTTCTGCAGAGCAGGACTGGAGCATTCAGCGCTGCCTTTCCTTGGCAGCTCACTGCAGTGCTGCTTTGCTATCCGTCTGCCATCCATGCTCACCTCTGCGAGAGCGGCTGATGCAGCTAATCTGTGCTTATCTGAATGCAGAGGCATAGCAGCAAGAGATTTCATGCAAATGTAGCATCGTGCAGCCCCGTTCCTTCTCACAAACTATTGATTACGTGTCTGATTTGCTCTCCCCTGATAATAGGCCATAGGCAGAAGCCAATAGGGCGAGGAGGACGAAAACCTGTCATGATCATTCGATGCAGCTGGTGAGCCAATGGGAGGAGAACACCCGTGGATTGGGTTGGGAGAGAGTAAGGCTGGGGGAACTGTCTTAGCAACAGCAGAAAGCATCTCTTTCCCCCTCCCACTGTGCAACCATACTGGAAAGTTCCTGATGATGTTCCTTAATGTATTTGTCTCGCCCATGCCAAGTTTGTACGTGATTTGTTTGACTTTGATGTGTCTGCCAGTTTACCCCTTTCTCTCCTTTGGAGAGGATAGAAGGGCATCTTTTCTTTGTCTGTCCTACTGAAACCAACTAATGAGCTCAAGGTAAAGTGATCTCATGCTGGATTCATTGCCCATGCAAGCCCTGAGTGAGTGAGTGAGTCTTTTTGTGGTTGGTATTTTCCTTTTGACATCTTTTCAAGACAGCTAAAGCAATGCAGAGCTGACACCTTGCCTAGCATGAGCTTCATGGTGTATTGTTGCACTGAAGGATAGGCAGCCTGTTGTGGTAGTGGGAGCTGGACACCTTGTGGTATTCTCAGCTCTGTTAAAGAATCCCTGTATGAAGTCAGGTGTATCCCTAGCCTTCAAATCCAGATTCCCTTACCAGGCTGCTGGGTTCTTTGGTCTGGCAATGAGAAGATAAGCTTTCACTGTGGAGCCCTCCCTGTGATCTGTGGGCTGAGAGAAGTCAGTCCACAGATCGTGCTGCCTTTCCTCTTATCTTTTATCTGCCTTTCAGCAGGAACTGTTCTTTCTGTCTCTCTGCCTCTCTCATGGTCAATCCATCATTGGTTTAACCAACCGAAAATTCAAAAGGCAGTTAAATTTGTCTAAACCTTTTGAACATTTACTGAAAGCCAAACATTGGCACTTTCAGCACCCCCTTGAAAATGACCTTCATTGTCCTCCTCTCACCTGCTGCCTCCTCTGGCTCATAAGCATTCACACTTTTATCTCATTATTTGCATGCTGATAATAGACATAGATTTTGTTAGTCCTGCATCTGTCGAGACGGCGGGGACAATAATAGAAGCACCGTTGGGACCAATATATATTGGTCATAGGAGAGTGTCCAATGATGTCTGGGTCAGGGAGCCTTTAACTGCAGTGTCAGGGAATTTAGTCAGCTGTCATCGCTTCTTAATTAAAAATAGCCGAGACTCACTTACATTCCGTTGCTGTGTGTTAGCTCATTTGTCATCTTGTCCTTTGCTCTCCAACAACATCCCGAAACACCCTCAAAAAGGAGAGTGGGGAGAAATGCAGCAGGTAGGAGGGCAGCTGGATGGAGAGCAGATAACCTGTGCTGTGAGCTGCTCTTTGGGTCCTGTGGGAGTTTAACAGGATCCAAAGGGGATGGGGATACACAGCATCACAGTGTGCAATGTACTCTGCGTGTATTTTGTGTCTATGTATAAAATTAGCCTCTGTGCATGCATGTGTCAGGGAATAAATCAAGCACTAACTGTCCTGAGGTTAGAACTTTCCTTGGGGACAAACCAGCTTGTATTTTTTCCATCCTGGCTTTCCAGCACCTTCCTCTGGTCCAGTACTCTGAAGGACAGAATGTTTTAACAGTACGATCCACTCAGACCTTTCCTATGTACACAAGCGATTGGATTCCTTATTCCTTGCTAAATGGAATTTAGCAGTATCTGTGATTGCTATCACCTTCCAGTAAATTTCACTAATTTATTTGTGATATTCCTAGGGGGACAGGGAGATGGGAGG
Source organism: Phasianus colchicus (assembly GCF_987193195.1). Lineage (NCBI taxonomy): Eukaryota > Metazoa > Chordata > Aves > Galliformes > Phasianidae > Phasianus > Phasianus colchicus. Next base: position 3,891,888 of record NC_143458.1, on the reverse strand, counting down.
TTACACAGAGGTCCAGGAGCTGCAGAGGGAGATAAATAGCATATTGTAATATCATTACTGAATGAAAATGTAATCCCCTCCCCCTGCCAAATAAAAAAGAGTATATTGTGACTGTAGTTAATGCTTGGAGCCGAGGGACAGTTTTGGCATCAGGAGAATTTTTCAGGCTTCCTTTTTACAAGTAAATCAGAGGTGGAAGGGCATTAGGCTGACTAACTTCCTGAACTGGAAGTTGCATCCGGACTACCATATTTAATTGTCTATGATTGACCTATCTTCCATGAGTTTTGCTAATCCATTTATGAACTTGTTTATATATTTGGCCTCCGCAGCATTGGGTGGTGATGAATCCCACCATTAAATCACATATTGTTTGAAAAAGTTCATCCAGGATGTCCTGTACAATGCTATCAATCTGTCTGGTGAGTAAATGGATGGCTGTTGCCAGGGCTTGAGATTCCCTCAGCCCCACGTTGGTGGTCATTTCCCAGCAGACCACTTCCATCCCTTGCACCAGACCTGCAGTGCTACAGCACCCACCTGGGGCTGCAAGGGAGCTCCTGCATAAGGTAGCTTCCATGGTCCCTCTGCTGAGCAGTGATTTTTCTGGGTGTACACAGTTATTGCTCCTGCCCACATGAGTGAAGATCCAGTGATACTTGGTATTTTTGCTAGAAGTGTTTATTTCCTGTACAGGGGAAATTCACATGCATTTTGTGGGATGAACCCAGAGGTTCTCTTCAATCTGCTCAGTTTTTCCTGAGTCCGTAGGGCAGTTTGTGGGAAGAACGAGGGGAAGACACCTGATTTGAGTTTGTATTGTTCAGGGATTTTGAGTTATTCTCAGTTATACTGATGCAGGGAACAAGAAGCAACAGGTTCTGCTCATCTGAACCCTAAGTCACCAAGCGAAGGACAGACCTTTGTGTTAAAGATGTTTTCAGAGTGCAGTATTTTTTTAAAAAACTAATTAAGCTCTGATGACTTCAGCTGTATTTTCAGCTTCTGATTAAGGCCATGATACTAATTAAACTCTTGAATTATTAAAAATGCAAATAGTCAGACCTGTGTGCAACAGCAGAATTGTGTTTCCATGCTCCAGGACAGCAGTTGGGAGTATTTGGCAGAATCCCTTGTGGTGACAAATATTTCATCTCTATTTTTTTTTTCTTATGGCTGCACTCCAGTGGATGCAGAACTTGAAAACATGAGCTGCTGGGGTAAATGTCTCAACTGCCTTGCAGCTAGGCAAGGAAGTTTGATTAAAATACAGCAAAGTTTTAGAAGGAACCTTGGGTCTCTTAACATCATGACTGTGGCATTTTCACTGAATGGGCAGCTGGGATTGAAATACCATTTAGTCCTTTGAGAGCAAGTCTGCTGCCAGCAGCAAAACTCTTGGAGCTGCATTTAGACTGCATACTTTGTTGTCAAAGTTCAGGAGCATGATAAATTATTTAGACCTCTAGATGTCCCGCCAGCCCCTATCTCTCTGGCATCCCTGTTAAGATGCATGCACCTTTACTTAGGCATCTATTGCAGGAGGTCTGGTTGTGCCCTTTCCTTCAATACAGGTATATATATTTTTTGTGGCACTGCTAAACAATGGGATTCAGAAGGATGTTTTGATCTCCTTGCTGTCTGTATCTCGTCAGGAACCAGGGACAGAGTAACAGCCATCCCTGTGCACCGACACGTCTTTGTAATTGTGAATAGGGCTCATTTCTTCTTCAGATGGATGGTGCAGACCCACAACCAGTGGGGCTCTGGGGTCAGTTAGCAGGACTTTGGAGTAAGGTGGAGAAGCACTGCAGGCTGGGAACTGGGTGGGTAAACACTGCCTGTGACTGGCTCCCCAGTGCTGCCCTGTGCTTGGGTTGTGAAAGTAATTTCTGTGTTTACTGTAGAAGGTGTAACTCCAAAGCCTGTAGTGATGCTCTGAGTAATGTCCCTGTCTGTACCCTGGTCACTCTTGCAGCCCTGCTGGTAGAGGCAGTGGCCAGTGGGACTTGGACACATCTGTCCCTTCCCACACCCCTTTTGTGCTGCCATTAAGGAGGCTTGGCTAGAGCTGGCAGCTTTTGCAGCTGGGATATTAGAGGGAAATGGCAGTAGGCAGTCTAGTTATAACCTGCCCAGAGGGAAGTTTCTTCCTAATGCCTATTTAGGTCATAATAAAGACATAAATTAAAAAAAGGTGTGCAAGACACTATTCAAATGCACCAAGTGCTTGTCACATTGAATAAACTGGGATCCTCACTGGTGTGAAGGTATTACTGTTTATTGGAGTCACTTCTCAGATAAAAATATGACCCAGTGTCTTCAGTTGAGTCCAGTCAGTGTCAGGCATGATGGGGAAGCGATGTCGTTTTTGCCTTCCCTTCTCGAATGTCCCTTTAGTGTGTTGAAACAAAGAAATAAGTGGCCATTACTTTACCTATGACAGTTGACTTTTTTTCATCCTCCCACTGTAATGGGCTGCAGGTGTTTCACAGCCAGCCCAAGCTAATAAGGACAGACATTCTGGCTGCATGCCAAAATTATAAAACTGTCCAGGGAGAGAAGAAAAGAAAAGACGAGGCGCAGGGGGGGTGGGAAGGAAGGAAAAAGAAAGCACGGGAGTCACTCCATGCTGAGATTTTGTACTTTTGTGTCTCCTGAAGTGAATACATCAGTCAGGAATCAAAGGTTTGGAAAGTCATTCAGCCCCTCCAAATTAGAAGGCGAGCCATCTGCCTGCCAGGATGGAGCTGTCCTCAAAGGCCGTGGGCCAGGGCTAATCTCAGTGACACAGGGATAAGCCTGGAGCATCTCCTCCAGAGTTACAAGCAGCTCGCCTGGCATCCCTGATCCTGGCCTGGTGCATGCATCTTCCTGCCAGAAAAGCATTTTGGACCCAGCCCTCCCTTTAATGTTGTATCACCATAGTGATGGGCTCCTCTGCTCCAGAGCAGATGAGGAATTGCTGTGGGGCTGTCCAGTGTTAATTAGTGCTTTTTAGGGAAAAGTTCAACTCAGTGGAAGTTACGAGTACAAGGTGCAGCACATTTGGAGCTCTGCAGCCTCTCATCATCTTTGGTTATAGCAGAGTCCTGCCATCGAGTCCCACGTGCCACAGGAAATCCCTTGTGTTTCCTGGAAGTTAGAGCAGTGATGGAAAATCGATGGGAAGGAAAGATGCTCTGTATGAGAACTGATGATCCACATACGTCCTTATGGCTTTGCAGATAATGCTATTTGGAAAGCTTGGGCTGTGATGTGAGATCCCCAAGGTGCTCCATTTTTGGGCAGGAGCCAAAAAACTGCCAGGATAACAGCACAAAGGAAAGCTGGATCTGAGGCACTGGCTGGCTTAGATCATTGGGCTTGAACTGCCCTAAGGCAATGTAGCTAATGCAAGAGATTGGCATCTCCAAATGTACCTCTGGCTGTTGATTGCATGAGTGCCTTGGGGATGTCTCTCACCTGAGGCACTTCAGGCTGCTTCCTAAAGGTAAGTGAGATGTGCTCAGGCCTAAGGGCATGTCCTTGGGTGGAATAGATCCCAAAGCTAGTTCTGGCACAGGGTCACAGAGATGCTCTGATTCCAGAAACTAGACTGCCCATGTAAAACCTACGTCTTCCTACATGCTGCTTGGTGTTTCTGGGTCTGGATTAGCTCTCTCAGACACAACTGGGGTATTCCTGACCCTGTGGCACAGACCTACCTGTGAGTCACATCCAGAATGATGGCAAAGGATGTTAATCAACTCACAGAATATTTTGGGTCTCCGGAATCACAGAAATGGACACATCTGAAATAGATTTACTTCACTGGGTTTAATATGACAGATTTCAACCACAAATTTCTTATCCAGATTTGTTTGGAGCCAGAATATGGTTCAGGCCAAGTGTTTTGCTTTGTTTGTTTATCTCAGATATGGTTTTGGATGCTTAGCAGGAAAAAAATCAATGTTTATGATGTTCATTTCAGATCTCCTTTTGGCAGCTGGATGAGAAAGAAATGCCACCACAAAGGAGAGATCGCTGAGGCAAGGCTGAAGTTGTATTCAAAGGCAACAGCAGTGCTGTGCATTGCAGATGTCATAGAATCACCACCGTGATCAGTCAGCCTCTTCCCTGGAGTGACTCTGAGTTCTGTGAGTAGCATCCTGAGGGCTTAATCTGGGCCTGCATATGAATGTAAAGGTGTTAAAAAATGCTACAACTGAAGTTGGCTTGTTTCAGGAAGGAGTTACGTAGCTGTAAGACTGAAAAGGTTTTAAAAATGGTGTTAAGTCCAATGATTTCTAGTAAGGAGATGGTTGATGAGAAGATGCTTCAGAAAGTGCTTTATAGTGAGACAAAACTGAGTCAGCTTTGGATTTTCTGCTTTTTTGGATGGCTTTTAGTTTTTTGCACTAACCCCAATGGGTACTTTGCGTGGAAAAGATATGAATTCTGACATTGTTTGCAAAGTACTGAGAACACTATGAAATTTCTGAAAAATACAAATAATAATAGTAGTGCAGGGAACAGCAGCTCATCAAATGCATCTTAGAAATCCAGGAGTTCTTTTGCTGATTCATACCTTGAAGTATGCTGTGCTTTGATTTCTGTCTTTGGATGCTGGTAACGTGAGATCTGGGGCAGCTCCTAAGAAACTGAATGCAATTTGGTTTCTTTGAAAGCATTTCAGACAGGACCAGATCTGCAGTTGGTGCAAGCCTGTGTCTACGGTGGCTTCAGGAAAAGTTATGCCTTAGTCTGGGGTCAGGATTTGAATCACACTCCTCAAAAGGTTTGGGTTCTTACAGTTCCCATAACCAGGACTCACTTCTGTGATGGCTTCCTGGTGCTTTGATAGTTCCTTTGGTTAGCTTCAACACAGTTTATGCATATTCAGCTGCTGAGAAGACCAGGTGCCAGTGTAAACCATTCACACTTCATATTTGTGGCTTACTTGGAGTCCAAAAACCTCTCAGGCGTGCAGTGTTTTATAGTGCAAGTACTCCAGAGCAGTTCTCATTCTCTCATGCTGCATGTGCAAGCTCTTCGTTGTAGATTTGCTGTAACATGAAGAACGAGATTACATGTCCTGGGTCACAGTCCTGTTCCACCAAGCATACTTTTGGGTCAGTAGGGAGAAATAAGGTGCAGAAGGCAACTCAGACTCCTGGCAGATTGGATATTTCTCTGAGAGCACCCGTCTGTCCTGGTGATGACAGGGAGGGTCCATGGCCCAGCAGAAAAGGGGCAGATTCAGGGCATCACTGCAGGGTATTGAACATGCTGCAGAGCAAGGTGCCAGGGCTCTGTATGCGGCGTGCTGCTCTGGGAGCTTAGTGGCAGCAACAGGAGGTCCTTTACAGAGATCAGAATTGTGGGTGCACAAAGCTGAATGACTTCACCCCTCCTCATGCTTGGTGCACCCATTTAGTAGCACAGAGGCTGATGGGGTGGGCTGAATCACCTTTGGAAACACTGCTGCCCTTCTGCAGGGTCCAAGAGAATTAGACTCCTAACAAAGGGCTCAGGTAATTGCCTGCATCTCATTGGGGTGAATGGAAGGCAAAGTGAGATATCTTCATGTGATGTCACACACTGCATTGAGGCAAAGCATGGCCTAAGGAAATCAATGGGGAGAGCACCTGGGTCTCTTGGAACGATCCGTGGAGGAGCGGCTTTGCAGTCTGCCAGCTGTTGAATGCTCCTGTTTGCAAGCAGGGGTAAAGATTTTTTTAAAGAGTTGAAGGAGGGCATGGCAGGGCTTCGGATATTTCTGTCAAGGCTTTGCTTTGCTTTGAGGCAGTACCAGTAGCCTGGATTCCCTGGGAGCAATGCATGCCATGCCAGCAGGTGCTCTGCCCATCCATGTGCTGCCAGCCTTCATCCTGCTGCTCTCCCCATTTCCACTATTTCATCTTTGCTTGTGCCACTGTTTTTAATCCCCTTGCCTCATCCCCAGCCCGTGGTGAATATTCAGAAACTCGGTCTCATTTACTGCTGTCCGGGTGCCAGAAATTCAAGTCCAAGGCACTGGGGCTGCCTCTGTGCTGGGAGGACTCCCTCTCGTGGGCTCCACTGCCTGGACCTGGCCCTGAGCTCAGAGCTCAGCAACCCCTAACAGGTCCCCTTGCTTTCTCTCCAAGAACATGATTAGAGGTTTGAAACTGAGCAGACAGCTGGTATACTCTCCCAGGGCAGCCTCTGTGTCTGGGCCTCCATTGTTTTTGTCCAAATCGTATCTGATTGCTTTCCAAGAGCGTTCCAGTCCGTAAAACCAGACCAGGTGCCTTTGGTTGTACTAATTCCTGAAATACCAGCTACGAACAAAAGCATTTTGGTTTGGTCTTAGAAAGGGTATAAAATTAATTTCAATCTGGAATGTTTTTTTTTCCCCATTTAAAACACAAGAATTTTGTCTTACACTTTCCAGACACAAAACTGACCTTTTTCAAATTCGTCCTTTGGTCTTTTACCTATTTTACTGTATTACCTTTTACTGGATCATCAAAATTGCTTTGTGCCGTACCGTTTTCTGAAATCTGACCTCTACATGCATTCTTTGCACCTTGACCTTGGCTTTTTTACATGGTGTAAAACTAGAAGGAAGTCAGATGCTAGATTTTACAGCATTGTGCTTTCCTGTTCTGCTCAGTAATTTGCCAGAAATGAGGGAAAAAAAACCCCACCCAAACAACAGAAAATCTTACCTTACCATCCAAAATTGGTGGGAGGGCTTAAAAGCTCGAGTGGGCTCTCAGCCTTGGTTTAGTTTTCCCTGCCTTTAACTGCCAAGCTGAGTGCTTTGTCCTCCAGACCTCCCTTCGTCTGCACAGCAGGAGCAGTGCTGCTGGCACCGGGGTGCGGAGGGCTGTGCCAAGAAGATGGGCCCTGGTTACGGAGCGGAGATCTGCCAACCTTCTGTGCCGGGGAGTTTGCAAACTTCCACAGCGCATCTGTTTCATTTCAGACCATGGGCTGCACTGAATAGTCCTTTTGTGTGCTCCGTCTCCAGCTACTAAAGCTGGCTCTGAAGACGCCAGCGATAAATATGACAGCTTCTGTTACCGGGTATCCCCTGGATCCTGTGGCCTGACCCGTGGTCATTCTTAGCGAGTAGTAACATTTATATTGCTGTGTCAGCCTCGTTTCTTATCATGTAACCAGAGATGGGCCGGATGAGCATGGAAAGCTTTTCTGTACCTCTGCATTCAGGGTCATTTGGAGGTCCGCAGATGGAGCGGGCACTTTGCCACTGAACTATTTACCACCACAAATGCTGTGATGTTCTGTGCATCATTCAAGGAGAAAATGATGCTGCTCAAAATGGCAGGGGAGCGCTGCAAAGGAAGGCTGAGCGGCACAACTGCAGATGGGCAAGCCTGCCTACCTGCAGCATGTGCTGCTACAGCAGGTTTTGGTGAGCTTTCCCATGGGGCAGTGCCCTCATGTCCCAGTAAAGCAGTGCAAGGAGGAGAGCCGTCTCATTGCACCTCTGAGCAATGAGCTCTGAATCACAGTTTCCATCAGTTGAGCTGATCTCCAAAGAGCAACGGTTTTGGAAAATGTGACCCGCTTCGTTTCTGTTTAAACACAGGCACCAGAAAGAAGTGTGTACACCTCTGGTCCTCCAGTCGCTGGACTGTCACCAGTGTGAGACATCACCCAGTGGGAGTCACTGGAAACCCAGCTCTCCCCGTGCTGTCTCTGGACAGTGTTTGACTAGACTGCTTTTATCTCTCCAGCCTGTCTGTGGGAGTTGAATCTTTGTACAGAGCCTGCATTGCTTGGCATCTAATCTGCACTAGTTGACTCAGTCAGCCTCAGAAGGCAAGGGGGGAGGGAGATAAGTAGGAGGAAAAAAGGTGGGAGTGGAAAATAACATATTTGAGGGGACAGCAGGAAGTCTGGGCTCATTCGCATCTTGGGAATTGCTCAGGACATGACCAAGTGAGTGTTTCCTGATTCTCTTCTTTTTTTTCCTTCCTTGTGGGCCAGGAAGATAGGATGCCTATAGGGCACCAATGGGAGAATCCCAACATGGGAGAATGGGTGATGCCCTTAGAGAATGTCACTGGAAAACCAAGTGTCCCAGGTGGGGGTAATCTTGACCCAGCAAAACAGCTCAGCTACCGTGATTGTCTGTATGTTGTTTTCTGTGGTATTTGGATTTCCCTTGAAGATCACCTGTTCACTTCAGTCTGCGTTTATGTCTCAACAGCTCTCTGAATTGAGGATAATTTAATATATATTTGCTTGCTATTGTTTGTTGTTTTTATTATTCTGAAGGAAGGCTATCAAGGTAGGCGCTAATTAAGGTTCACTGGTGATGTAAAGAAAATAGGAATGATTTCTATACGATAAAAAACGTTGCTGGTTTTGGATCAGAGGGCTGGGGATTGTTTCAGGCCTGCAGGACATCTGAGCAGAGATGCTGTTGTGCAGGTGGAGCTGTAAAGCAGGGCAGGAAGGGAGGTGTGGAGCTGCATGTCTTTTCAAGTATTTCAGGACACCTCAACATAAAAGTTGCCACGTGAATGTCAGATCCTGTACCCGTTATTATGAAAGTTGTGGATCTGCTCATGCTTTTAAAGATCACTAATCTCACTTTCTCTAAGCAGGCAGAGCTGGGATGGCAGCGTGCTCATCGCATGTTCCGTCTACTTCAAGGACTGATTAGGTCTTTTCTTTGTCTGCCCTAATTAAATCAATAAATGGCCTCTGGAGTCACCTGTGTAGCAGGTTACAAGTTGAGCTGCTGGAGGTCACTGCAGAGGGCATCCCGGCTGCCTTTGAAAAAGAAAAGGGTTTTGATCCAGAATAGTCACCATGTCCCAGATTCCTGGTCCCTTGGGCCAGCTCGTTCCTAGAGCAGGGCTGTGAAAGCAGAGAGAAAAGAGCTGAAGAGAATTGTTTCTCTCAGGCATGAGCTAAGAAATGTGGTATTTCTGTTGTCTCACATTTTACACTGTTTACTCCAACTGTCACCTGTTTTGTTTCTTACAGGCTTTTCTCATTAGTGTGCTAGTAGTGCTGTGATGATTAGGTGAGCGGATTATGTGGCAGTGTTGCACTGTGATTTCGTTTCCAGCTGTTCTGTAGCAACTCCTGGATGTGCGTGCATTGGAATGAACTGTATTGTGTAGGTTGCTCTATAAACCCAGTGCTTATCAAGGTGAGATCACTGTATGTGAACCCTGCATGTTCTGTGGCTGTTTGAAACCCAAGTCAGCTCCAAGTGAATCCCAGTTTTACTCCTGTTGTGGATTTCAGATGAATCCAGCTGGTCTAAGACTGACGCTGCCTCATTCTGGGAGATGAAAACAAATGCAAATCCCCGTGCTGTGGTTTGCCCTGCTGGATTAGCCTGCTTTTTCCCAGGCAGATGCAAGGGTGTCTGTAGGTGTTTTCTCCAGGATAGTCGCCTTCTATACCGGCTCCTGCAGGTGTTTGGAGCAGTGGCCACCATCATGAGCACAGCCACTGCCATTAGATGCACTTTGCCAGGCTCCAAGCATAAGGGTGTGTGTGCAGAAACCCAACTCTTTGAGCACGTGTGCTTCCCTCCCATCCTGAATTCCAAAAACCCCACATCTTCTTGGAGAACTTGGCAATGATCAATATGGGCGAAAGCAGCACTCGTAGCATAGGCACAGCCTTTTTCTTCAAGGGAGTGAAAACGGTGTCTTTTAACCTGTCAGCACGCATTTACAGCACAGTTGATGTTTGAAAGAGGCTGTCCAAAAAGAAACCTGGAGTAATAAGAGTGTGCTAGTAGGGCCAGTAAGCATTGAATAGTCTCTGTGGTGGTAGAAAAGCCTTAGGCTTCAACTGATTGCTAATTATGTGCCTCTGTTCCTTTTTAAGAAGATGCCATGCAAGGTTTGTGAGGGAGGTAAAGTGTGTTAATGTGGAGACGGTTACTGGTTTTGTTGTTGTTGTTTTTCTTTTCCCATGCCTCAATTTGGTGTTAGAGAGCGGGAACTGGTTTAAAATGAAGCTGCATTCCCGAGTTCTGCCACCCATCTCTTAGAGCCTCTGTGTAAAGGGCACAAGTCATTCCACCTTAAAAAGAAAAGGGGAAGAAGAAAAGGGAAAAAAAGCAAAACCCACACTGTGCAGAGAGGGAGAGAGTTACAGAAAGTGGGCCCCCTGCTTTTTTCAGAGGGGGAATGTAAGCAGATCCTTGCTAAAACTGCTGCACTCAGCAGTTTTCAGCTTGTTTTAATTGGCCTGGCCTGAAAGAATTCTGAATGCTGTACCTGTGCCAATGAAAATGCAAATGCTTCCCCAAGACGAGGCACTTGGAGTGCCTGTGCCCCAGCTCTGATAGCAGCAGCAGGGGCACAGAGACATGTATGTGGTGGGAAACGGGGAGGCCTTGATCTGACTCCGCTCAGAAAACAAAGGGCTTTGCAAAATAAAGCATGAATAAGGCACAGCGAAATGCAGGGTGCCTACAGGAGCTCCTGCAACACCAGAAGCTTGTCTGTGATGAGGCCCATCGCCCTCCCAGCCCTACGCTGGGCTGTTGGTTCCTTTGCTGATTTACAGAGAAGCCTGATGGCTCTTTCTTTCTGGCTTTGTTTCTTTGTTGAGCTGCTGCTTACTGCTGAAGGTTCCTGTCAGAAGGAAAGCTGTTCCTTCAGATGCAGAGGTGCTGTGGCTGAGTGCATCCACACAGCCATGGTTCTGTGTCCAGAGCAGATGTAAAGCAAGCTGTGTTCTCTTCCAAAGCATCAGCTCAGTGTTGGAGTCAGAATTACTGGCGTGACCGTCGTTATGCTCCAAGCTTGCCGTTATCTTAAAACATGGAAAGACAATTGCTTAAGTCCTTGTGTTTGTTTTCCAGCACTTTTTTACAACGCCGTATTTTCCATGTGGAAATGAAAAATGGTTTCCATTTCCCTTGGATTTGAGAGTAAATCACACTGGGTGCCTCAATGCTAGATTGCAGTGAATACAAGCATGGGAGCGAAACCTCCCTGTGGAGTCCCGTCCTGCCTTACCCATATCCCAGTCTTATGCTTTTCATTCCCTTGGGTTGCTGGCACCACAGAGATGTCCATCTCAAGAACCACTTTTTGCATGTATACCCACCTCCCTCAAGTAGCTACATGAACTACAAAAAGCCCCACAAAAAAATCCCTTTGAAACTGCCGAGTCTCATGTATTTCCTGTATACTCACAGTCCCCATATGGTCCCAGCTACCAGTATTTGTCATCAACTGAAATTCCCCCTCTCCTGGGCATCCCTCATTGTGACCATTTTAGATGCAAGTAAGTCTACGTTTCTCCACAAAGTAAGTACTACAAATTATAGCCCCACAAAAATATGTTCTTAAGCATCTGTAAGACATGCTTCTTCATAGAGGACACAGTCCTGAAATGAAGAGATAAGAAAAAACACCTAGCTCAGCTTTTTATTCTGCCTCGAGTCAAATTATAGCACAGTTATGAATTGGGAAACTAATTCATTTTCAATAAATGGTTGACCAGTATTTTCTGTCTTTGTAACTGCCTATACAGTAATGAATATACATTCTTTGCATCTTTCAGATACATATCCAGCATCTTAAGGTACATAAAATTAGATCTGTATACATTTACAGAGCAGTGATTATTCTGAATTTCATCTGAGGCAATTAAAAAGCTTCACGATGACATTTAAGGTGATATTTTTCTCCCCTATGTTAAATAATTATAAATAATAATAATGATTAAACAAATTATTCTGTTCCTCCCAGTCTGGATCAACCTTTAGGTTAATAATCTAAATCATTAAAATTCATCTGTCTCTCAAAGGATTAAGCAGTTCTAAAAATTGGAGGAACCTTTCTGCATAAGGGTGATTGATAATTACCAAAGCAAAGATGTTTCGTGGGTAAAAATTGTGAAGGCTCAGTAGATTGATTGGGTCATTTATTGGTCAGGTTGAGGTGATATTTTCAACGATTCAACTCAGCACAGGTTTGTCCACCAACGTCCTTTCTGTAGGGTGTTGCAGAGGTCAGGTCCAAGCTTGCTTCCCTGTACACCAGCTCTCAGGACTCCGTGGTTCACAGCTGCACATTTGCTATGTGACCTGAGGTTGCTGACGGCCACTTTTTGAGGTTATTATTTAATTTCAGTGGGAGCTCGGCCCGTATATTATGGTGTTTTATTATTTTTCCTTAAATTGTATGAATGAGATTTCTCTTGAATAAGTTTAGACATCTAAAGTGCAGGTATTGAAACCAAGCTGCTACCGTTGAGAGGCAGCAGATAGCGCTGGTCGTTTCCCTCTTCTTTTAGGTTGGTTGTATCTCTTCATTTGTGACAGAAAGCACCCAAACAATTAGATGAGAACTGAAATCCAACTTTTAGATGGTTGCACTTGAGAGATGAATGTGACCCAAGCTGCCTCTCTGCATCCAGGAGTGCTCTTTTCCTATAGGCACTACAAAGACAATGTGGTAAAAAATCTGACGTACAATTCAGCTTCTCTATTGCAAGGACAATCTAATGTGACTACTTGAAAGGGATACGGGCTCCTTTGGACTTTTCATCTCTTTGGATAACTAGAGACTTGTCTGGCCATGAAAAGGCACAGAAGAATGGATTTCCAGAGCGGGAAGGAAAGATAAAGCTTTCCCCATAGGGCTTATTGGATTGTGAATTGCTCCACCGATTTGCAGGGTTTCTCAGAAGTAGTCCATGTTCATCCATCTTTCCCCCTGTCCCTCCAGACCACTAAATCTCTCTGCACTCTGCTGAAACCAACCTTCACATCGTCTTAATAAATTGTGTCTCTTTGCAGGAAAAAAAAATTGCCCTTTGGGATTATTAGGACCAAGCAGATACCCTGTGTGCAGAGTACAGCTTAGGGATGTTCTCCTTTATAAAATTTGGGAGGCTTTGGGGTTGCGAAGTCATAGGATCATAGAATTCATCATGAATGCACACTACAGCTGCTTGGTAACGCTTCCCCTGGCCACAAGCACGTTTTCTTTATTCCTATCCTATTTTGTTGCTTGCACCCCTCCCTCCCCCATCGCATTTTGTTCCTGGGTGCCCCTTGCTAAATAGAAGCTCTGCTTTTCCAGCTCAAACTTGAGCAGAGCCTCACTGCCGGCTGCAGGCAGGCCTGGGCTCCCCTGGGAGCAGCTTTCTCAGGAAATTGAGCTATTTCCGGTCCCGGCTGCAGCCAGGAAATGAGGAGGCAGCCATGAAGAAATATATTTTTTAATTTGACGGGATTTTTTTTTTTTTTTTCTCCTTATTTTGTAGCAGGGAGCGAATGGTTTGTTGGAACCTGGGGAGGCAGAGCCGCGGGCTGGGACCGGTGCAGGATGAGTGGGGATGTGGATACAGTGAGATGTGAGCCAACGACCCCGAGGTTGGAAGCCAAAATAGTAAACACGGGCTGGAAGAGCGGTTCTGCTTTCTGCTGCCGATTCTCTCGTTCGTTTGATTGCTGTGGATTTATTTTTGTCGCAGGACTGAATAATTCGGAGCCTTTTCAGAAGGCAGAGCTGTGCCTTTCGGGGCTGCACGTGTGGAAATGCTCATCTGCTGCCACCACAGTGGGAAGGGCTTCTGGTCCTGTGCTCTAACGTTGTCCCACTTCTACTTTAACATGAAATTAAAGTCTCCCTTAAAATTAACCTCGTGAGAATTTAAAGTGAGCAAGCGCGCTTTATTTTTATGCAAGATGTGTGGCTGGCCCCCTAAATGGCTCCTCAAATCATATTGATGTGGGTATCCCACCCATTTCTATGGCAGGTGGGGGGTAGCACTGCGAGCGAGCGTTTCCAATGGAAATGGGAAAATAATAGTGATGATCTTTGAGTGAACTTGGGTGGTGTTTGAGAAGTACGGTATTATCAGAGCTAAACAGAAGGTGGTCCATGCAAAGGATTTCAATTGAGCTGTTTTGAGAAATTGACACGTACTTTGAAGTTCTCTGGAGGAAGATTTTTCTTCTGCCTTTCTTCCCTCGGGGAAAAAAAAAGCCACACATTTGAACAGAATTTATCATTTCTTGTAATATTTTCTATTTTTAGGGTATGTCTGTGTTCAGTATGGAAGGACTGAAAAAAATCTGTGATTTTTCTTTAAGATGTGGAGATGTAATAGTGAAGCTAGGAAGTGTCAAAACCAAAACTTTAATGAGAATTTAAGAGTTTGTTCTGAAGTTTTGGAACGTTTTAGTTTTACATCGCTGAAAGACTTTTCCTGGTTCCATTCCATGCAAAAAAAGTGGCTGTGCCATTTGCCCAACTTTTCCCAGGGCTTTCCACCTGAAGCTTCTGAGATGAAGGGTGAAATGTTAACTGTGTTTGTCAGCATGTTGTTTTGTTGTGCTTTGGAACTGGAGTCACAAGGCAGTGGCCAAAACCCTGCCATCACCTTATGAGTGCTAACAAGAACTGGGCTCTGCCCTAAGTGTGAGTATTGCAAGAGCATCCGCTGTGTTTCCCAATGGAGAGAGGCATGATAGCAGCCCTGCATGCATCCCAGAGGAGCCAAGAATGTTATCTGTGCACCTTGGTGCCACGGCTGTGGGCAGGCACACTGGTGATGGTGTGGCAGTGCATGTTTGGAACCCCAGAATTGGGGATTGAAGGCAGATTGGGTGCGTTTTGTGCCAAGGGCAGTAGAGGCAATTGGTGCTTTCACTGCATCCCGAGGAGTTGGCATAAAATCCGTGCCTTGTTGTGATGCTCTGGCACTGCCTGCTGTGTTACATTTTGCTTTCAGCAGGTATATATATGTGTTTAAGTTGGTGCAGTGAGCTGGGTATGCTCTCAGTGCAGCCCCATTGCTCAAAGAGCAATCTGTGGACTGTAGATCTGAATAGACAAAAGGGAGAGAGAACAGGGGGGAGTGACTTGCTTACAGTCATCCAGAAGGAAAACATAAATCTTCTGACCTGCAATGCAATGCTTGTTCCCTCAGCACCCACTGCCTCACAAGCAATGTCCCAGATCTTTATGTATGTGATAGTCCCACTGAGTTCAATTGTGGCTAAGGAAACACAAATATTGTTACTCACATGTGGAGAGTTGCTCGCACACTAATCAGATGAAGAGCAGAGATATCCATCTCAGCCTTATTAACTTCATCACACAATTTATCATTGAAGCGGGTAACAGGAGGCTCAATTAGGCACTTGTGATTTTGGCAAGTGCCTGCAGAAGAGTGTCCCATTGTATAATTTTGTTTGCTTTTGGTTTGATACAGTAAAGCACAAATAACATTTACCCATGAGACAGCCTAGGGACACGCTGCCAGAAATAGAGGCTCCCAACAATTATACAGGATGTTGCTGTGGTGTTATCATATGATTCATCCACTATGAGCACGAACAATTGTTAACCTCAAGACACTCTCACTTTCACGCCCTCTGACACACATACCACTGAGGACAAATATCCTCAAGATGAGTAAAACGTTGGGATTGGGATTTTGACTCATAAAGGTCAGTTCACATCAGGTTCATGTGTTAAACCTTAGCTTTGCTGTCCGGTCCTTGAGCAGGGGGATTAAAGGAGAATCTCTATAAACAGTGTGATGTGCTGCTTAGTAAATCCTTTTTGGATACTGATTGACCACAGTGTGCATAGGGACTGTCAGAATGGTCCATGGTGGAAACCACTGAAATCGATTAGAGAGAGAATAAATTTGGCTCAGATACCCTGATACAACTGAGTGAAGGTCAAGACTGAGAAATATATCTAGTAAAGCTGGAAGAAAGATGACCAAAGAGATTTAGGAGCGTGAAAGAGGGTTGCTCTTGGGAAAAGCATCTGTGGAGTCTTTGCTTGGACATGAGCTTGGCAGAACATGAGCTTGGAAGTGCAAGCCCAGCTGAGAAGCTGGATTTTGAGACTTGTAGTTGTCTTTTCTGGATGTGCCCTGCGATGGGTAGCAGCTGGGTAATGGATGAGCCTCTTTGCAACCCCACGTCTTGCATGCATTTTGTTATCCTGTGCACCATAACGTCTGTCTCTCTTGTACGTGTTTGAAGAACACCACTGGCTGTGCCTTCTGCAATTCTCTTAGCATGATTTAACTTCATTCTGGCCCTTCCTTCACGAGTTGGGCTCTGGTTTGCTGTTGGTCAGCCATTTTTTGCCAGCTCTTTTGCCTTGCGAACTCACATCACTAGATGGCAGTGTAATGGCACACACGTGCCCTGCCTGTACCGATGGGGAGAGCAGTCAAATTTCGTCTAAAAAGTTGATAAAATTTAAAATTTGAGTACAAGGCAACTTCCAAACCTTAAAACAGAAGATAATGCTTCATCCACCTTCAATTTCCTTAGCACTCACTGCTGAGACCTAGGACGAGGTCTGATAGGTGTCATAGGTGCTACATCAATTTACAGCACCTCCAGCTTTAGTCTGCAGAGCTCAAGTGGATGCCACAGCCATGCTTGCACTGTGGATGCATGCAGTGCTAGGTCAGGAAATTTGGAGAAGGCTTAAAATGCAAAAGCAGTAAAGCAAATAAGCACGATATTTTCCTTCAAGTTAAACTTTTCTCACTCTTCAGTTTTTGCTTTTGCTTCCTCGTGGGATAATGGGATAATGTTTTGAGTTGCTTTGCAGTCTCAGACCTTGTGGCACAATAGATTAAGTAACAGCATGTCTCTTTGCACTTCTTCACAAATACAAAGGCTCTCCATCATTCCAGCTGATTTTGTAGCCCAAAGGGGAGTTGAGGGTGGTCGCAGGTATTGGTTTGGTTTTATGTAGCATGAACTGCATCCTGTGGGCCCATGGATTTGCAGTGTATGTAGTACATGCATTTGTGTGTGTTTTCTTAGATCTGAATTAGCAGTCTCATTTATGACCAAGATTTTGATGAGGAAAATGTCATAGTGTAGAAAAATAAACAGGGTAAAAATAAATGGCAGAAAGATAGTCTTCATCACACTGAAAGTCGTCCTTTTTGGACGTCATGAAGACAGCTGTTGGCTGAGAGGGAGATCTGAAGGTCTTTGTTAGGAAACGTTATTGCTGAGATTTTCACTGTTTGGATTTCCTGTTTTCCTCACTTCTGAACCCTTTGGCTTTTTGTAATCTCAGCAGGGTCAGGTCTGGTCATCCGTGGGGAAACAGACTGGCTGAACAACAAGGCTATGTGCTGCAGGAACAGTGCTGGGGAGTCAGTAGGTGAACGGCTGGGTAGGTTATGGAGGCAGCCAGGATCCTCGTCAGAGTCTGTTCTGACCTTCTGCATAGGGCTGGCCATAAGACTTCCCTGTCTGAGCTGCATCTGTCCAGATAAAAACATCTATCCTTGATTTAAAAACATTGAGGGATGGAAAACCACCCACCATCCTTCAGGAGCACTTCCAGGGGATGATTGCCTTTGACTGTTCAAAATGAGCGTCTTATTTTTGGTGAGAATCTACTTAGTTTCAGTTTCCTTGTCACTGTATCTGGTTATATCTGTAGGCAGAAGAGCCCTTGTGATTTTTTTTTTTTAATTTAAATGTCTTTGATGCCCAGATATGATATACTCCAGAAGATGCTCCTAGGTCTGTCATCTTCCTAATAAGATGGGAAGGTCAGAATGGAACCATTTGACCTCTCAAAACCCATAGTTTTTAAGGAATGTGTCAAAATTCATTCAAGTTTATTCCATTACCTCCTGACTGCACCCAAAGTTTGCCTTCAGTGTCAGAAATATAAAATGCATTTAGTAGTCTCAGTCTCAAGCCATGATTTCCCTGCAAGCATGTTTCTTTGTTCCTCTATTGGATGAACACAGCTATATCTTTCCCTGCTAAAGCAGTGTTAACCCCAGAAAAGACGAAATTAAACTGATGTAAAGGTACACAATTAAAAATATAGAGAGAAGCTGAAAAATCCCACCGTGTCCACACTTGGTGACAAGTCATATAACTATACCAGGAAAGTTGAATGGCTACAATCCTGTTGTGGTAGCCCTGGTCTGACCCCAGAAAAGTGTTTTTCATTGGTCCCTTACAGGTAGGTGTTATTAATGTTATTGCATCGTATTCTTTGTGTGGTACTAAACAATTACTTTAAGTGAAATAATTAAGCACCATCCAACACGTCTGTACATCAGGTGAGTGCTTTCCATCAGTCTAATTCTGTTTGTGCAGTTGGAAGGAAGGGCTCCCATGGCATCCTTAGCTTGTAAGTTCTGTGTGTATCTGATGCAAGCTAAACATGGTCTTTCCTCAGCATCCCTAAAGTATGACCAGGAGTTCTGCTCAGCATCTCTGCCAGCATCCTCCTTCTCCTTTCATTCCTTCAGTTTCTTCCTCCAAAGATGGATTTTCATCAGTGAACAGGCTGGGTCTGTTCTGGAAGGTGGCCTTCACAAGGCTAATATGTTTCCCTCCCCTATTACACATCATCCATTTTCTCTTACTTATACTTAGAATTTTCTCTAGGTTACCGTGGCACAACTTGTTCGTGTTTTTGGGTTCTTTTGCAATAGGGAAGTCCCTCTAGCCACAGCTGTCATTAAATCCAGCTTTTCTGTGGGACAACAGGGAAGATTTTCACAGGGCGCTGTTGAATTGGTGGAGTTGTCCCAGAGCCTCCACCAAATGCCTTCTTTTTCATCTTCAAATTCACAGGTGCAGGGGATGCCATGCAGACATGTAGGACTGGATGCTCTTCTCATTTATGATGCTGCCTCCACAGAATGACAGAACAGTTCGGAAAGGACCCTAATGAGAAATTGGCTGGGTTGTATCACAGTGATTTGTGATTTTGTAGGAGGGCGATTGGGTTCTTGTGCCGCTGGATGCTCAGCGTGCTGTTTCAATCACACTGCAAAGGGGTCAGGGCTATGCTACAGGTTGGATGTGAGACAGGGAGACCCAGGGACCTGCTGTGCTGTCCCTGAGCATCATTTCAGCGTGCGCCCAGGCAAGCAGTGCACCCCATCCTTCCTCCTCCCATGCAGGTGACGAAGCAGCTCCAGCTCTCCCACTCGCTGACCCTCCCAGCAGCACAACTGCAACAGGACGTGGTGATTTACAAGGACGGGGCCAGCAGGAAATTCCTACCTCCACCCCCCGGAGTAAGGAGGAAGCCGAAGCAGAGCCATGACTGAGTCACTCCTGAGTCACTGCGGACGCGGTTCCTGGGGTGGTGCTGGGCTCCCCAGCCCTGCTGCACAGCTGGAGTCAGCGTGCGCTGCTGCACCGCTGCTGGCAGGGCGACGTGGGAGGCTGCGTGGAAGGAATGGCCAGATTGGGTTAATGCTCTTCTTTAATACACGAATAAACAACTTATGGCAGGTGCCTGGCAGCTTAGGGTAATCAACAGGGTATTTATTTGGGATCAGAAAATAGGCTCGGTGAAACAAATCTCTCTTCTGTGTTTGGCTTACCGCAGGCTCGCTGAAATTGGACGGGGTCATTTGCTGTCTAGTCACAGATAATAAATCAAAGGGCTGAAGAAACTGCAGGAGAAAGGGCATGAACTGACCAAACATTTAGCTTATTGTAGTAAGCATCAGCCTGGCCAAAGTGAAACTTTCCCAGCAAATTTTCACTTATCTCAAATCCAGTTATTCCCCGTGGGCAGCTGAGCTCAGTAAATAGAGGTCACTTTACCTTGACTAAACAATGACTTTGCTATAGTTGGTGCCAGCTATGTAACAGTTACAAAATGTGCTTTAAAGGCTTGCTGGTCGCAGGCTGCCAGGGTGAATGAACCAGTCAGTCTGATCGCTGTGGGCAGGATTTAGGATGCTTAGTGAGATGGAGCTGTGGTCGGATCAGCTGATCCTGTTCTTTGAGCTGGGATATAGCATGCAGGAGGACGGACGTGCATAAGGAGGAAGCAGAGAGAAGCTGGGGGAGTGGAGAAGGGATGACTTTCCTCTGATGTCAAAAATCCCATCATTCAGTGCTCGCAGGGAGAAAGACAAGAGGAGAAGAATGTGGAGAGAAAGAGGGAGAGAGGGAGAAGAAATGAAGGGAAGGGACGCGCTCATTTTTTCCCCTAATTCTGCAGGGTAACGTTTCCCACCCTCATACATGGAGAAATGAGCCTGATCTCGAGTGCCAAGTTCTGAGCAGCCTTGCAGCCCCAGGGACTGCTTACATCCCCATCCCGATCTGGACTTGGTTAGTACTGTCTTGATAATGAATAATCAGGTAGATAAAAATGGTCAAGAAACTTACTGCAGTTTCCTCAGGATTCTCTTTGTGTTATCATTTATTCCTGGCAGTTTTAATTTTCGGGTCATTGTCTGTGTTTGTCTGAGGTGTTAGATACGCATCTCTCCTAGGATTTCTGCAGTGTGGTGAGGAAGGAACAGAGCTGGCTGTGAGTGAATGTGATCGAGCAGCAGATGCAGGAGGGCTGGAGTTGCCTGCAGCTCTGTCCAGGTTGCTAATTCTTCCTTCCGAGGGGTTGATTTCAAAGGGTGCTGGATTTGTCCTTCGTGCGTTTTGCTGTGTGCCGTTGCTTGTAATTAGCTTTTCAACTGAAAAGGCTTTCTCAACTAGGGGAAAAAAAAAAAAAAAAAAAGCCAAAAAATAACCCCACACATTTTTTTGGCAGTGGGTTGTTTTTCTAAGCGATTAATTAAGCGCTGGTTTTAAAAGAATTTGCATCTTTCCTCCAGTCTGTGTCAGGCATGGATTTTGTATTAATCACTTTGCTACTCTCTGACTGAATGAGGACTGAAAAAGATGCAGAGAGTAAAAATTTCCTCAGGAAATGAATCAGACAAGGAACCTATGCCTCATCTCGCCTCCTACAAGTGAAGAAAGAGAGGATTTTTGTCAATGGTGGGTCAGTTTACAAATGTGTCCTTTGCAACGTGAGTCATAAGCAGTGATACATTTCACAGCAATGCAACCACAGATGCAGTTTAAATCCAGGACCGAATGCCAGCTAAAGAAAATGGGAATGAACCCTGATGCCCATCATAGTAATGGGAGCAAAAATGCAACCTGTCAGACCTGCTTGTACATCAGCCAGCTTTCACTGCTGCTTAAACCAGTGTCAAAATTCTCGCTTGCTGTAATGGGAGCAGAACAGAAACCTCGGGACATGATGATGTGATTGCATTTTGCTGATAAGCATGGAAGGGGTTTGGATTCTTACAGGATGGACCTGCCTGGGAGAGGACCTGCCCCACCATGGGTGGTTTGGGGAGGGTGGGCTTCAGGTAGAGGTGAATGGTTCCGGATGGATGTCCTTGCAGTGAGGGCATGGGATGGAGATGCTGTTTCTGGGGCTGTTTGAATCACGTTACTGAGATCTCCAAAATTATCTCCAGTTTTTGTTTATCTCCACTTTTTTTTTTCTTTTTTTTTTCTTTTTTTCCCCTGAAGCACCATCCAGGTGCCATTCCAGGTCAGGCTGGATGGGACTTTGATCAACCTGGTCTAGAGGGAGGTGTCCCAGCCTATAGCATGATCTTAAAGGTCCCTTCCAACCCAAACCATTCTGTGACCCTTTGTTAGTGTTCTCATTGTTAAGAGCTGTGTGTAAAACTGCTGTCAGGATTTGTTGTTGTTGTGGTTGTGGAAATCTGAGCTGAAATCTAAAAAATGTACTTTTTCATTGGTGCCACTTTCTGTTTATTTCCTGAGACTGACCCTTACAAGTGTGGTGGTACTCACGGTTTTCTTTACTGAGTTTTCTGTGGTCATCTCTAAGCTTGCCAGCCTTTGGAAATGTTAGGTGAGGGGTCAGATATTGAGTCAATCCACCAAAGCCAATGGTGTGATCACTGTTATTGGCCAAGAGCTCTCTGCTGGTGTCCTAAAGGGTGATACGATGAGCAGCCAAGATGCTGAGGGACTTTTCATTAAAGACCATGGCTATCCTTGGGAAGATCTTTATGTTAAACAGGTTAGTAGAGGAAGATGATAACATATTTATTTATCTGTATACGCGTGACCTTTCTGTCTGCAGGCACAGGGGCCTGTCAAGTTTGCAAATATCAGCATGTTCCTTTGTAACAAGATAACATTGGGCCAGCACCAAAAGGTTGGACGTGGGGTGGAGAATGGCAGACCTTGATTCAAATTCAATTTCTAAGCGGCTGGCCACTTAGAACCATCAGATCAGTCCTCTTCTCTGCGGGGTTAAACATTTCCTCTTACAAAAAGAGCCAGAGGCTCTTGATTATCCATGCAAAGCAGGCCAGCGCTTTGATTTGTAAGGTTTTGTCTGACACACTTTTAAATGGATGAAGCTCAATTTAGATTCCAAATGAAAACCTAAATTTGATGGTTGAGACATAGACCCACTTTTCTCTCTTATCCCGAGGCACCGTTCTCCACCCTTCCCCTTTCCTCTTCAAAAAGTGATACTGCCTAATGCTTTGAACCAAGAAAGCGTGTTTCAAGATCAGCGTGGAACAATTAAACCAATGATCTGTGCGCTTCAAGGGGAAAACTGAGCTGCAGTAGCTCTGCTTTGACAGGTCTTTGGAGGATTTCAAGGAAGTTACACCCACTTCATTCATGATAATCGGCTGTTTAACGCAGAGCAGCTCAGTGTTATGAATGAGAGGGAGCATGTTTTGGCTTGCAGAACAACTCACAAATCTAATGCTTCACTCGTCAAATAACCAGCCACATAAAAAAAAATAAATCTGACTTCATTCTTGAAATGAAATTAATGAATGCAAGATTCAGTGAAAAAAAAAACCACCCAACAACCAAACACCTAAAGCTCCATCCTGTCTTTCTTTCTGCATCCTTCTCCTTGCCGTGGGTTTATGAGTTGCTGTGGCTGGAGAATTTGGGGTAAAGCAGCACAGCCTCTGAGCTGATTGTGCAGCTAAGGGCAAGTTTTGGGAGGGAATTGTGCACTGATCACAACACACTTAATTGCTGGATTTGAGATCATGCTGGTATCAAAAGGAGGCTGTGGATGCCCCATCCCTGGAGGCATTCAAGGCCAGGCTGGATGTGGCTCTGGGCAGCCTGGTCTGCTGGTTGGCGACCTGCACACAGCAGGGGGTTGGAACTGGAT
This sequence comes from Phasianus colchicus, assembly GCF_987193195.1. Classification (NCBI taxonomy): domain Eukaryota; kingdom Metazoa; phylum Chordata; class Aves; order Galliformes; family Phasianidae; genus Phasianus; species Phasianus colchicus. The sequence continues at coordinate 3,868,924 of NC_143458.1, read as the reverse complement.
GAGCATTGTGCTCCTTTGCAACCCAGGCCATTCTATGATCAAAAGGGAAGCAGAAGGAAAAAGTTGATTAAGAGCGGTATGTGGATCTACCAAAGTACCAGATTTTCCTGTGGATGGGTTGTAGGGGCTCTGAGAAGCACTGGGTTCCGTGCTTATGCCTAAGTTATCCCTGCTGATCAGAATTATTTATTCTGAGAATAATATGTTATCTTTTGCTTATTGAAGCTGGCTTGCAGAATGCCACTGTTTCCTCAGGTAGGGGAGCTGCTCTGCATCAGATGCCTTCGTGCTCACTGGCAGCACTGGGCTTGTGGGCACCAGAAAACTGTGGATGCTGGTGGGACTCTTGGGGCGATTCATTGTAGTTTAAGATCTCTCAAATGAAAGGCAGTAGAAAGAATGCTTTAAGGCTGTCCCTCTACCCGTCCCATATTCACAGTTCATTTGCTAATAAAATGGCTTTCGGGAGGAGCAAAGAGCACATCCATCCTGCTGGCTCTGTTTTAGCAGGCAGAGATTTGCTGGTGCCTGGGCAGGAAGGAGTACAGTTACTTTGATCAAATAAACACCAACAGGTGGTTGCAAAACCTTTGACTTGAATCTGAATGGAATGTTTATTATTTGTAGTTCTGAATGAAATGTGTATCATCGTTTCCCTTGCTGGTTCTCATCTGGATTTGGGATAAGACAGCCAGATGGAATAGTTATCTTCTTAGCAGTATTTTACAAAGCACTAATTGTTCTCACCATTTTTCTTCTGGGGGGATGATATCATCAGGTTTATCTGAGAAACACATGGTGAGATACATAGGTTGAGTAAGTGATGTTAGCGAGAACGAGTCAGTGGTAGAGCAATCGTGGGAGAACTGTGCATCCCATAATACTCAAACGAGTGCATACACTGAACATTGTGCCTGTGTTTCTGGAATGGGCCTCTCTGAAAAAGTGAGTTTTGCTGCAAAGGAAGCTAAACAAAATCAATTGGAGAAAAGTCGATTCCATGTGAAGTTCTTTCATCTTTGTTCAACAGCTGAGAGCCTCTGATGGTAGGTGAGAAAAAATATTTTCTCATCCTTTTTGCACCAAAATAATTCCCAGAACAATATTCAGCTAAAGCCGGGATCTTGTTAGAGCCCTTTCCACTTAGCAGGAGATAAAAAGGGCAGGTTGGCCGTAATCCCCTGTGCTGTGCCCTCCAGGGGAAGAAGAGTGAAGGCAGAGCAAGGCAAGAGTGGCTGCCTGGAAGGGAAGGTGTGCGGGGATCACTTCTTTGATTGCTAAATGCAGCAAACTGATGTTCTCCTTTTGTCTTCTGTTCTGTAGGACTGCATTTGGGGAAATCAAGACCTGAGCAGATCCTTTTTTATTTCCATTCATTCTCAGGGTGAGTAAATTTGCTTGTCTTTACTGTTGCTGTTGTATCCTGTACAACGAAGACGTGTGACTTAAGGTTCAGAGGAAAATCTCTCTCTTTTTTTTTTTAATCATTGCACTGATAAAACTGTGCTTAATTTAGCAGCAGTGAGGCAGAACATTTGGATTTTGTCATCCATTTCCAAAACTATTGTTGGCTTCCTATTTCTTTGTTCCCCCCTACTGCTCATTTTAGATTTACATTTTATTGTAGGTGCCAAAAGATAAGTTAATGCCAACTTGATGATTAATTAACTAATACTTGCCTCTGCCCTAAAATGGAAAGCCTTTATCTAAGTAACCTATTAATTATTATTTTATATATTTCTGCGTGGGTACATCTAAATGGATTTGAGTTTTGCCCTCCTGAGAAATTTGGGCAATAATTTATTGCAATCAGAGGACAGAAAGCCAAAGGAGCCCTAAAGTTGGTACCAGAAATAATGTCTTAATGCTGGGGCCAGAGCACTTCTCTACTATATTTTGCAAGCCCCAAGTGATATCATGGTCTTGTTGTCAAATTATTGGTAATGGACATTCCTGAGGCTTTCTGGCATGCTCAGAAATGCAAAAACCAATGAAATAGCTTGAGTTTCAAGAGGCTGTGAGAAATGCTGAGGCCTTCAGAAGGTGTCTCAGCCTGGCTGAGAAGAAACCTGTGCAAATATCACACCTGAGAAACGACCAACCTACCTGACCTGGGCCACAGGGGAAACTTAAGTAGTGCTGCAGAAATTATTCCATGTGCCATAAATACGTAGCATTAATACAGGGCCTTGGGTATCAATAGGTTTAATTGAATAAATGAAGGAAAATAAAGCAAATGGCATTGAGCATTGGTAAGAGAGAGATTGGTGGTGAGATTGGTGATTTCACTCTCTTGAAGTTATGATTGGACACTAGGAATGAGGTGGTCACACACTTTATGGCACTTCTGAGAATCTTGCCAATGGGCAAAAAATAATGCTGTGTTAAGCATACCATGAAGAAATGATAGGACACCAAACAGCAACAGGTTCTTAAGACTTAGATGGACGTAAAGATGACTTGACCCATTTTTTTAGGTCATGGTTAGACTGAATGATCTTTAAGGTCTTTTCCAACCTGTGGTTTATGAAGGCCTTTGCCTGTGGAGATTTGAAATCCCCCCTTTTGCACTGAGGTTCACCTCTCTCTGCTTCTCTACTCTTCTCTGCATATTCTAAAAGATGTAACACATCTAATTGATGTCTTGAAGTTATCAGAGGTGAAATATCGAATGCATATCTGCCTGCCATGTACCATAGTGGATAACACATATGGCTGTAGATAGGATGACAATATAGCTTGTGAACTGATGGATAACCTGTGTGCATGCTTATATAATAAGTATATTGTTCTGCTGCTGTTGAATTCTGGGTCCAAGTGCTTTTTGCTTTTATTAAGCCCTGTGGATGAATATTTTGACACCTGTTAATCTGCTGAATTTGTTTCGCTTAAATTAGAAGTGTAGTGATTTTTCCGAAGTCTCATAGCCTACCCTTGACTTCAGTGGGATCACTCTGTTGGTGGGTTGTGTGAATAATGGGTTATTTTTAGGGTAAAGGGAAGGAAGGGAGATAAGTGGCAGAATCAGAAGGTGAAGGAAGAAGAGGCTGCGTGGTTCCTAAGTGGAGCTGCCTGGGAAATAGGTGGGGCTTGGGCAGGCTGGGTGTCCCATGGAAGGGTTGCCTTTTTCAGAAGGGTGGTTGGCCACAGAGAGGAGTGTTGACAGTAGCCTTCAGGTTGGATATGAGGAACAATTTATTCTCAGAAATGCAGTGGTAATGCATTGGCTGCCCGGGGAAGTGATGGGGTCACCATCCGTGGAGATGTTCAAGGAACGTGGAGGTGTGGCACTGAGGGATGTGGCCTGTGGACATGGTGGGGATGGGTTGGGGTTGGACTTGGGGATCTTAGTGGTGTTGTCCAGCCTCTCTGTTTCTGTGATTTGAATCCTGCTGAGCTCTGTCCTTGGACTCCACACTTTCTCAGGGGCTTAGCTCTTTTGTAGAGTTATCTCCTCTTTCTCTAGGTCTATGCTCTTTCCTAAAAATGCCTACTTTTTCCCTAGAGTCTACCCTCATTCTCAGTACTTGTTTCCCCAAGTCAAGAGATCTGTGCTTTCCTGGAGATTTTTTCTCTAGGTGTTGTTTTTTGCAGGGCATCAGCTGAGCAGGCTGTAGTACTACTGAGGCTCATTATTATTATTAGCACATTTACAGCATCAGAGAGAGGAGAGTTCTGCGGTGGCTGTTGAGACACACAATTATTAGCACGTTTGCAGTGTCTGAGCAAGGAGGGCTGTGGCTACGATAGTCTCACAGTTACAAACACACCTGCAGTATGAGAGTCAAAGCTCGGGATTATTATTATATTGCCCATCAGTCTGTGTTCTGGTACTGCTCATTATGCATGCCTGGAACAGCTTATCCATAGTGCTTAGGGAATGGCATGTCACAATCCTCTTGTAGCCCATCAGCAGCACTGCTGGAGGACCTCAGGAGACTCTAAAAAGAATGAAATTGTATCAGTCTCTCTTTTTCTTTCCAACAACCAAGGATACTCACCGTGATTAAATTGCTGGAGCTTTGTAGGAGGTTAAGAGCTTAACAAAGGGTCTTTGTCACACGAGATGAGCTGTCAGGAGAGATTCCCCAGAGGTGCTGCTCCTCTGAGATGTTCACACACGGATGTTCTGGGTGTCACAAGCCGAGCACAGCACTTCAATATCCAATGGACCAAAAACCAGAGTTTAAATGCTTTCAGTATGTAGTTTTGGAATATCTCAGTCCTTGTCTGTGCTTGTGGCAGAGGAAATAGGATGGGAGTGCCACACATGCATTTCATGTTGCTTGGCCTTGCTCCAGCTTTCTAGTGAAAGAGGCTCTCCTGGCTGAGGTTAGGAGCTGTGCTGTGCAATGGGTAATGCATTAAGCCTTGCTTCTCCTGTTTGTCGGTGAGTTTTCCAGTACCCTTAAGCTGAGATAGGTATTGAGAGCATAAGAGCATCTAATACAGAAGGGATCAGGTATGGGCGTGGGACAACAGATGCCTTCACTGATAGAGATTCTCCCATTCAGCTGTCTTTTAAATGAGGCACAGATGTCCTGAGTTCCAGTCTATGCCTGAACCACAAGCCTAAAGGGAGGAGTGAGTATATGTTTATTTGAGCCCCTCGTTGCATTGCTGGCAATGTATTGCTAGTTTCCATTCCTATTTTTTGTACTCTTAGCAATCCATTTGCTATTGCCCTTTTCTTCCACGCTCAGCCAGTAATCAACACACTCCAAAACACAATGGGTTCCTTTCTGTGGTGAATCCCTACTTGATGCAAACATTTTCTGGCCTCATTTCTTTGGGATACATTTCAATGGGAAGAAGAGGGGAAAGTATTCCTTGTTCCTAGAAAAAATGGCACTGGCAGCCTGGGTTATTTTGTCCGACGTGTGGCTTTAAGTGACGCCTTTGCCATCTGTTCTGTCTGCTAATTATGAATGCAAAGCAAACGTAGCCCACAATTGCTTCATTTAGAATAAGGGAGATGGCAGTGACCAAAATAGTTTTATTTTGGTGTCAGATGCTCTTTGTATTTCTCCTGTCTCTTCCTAATCTAAAGCAGGTCTGAAGCACTTCTCTCTCTGGTCTGCAAAAATAAACATTGCTGTGACAAACAAACCATCTTCTACATGTACATCTTCAGGGTTTTTTAAGGAGCAATAAGACAAAAGCAAGGGAAAGGATGATATGGCATGACTTGAAGTGCGAGGGCTAGTTTTGGACTACACATTTCAACTACAATTGCTCTGGTTTTAGATATGGAAGTGACTCAGAGAGGCATGACTTTATCTCCGGTAGGTTTGACAGCAACACGTGCAGCACTTTGTCTGCTCCATCCCTGTTCCCTCTAACCCAAGGCAAGTTCTGTACGCCCTCTGGAATCCATGGTGCTCACAAACGGTGTGTTCTCCTCTTGGTTGTGTCCAGCAGCCGACAAGGTGAATTTTCTTTGTTTTTGCTTGTGGACCAGAGGCTTTTCTCCTTCAGCGGCCCATCAGTGGAGATGGGTGATCTCCTCCTTCAGTCCCTCAGCAGGGCCCAGGCTATAAGAAGCACAGACAGCTGTGCCCCCTCCATTTACTAATTATGGGCTACTTGCTCTCAGTATTGCTAGAGTTGGTGCTGATTTCAAGCCAGAGCTGGGCGGTGTGGCAAGTCGTGGATGTATCACAAGCAGCACAGCCATGGATTGTGGTGACCTAGATTTACAAAATGGAGATGAGATAAAATGTTTGCTGTGCTCTGTTCTAAGGGGATGAGTGGCCAAAAAGCCGAAGCGCTGAAACAGTTTCTCTTTGAGTGGTTTGAAAGTGAAAGATGCAACTTATCTTTCCCAACTAAGTGGCAATAATGATGTGAGCTAGGCTGTGATCTCCTTGGTTTCACCTGTCCTCCCTCTGGGCTCAGGCCACAGGGGATGTGGACAAGTGGCCATGGGGGTTCTTTTCCTTCTTTCCTAAATAGGACTGGCAACTTGCAGATACAAATCTGCTTTGCTCCAGCCCTCCTTGCTTTGCTATCAAGCATGCAGACATGCGTTTTTTACCCCTCCTTCCTTCTTTCCTTTCTTCCTTCCTTTCTTCCCTCCCCAGCCATCACTCTTGCTATGATGATCACCACATTTCACTTGATTTTCTGCCTGCTTCTGTGTTGGAATGAAACACAGGGTTGCAGCACTTCCTACTAAAAAGCAATGTTTTGGACAGCAGAAGCCCTCCTTTCTTTCTCCCTGCAATCCTCTTCAAGAACTTGCAGGTTTGCAGTTAAATAATCCTTTTTTAAGCTATCTTGAGTTTTCATAAAGGATGTGAGTAGGAGTTCTGATGGCTTCGTTGTTGCCCCTCTGTGGTGGCAGAGGGAAGGAGTGCAGGGGGGACCCTATGAACATTAAGATACCGCATCTGGAAAAATCTCTTGGACCATTTTCAGCTCCCAACCAACTGTCCTGGCACAGCTGAGGCAGAAATGGCTCAGTGTGAGAGTTAAAGATTTTTTTTTTTTTTTTTTGGTGTCCTGGGCCCAAAGGATGATCTTGTGGTTTAAGCATTTTGGACTGGAACCAACAGACGTGAGATAAATTCCAGACACTGTTGTGCACTTCCTCTGTGACAACTTCTGAAAACCATTCCTTCTTGCTGTGCCTCCACTCCCTGCTTGTAAAACACTGCTCTCTGCTCTCACGAGTTTAATAGTGAATTTGCAGTTCTGAAAGCTCCTGATGCGTGACTCAGGTTATTTTCTAAACACCTTCACTTTCAAGTTAAAATAGTGTTCTAATCCATGCAGCTATAAGGGGCAAACAGTTTAAAATTTGAAAATAAAGGCACAGAAGCTTAGACAAGCTTCAAGAGCACAGTGATTAATGCTAGTTAGTCAGAGTGATGACAGTAAGCTCAGCCTGGTTCAGGATGGTTGAGGTTAACAATACTGGGAAATGAAGGTAGGGTGCAGTTGGATCCTCTGGATTCAGGTGGAGGTGCAGGAAATGAATGTCTGTGAATAACTCTGAAAGTATGGCCAAGAAGAGACAATTCTGCATGCCTACATGGCTGTGCTTTGGTATGTGTTAAATGCAGGAGATCAGATTACTGAGATCTAATTCTTTGGAAAATGACTTTGTGAAGAACGGCCCTGAGTGGGATGAAGGTTTGACTCCCTGGTACCTGACATGGACACCTCCCATCTTTGTGCCAGGAGAGAAGGCAGACTGGAGTCTTCCATAGCTTTGTGTGTCTGGAATAATGTATACAATCAATTGTCCAGTATTTGGCTGTAATGTTTCTTGTTTGAAATTTTGAAGTCTTATAAACATCAGCGTTTAACAAAACATCTGTCTCACATGGTTCATATCCGACTTCCAAATCCAATGAGCTGCCAGTCAAGCTATTTCTTTGCACTCTCTCCTGAAGGACTGCATTGCTTGGAGCTCAGCGAATCTGTGGCCAAAGGAGCGAACCTCCCATGGAATAATGCATAAAGAATGTGTAGGTGTGTGCAAACTTTCTCCCTGGGGGCACATGGCAGGCAGTGGCAGCTCCAGGTAGGGCTGGGCAGCCTGGATGAGCTGCACGTGCCTGCTGTGAACTCAGCCATCTGCATGCCTCCTGCTGTTAGCTGGGATCTGCTGAGCGCTGATGGCTTTCCAAAGGGTTGGCTGTAGGTTGATGCTCATCCACGTTCTTTCAAGAAGTTTTCTGTTGCTCCTGGATAATGAAAACAAAATTGCACATCCTTGGGTACGTCATACAGCCTGGGACGCTGGAGTTGGACCATCACAGCAGCTGCTTTTTGAATAAGCAGCTGTGAACTGGGTTTGCATAGTAGAAGCTGGATAGTAGAAAAGGTCCCTTGCGTCCGACACTGTTTTGTTGTTCTCCTATGAGCTGTGTGAGGTTTTACACATCAGTCCTGCGTGCTTCTGTCTCTCAGGTTAGACCCACGAGTTGGGACTCTCGATCTCTTGTTGCTTCCCCTGTGCTGTGATAAAAGCCCACTGCCGGGGGCTTATGGTCTCTGGGAAGGCAGTGTTGTACTTCACCTGTTGGGTGATGTGAGGGTGTGTTTTGCCTGCCACAGCATGAGATTGGAGAAGGTCTTTCTTATTTGTCTGTCACTTGGAGACATTGGTGATGGGGGCAATAAAAAGTGGTCCGAAATTATTTCTCTGTTGGATCTGCTGTACTTGTGACTCATGCAACTCCAAGACAAATTATCCTCTGTCCGACTGTCCATCCGTGGAACAATTTGATATATATCCATCTTCTACTCTTTGATAGGAACAGAACTTACTGTGAACGCAGTGTTTTCAGCGAGAGATGAACCATATCAGCACAGATTTTTCCAGATGGCTGTGACTTGACTACAGGCTAGGAGCAAGTGGGGTGTTTTCCTTCTCTATTGAAGATTTTGCTTGTTCTCTGGATGCTTCCAAACAGTTTCTATCTCTGGGTGGCTTTAAAGAGTGATCTGTAAAAAGACCACACTGTGGAAATGCACCAGTTTGTACCAAATAGTTGATATTATCCCAAAATATTTGCTCGAGGAGAGGTAACCTCTCGGACCCCCCTGCAAGGATTTTATCCCCTCACCTTCAAATTACACAGTTCAAACACAGAGCTAATGACACACGTAATGATGATAAAATGGAAGTGCTGCTGCAAAGAGGAACGTTTAAAAATAATGATATACCTCTAACTAGGTCTCACAAAAGGAAGTCTTAAATAGCTGGAGAGAAACAGATGCTTTGGGGGACTTGTGGATAAAAATAGTGGCTTACAAATTGCAACCAAAACAAAAATGTGGCCTCACTTAGTCAACCTCAGTGCTAGAAATTCCTCTAACAGCCATAGGGCCCTGAGCTGGGAAAGGATGTGAAATACCTGCTACTGCATCTGCAGTGATTTCAGCATGTTTTTGTGTCTTCCACCTTGCCTTACTTCTTTGCAGTGCTCTGTCTGTAACAGCACCTGGCTGATATCCTGCCCTATGGGACTGAAGGTTTATTTAATCATTGTACAGCGATCTGAGACCTCTGGGTTCTGTTTTCCTTGGAAAAATGCTGAAGTTGTGTCTGGGTCATGCACACGTGGTTGTCTTCTCTGCACAGATTTGGACAGAGCTGGTGTGGGTGTAGCTCTGCCTAGTGCTGAGCCTTCAGGCTCTCTTATCTCAGTTCTCTCTCTCTGAGATGAGGGACCAGCTCAGCTTCAGCAGGGCTGGATGCGTAGTGAAGATCCAACAACTTCTTAAAGTCCATTTCAGCCATTTGTAAATGTGTGGACCTGACCTTGGTGTCCTGCAGGCAGCTCCAGCTCTGCATCCAGGCCTTGGAGCATCTGTACACAGGGGCTGAGAAGCATTCAGTTGTGTGGTTTTGTCTAAGTGGAAAAAACACGCTTAGATCAAAGAGAATATTTTTATGACTATTCCTACTTTTCCCTTACTTGTTAGGGCAATAAAAAAAAGGCAGATCTTTCTTTTAAGTTTACTCATTCATGTGGTGTTTTTGTTTCAGGTGGTTCTTCTCAAACCAAAAGAAGCGGTCAGGTGAGCCCAGTATTTTGCTTTCCTGCAGATCTATGCGTGCAGAATGAGAATTGATGTGTGGGAGCAATGCTGGACACCTCTGAATCCCAGGGACTGAGGTTTTAGTGGTTCCATCACCTCCTGACCGCTAACCCACCAAAGGCATTTTTAAAACACGCCTTTCGCTCTTTGTCTTCTGTGCAGTGCCACAGATTGGCTTGCTTTGGAGCCGGCATTTAGCGATTAGAACTTTATAATTTTCTCCTTTATTGGTAATGCCCTCACACTGTCATTTGGAGCTGAAAGGAAAGCATGCTGCTCGAGCTGGCCCCACCGGGCGCCGTGATAATGCTCTTATGAGTGAGACTGTCATTAGATTAAGTGGAAGATGCCAGTAGAGTTGTTCTCGATGGCCGGCCTCTCTTTTCTCCACACGGTGCTCAGAGTCCAACTATACTTTTTCTTTCACATTTCCATATTGTCCCTCCTTTATGCCTTGTCAAGAGCATTAGTCACAGCCATCCATCTGCATCATATATCGCAGCCGAGACAAAGCCAGCGGGATGTGCGGCTGCTCAGCACCCTCAGCCCTGCCACAGCACAGGGCTCAGGTCCCTCGTGTGAACAGCAAGCACTGAGGCAGGGAGTGAGCATCTCGCCCCATATGCTGCATGGCAGTCCTTCTCCTGGAGCTGGGCTAATGGACTCACCTCTCATGTTTTTGCAGGTATTAAGGGAAGCGATGCTCGTTAGGTTCCCATTCTGGAGCATGAAAAAAACCTTCAGCTGGACCTGAAAGCAGGGCAGTGTGCTGGGGTTTGCTCCAGGGCACCGCCCGCAGCATTGGCTTTTCTGGTGCGTTGCACTGCTGAATTTGCAGACTGTAGATTTGGATTCCCCATGGGAAGTGCTCATCTCGTGAAATGTGGTGCACAAAGCAGTGAAAGGCGGGTGCTGGCTGACTGTCAGTGGGAGAGGGTTGGAGATGGAGAAGTGGAAGGAGGGTTTAAGGAGAGTGATGGATTTCCTGCACCCAAATAACAAAGAAGAGGGAAGAAAACCAACACAAATGTAATTTTGTCCTGGCCGAATGATGCCTTGTCAGTCACTGAGGAATGAATTGTGTCACCTTCCACAAGTGCTTCAGGCTTGATTTAATATCCCTCTTCCTAAAAGTAGAAGGTGAAAAAATGGTTTAGGGGCACACACAAGGGGGGGAGGGGGGGAGAAAGAAAAGAAGTAAATAAAAGTTGTTTAATATGTATGACTAACCCCACTGTGGTGGGAGAATGAGGTGGGGGGGGGAGGTTGGCATGGCTGGGGGTGTCAGACATGTGCCATGGATGGGGCTGGGAGGGGAGAGGTGGGAAGAGAGGGCAGGGAGGGAGCGTGGCTGTCTGCATGCATCCGCACAGCGCTTCCTCTTTAAAATTCCCTTACTAAGCTCAGCTCCTATATTTTATATTCAGAACGAAGGTTCCCGCCCCCCCCAGCCCTCCCCACCCACCACCACCACCCTCTCTCCCTTTAACTTGTTAAGTTTGAAAGATGATATATACACACAGTTTGCTTTGCCAGTCAGCCCGTTTAAGGCCAAGATTAATGCAGTGCATTGGTGCAATCGTGCCGCAGTGGTGCGTGATCGGAATACGAGATGGAATACAGGGGGAAAGGCCAGAACTGTGCCTGTATTCCGAGTTTACACAAGTCTCCTTAGCAACTTGTCTGATTTATATATATATATATGTATAGATATATATGCATATCTTTTTTCTTTTTTGTATGGGATGTGTGTGCATGCACTCGCTGTCCCAAATCACCAGCGGATAAAACGTTCCCAAAGTTTTTAAACAGCTCTGCTTGTCGCTCTTGTGTTGTTTTATATATACATTCTTCCTTCTCCCTGCCCTTTTTGTCAAATGAGTGGCTTATTCATTAATTAATTAATTTGATTTCCCAGGGTAAGGGGGGGAGGACACGAGGGGGGGGGGGGGGGACCCACGGAGGGGTGGCAGCAGGGCTGGGGGGGTGGAAGCACTGTAATACTTTGCATTGTGACTTCTCCAGAGTTGGTTTCTTTCCAGTTGCTCACATCTCAGCATGTGGAATTATTGCGCTTTCTCCCGATTTGCCACAGAGTTGGCAGCGGGCTGACATGGTTAGTCATTTGAATTGTATTTGGATCCGAGCTGATTTTTATTTTTATTTTATTTTATTTTATTTTATTTTATTTTATTTGGGGGGGGGGGGGGGGGGAGAAGGGGGGGAGGTGCGTTTATTTATTTCGAAACACATTCTTTGCTTTTGAAAATATGCGCCGTGCATTTTATAGCCCGTAAAATGGAGGAAGGAGGGAAACAAATGAGAGAAGGTGAGAGGATTGTGGCACGGCTGTCCCTTCATTCCCCTCCCCGTACCATTTTTGTAGTTGCCTACAGAAGAACCCCCTCCCCACAGGAGGGAGTGGCCATATAGCGATGAAGGTACGTTGGATTTGTGTGTGTGTGTGATACTGTATGAATAGCACGGGGCAAGGGAAAGGATGTGGGGTGGGGAGAGCAGGGGAGGGTGGAGAGAGGGAAGAGTTATCCTCCAAGTGCTGTACCTTGAAATAACCCAAGGGAAAATAGTTGCTGCCTCACTTGAGTTGCTTTCAAAATCTTGCTGTGCGCTTTTACTTTTTCTTTTGCTTCTATTTTTTTTTTTTTTTTTTTTTTTTTTGTAGAGCATTGGGGGGGGGGAGGGGAACAAAAAAAAAAAGAAAGAAACGGAGCCAAAAAAATAGTGAAGGCTTGATCTTGGCTTCCATACAAACAGATGTTGCCTGTCATTCCGTGGTTAAGCAGGCAGCAGATTGCAGCGAGCAGCAGCAGTTCAGGAGAACTGCAGCAGAACTGGAAAGTGGGAGATGCCTTATAGAAATACCTTTTTTTCTCGCTGTTCTGCACATAAGTATTTTTTTTCCTGGAATTATCCTTCCTTACGTGTCTGTTTTCAATTATTATTATTATTATTATTTTTTTTTACTTTTTGAATATTTATTTTTAAGCGGGCACAACAAACCCAGAGCAAAATGGGAAAGCACTGAGAACTCTCCACTAATATTCCCAAAGCCTTTCGGGCTGCTCTGGGGAGCTTCTCAGTCTGCTTTTTTTTTTGTTCTTTCTCCCATAGGCGAACACACGTAGGAAGGAAGGGTATTTTGGAAATGTTTAAGGCTCGGTAAGTGAATGTTCACCACGACTCAGGGCAGGCACTGTGTTTCTGCTGAGCTCGCCCCGCAGTGCTGTATGTGGGATCGTGAAGGTTGAAGGCCTTTCTGTCTCCTTTCCAAGTTTTAGCAGCACTGTAAGAACAAGAATCCCGCTGTTTATACAGTAGAAGTTCTAACGAAGCACTGAGACGCTCCATCCCGTGGCTCTTTTGTGTTCTGTCTGTGCTTGCGGATCTAATCCCCCTCGTTTTCCATGCTCTCGTTTTTTATTTTCCCCCTTTTTTTGGTTTTTAATTTCTGCTTTCCAATTTAATCTTCGGGAGAGAGAACAGCAGAACGTGGGGAGCTCTGAGCCGAAAGAGTTAAAGTTTCTTGGCACGGGAGCAGCAGTTTAGCAACAGATCAATTCATTTAAATGAAAGAAATCACAGACCGAGCCATCTGATTTTGAAATTTCACATCTTATGGCTCCACTTTAGAACAAAGCTTCTGTTTTTCTTTCCCCTCTTATTAATAATTCACGCCGCTTTTGTTTCAGCCCGTTGCTTTTCACGGGAGCTTTCGGTTGTCTGTAGCCTTTTTTTTCTCTTTTTTTTTTCTTCTTTTTTTTCCTCTTAAAAATATGAAATACCAGGGCTGCATTTTTCTTTTGCTCTTTGCTCTGCTGCAAAACCAGCCGTAAACCTCTGCTCAGCACAGCTGGTGTCGGAGCTGGTTGCACCCTGGGTGATCGCCGCTTGGAAACAGCTTCCATGCGCTGCCCGACGGGCTGCACACACCTCTGTGTGCTCAGCCGTGTGCACAGGAGGGATTTCTGTGCCCGGATACAAGGTGCACAGCCGGGCTGCAGGCGGTGTGTGTGCATCAGCAGGCAGAAGGGCTGCATCACTCTGTGCCTTACGGTGTATCTGTATCTTGGGTGGGAGCCCTTGCAGCGCGTTTCATGGCTGGTCAAAGTCCGGGGAGGATCACGAGCAACTTTGGGTGGCTTTTTAGTCATTGAAATGCATTGGGTTTTGGTACCAACCCCGATAGTTTGTTTTTTCCATTAAGTAAAATTAAATAACTCAATTCATCTACAGTGTTTTTTAAAAAAAAATTGCATCCCATCTTTTACACAATCTCCTTAAAAAAAAAAAATAATAATAATAAATCATTCTCTTCTGATAAACGAATGCTTTCGGTGCAGGTGTTCGCAGACCCCAACCGGGGTGGGGTGGCGGCTTTGGCACCGCAGTGCTGAGCCTCCTCCCAGCATGATGGGTGCATGGTGGGGGATCCCTTTGTTCGGCCGCTCCCCAACCTCAGCTCCCCCTGCTTGAGATCTTCGGTGGGGAGGAATGGCTGTAAGTGGATTTTAAGAGTGTGAAAGGGGGGTGAGGTTGCACCCTCCACCCATGGCTGGCTGGAGATGTGGGCGCTTTTATGGCTCCCTGTCCTTATGCCAGATCCCAACCACGTTGCAGGGAGACGGCAGGGTTCAGAGCGCCGAGCCCGTCCCCCCCAATATCGGACTATTTCTGTGGGTGTCGTTGTGGTTACATCACAGAGCGCTCCTTCCTCATCTCCATTCTTGTGCAAAATTCAAATAATTCCCCCCCCTCCCCGATAGCAGCTGTGCATGGTTTTTTAAGTCGGTCTTTAACGTTGCGAAAGGAACAATAAAATGAAAGGCAAAACCGGCATCTTAAAACTTGGCAAGTGAAAGCAGCTTGGACTGGCAGCCAAGAATCCTGCTGTGGTGCAAAAAGAATAGCATCCACGAAGCCACCACAATCCGGGGTTTCGCTTCTTTTAACAATCGCATCGGCAGCGAGAAATAATTATTCCTTGTATCAGTGTTAAAAGAGTCAAAAAGCTTAAAATGCTTGCCTGGTGAACCTTCTCAAAAGCAGGTAACGATCCTCCTATTTGATTCTGTTTTATCAAACTTTAATTGGATAAGGATCTCTGTATGATAACTAATCAGTGGGAGAAGTGGATGCGTGTTACTAACTAGCAGGGGATGCGTTTGCTGTTACAACTTCCACGGCGCTTTATTTGTCTTAATCGCTTTGGTGCCGATAGAATTGGCAAAGTTCTGAGATGTTTGTGTTGCAAGAAATGTTTTGTTTCCGTGGGTTGGAATCGCTGCGCTGGGGAGGGCAGGAATGGATCGAGGTGGAACGTGGAAAATCAGCTTCCCTAAAAAATGAAATTAAAAAGGGGGAAAGTCGGGTGGGGGGAGGAATTCCTCCCGTAGGATTGTCTGTTCCTTTTGCTTCTAAGGCTGCAGCCTCTGCGTGTGTGAAGGTGGGATCCATTTCTTGAGATTTGGCCATGAAAATATCCGTAAATATTTTGTCTTCCAGAAAGCACTGCTCGTCGAGTTGGGCCTAGCAATATGGCAGCGCACGTTCGGTAAGGGATCTCATCAAGTGCTGCTACGAGGTAATTGGGTTTCTCCTCGCCTCTCCACTCACTGCCTTCCTTTTCCTTACAATTTCTTCTCATTATTTCAGTGCAGAAATCTATTGATACAGGTCTTTGTGCTGAAGGTAGAGAGCGTGTGTGTCTATACATAAATATATACGTGTATATATATTTGTATGTATTTACAAGCCTAAATAGATTGGGGCGGGAGGTAAAGAAAAAGAATGGGAATTATTTAGTGGTTGTTTTTCTTATTTGACTTATTTTCGTGGCAGAAGTACGAAATGGCTGCAAACAGTGCTTTGCTCAGGCACACAATGCATTCCATAATGATCGATTTTCCTGGACAGGGCATTTATGCTTTGTGGTTTGCAAGAATACCACCCACAGACCGAAACCAACGTTATGTCTTTAGAGACTTTATTTCTCCATGTTGCTTCCTATATTCCTTTGGCTGTAAATCCAGAACATGCCAGTCTCAGGCTGGCTTAATGCTAAACAAAGGTGTTGTGCTTTTTTTGGGTGCCAGGCTCTAGAACCATAGCTGTGCTGATCCCGCGCTCATTGACATAAAATTAATAGGGAAGCAAAGCATCCTTGGGATAAGGATATCACAATCCCTTATGTAAGGAGTACAATCCGTGAGGTGCAGGTGGAAGCTTTTTATTTGTGATCTTAGCATTCCAGTCAAATACAGTGCGAAGACGATTGATTTGTTTGCCTACCATAGATTTTCTGCCACTGTGTGTATGTTCATCAGGTTTTCAAAAGGTACAATAGCTGTATGATTGATCAGTGGGGGGAAGCGTTTTGAAACCCACATCTTGTGTAACCTATGGCACTCCTTCAATCTCCCTGAATACGGCTGATATACGTGAAATTATTATTATTTTTTTTTTTCCAAGCAGTAACATATTTAAAAACAATAATAATCCTTGTGTTTCCCTGCTCACTTGCTGCTGCCCCTATCAGTTCACCGTCTCAGAAATTGTCCATGAGTTTCTTTTGCAAAAGGCATGAAAAGGAAGAGGTTGGCTGCTGGGCACTTGTCATTTGCAGCACGTAGGTGCCACTGAATGCAGCCTGTGTGCCACCACGCTGCCTTTCTGCAGGGCCCACAGGAGCACAGAAGTGGTCGATGAGATTCATGGTGGGGGCCTGACGGAGTGTTTTCTTTGGCACACATAGGTGCTTTGCTAAAGATAGCTCCTTCTGCCTTCTCTTTCCCTTTTTAACAGCTGAAGCTATGGTGATGGAGCCTAACGCTCGGTCTTTCCCTTTTGTTCTGTGAAGCAGTCAGGTAGAGAGGCGCTGGGAGATGGAGGGCCAGAACTGCAGCACAGAGCAGCTCTCTTTTAGGCAGCTGAAGAAAGAGCATGTTTTGGTTTTTGGTCAACACCTACCAGCTGCTCTGAAGAGCACGCAGTGAGCTCTCGGACGGTCTGCCTTGTTCTGTCTCTGTAATCATTCAGTGATGAGGACAAGTTGCTGAAGTGCATTGGGTGCCTGCAGTTTCCATTCAAACCAGTGCAAGCTGAGGGCACACGTCCTGCCACAGGAGGTATGTGCAGGCCACCCACACGCCACCACTTGGTTGCCTTCAAGGGCTTCAATTATATCCCAGTGGTTAGAAAACGAGTCTGTGAGATATTAGGGAGAAAAACAAAGATTTAGAGCCAGGGAAAGCTAGTAGAAGTGTAACCTTCGCATAGGATGTGTGCTTCAGTGAGATCAGTCCTTTCTCACACAAAAAAATGAGGGATTTCTTTGCCAGCAGAGGCATGCAGATCATACTACCTTCACGCATGTACATCAGAGTAGAGAAAATTAGGGTCAAAATGAATGTACTCTTAAAAAAAATACTCTGTTATGCAATATTGCATTATAGCATGGGACTGACTTACAAAGGTCTGATGGAAAAAATCCTTGCCATTGTATGAAATGCTGATAGAGGCAGCAGCAGTGTGACTGACTCCTAACACTGTGCTTATTTGGCTCGATCGGGAGGGTCAAGAGACAATTTGAATCACAGCCTTAGGTCCCCTGTAATAAATGAGCTCCGTGGTTGGAGGGTTTGGGTTATTTTTGGTAGGGCAGCATTTGTTATATGCCGTTTGCAGCTCAGTTCCAAAGGAGTGCACAGGGAGTGTGTTTGTGCATGACGTGACTCTGTTCTGCCTGCAGGACCATGTGCTCTCTGCCCCATTGCCTCGAGTGCACGTGCTGCAGGGTGAAGGCCTTTGGAAAGCTGGGGATTCTCATTGCACGTGGGCTCCTACCTAAAAGCTTTCCTGGTTTTGCACAGATGCCGAACCCTTGCAGCTCCTGTTCTTGGTCTGAATTTTGGGTGCTGAGAACTCTGGAAAAGCCGAATGCTATAAAGGTAGGTATGGCAGTCTGAAGTGTAGGAATAGAAATTTAGGCAATCAATTTAGTAGATAACCTTTGGACAGATGGTGAAAGTTTAACATCTCTGTTGCTGGATGTGGAGCAAGAGTTGCACATAACTCAGTTAAAGCAGTATTCCAATAAAAGAAAATTGTGTGTATTAATTGCATGCTTACCAGGGTGCGCAGGTTGAAGTGTTTTATTTTAAGAGCCTACACAAGAAGTGGGGGAACTTTTGAAAGCATCAAAATAGCAAAATAATTTTCCACGTGCTGACTGCTTCATTTTATAGGGAATAATCTGCAGGAAGAGAAGACGCAGCAAGTAAAAAATGTGGATACACTCTAAGCAACAATTGCTCTGACTGATTCTGTGCACAGGCTGCACTTGGAGCTCCCAGGCAGCCTGCTCTGTGGCCTAATTCCCCACCAGTTGCCCACCCAATAAAACTTCATTAATGTTAGTTACACCAGCAAGAAAACTTGGAAACTTTGGGGGAAGGAGGGGAGGTTTCTTGCTGGCAACTTTGCTCCCCAGTTCTCTTCGAGGACTTATTAGAAAAAATTCTAAAGCAGTTTAATATCTGTCTCTGTCATTGTAGGAAGAAATGCTGTCAGATAGCAGAGAGCTGGAGCTGGGGGAATTTTCTGGATCGGTTCGTGAAGCGAAAGGATTCTTTCTCTTTAAAAATAGAATGACAATAGCACCCCGGCCCAGTAATGACTTCTCTGAAAGTTAAAACAACTCTGAGGCAGTTGCTCTGCTTCCACCGGGCTGCCAGCATGGAAACGAGACCACTTCTTGCGGGATGGGGGTATGTGTTTATTGCACTGCTGTCTGCACACAAAAACTGCTCTTTCTTAACTGGCTGCACCGTTAGCGATACGCCGCTGGTGCTGGCCATGACTCTTTCAGTGCTGTGTAACCATCAGTGAAGTAGGAGAAACAAAAACAAAACCAACAAACCCGCTGATCTCCTGCTTTCTTTTATTTATTTTAAAGTTGGTTTTGTTTTACTGAGGTTTTGAAGGGAACTGTAGCAACAGTGCTAATGGTGTAGCAAAGCCAAGAGGCGGCTCTTCCCCCCTGGGGGAAGCGGCGTTGAGGTGCTGAGGGGCACGAAGGCTGCTGCCTGCTAACAGCTCTGACATTTCATTTGCAGAAATGCTTTTCCTCTTTTAAAACAAAAACAAAACCAACAAACCAAAGCCCAAAGCCAAACCTAACAAATTGCAGAAGAGACCCATGCCTGTTGCCACAAACCCGTAGATCCGAACTTGTGGTCATATTCCACACAAGCTTGTATCTATAGGTATGTGTCTGTCTGGCAAGTGCACAAAGTGTTGTGTTTCTGCATTTACACTGATGATGTTCGATTCTGCTGTTTGTGTCTTTCGTCTAATGCCTTCTTCCCTCCTCCTTTTTTTTCTTTTTAAGAAATGTAAAATCAGAGCTGCAAATCTCGCTCTGCAATTACCGTATCGGTTTCCAGCTTGGGTTAGGTGTTAAAATACGTTCATACCAACTAACAACTCATTTGTGCCTGAGCGAAATGGGACGGGGGAGGTCTGTGACATCAGCCTGAAGAAATGAAATCTCAGCTACGTTACACGTGGGTCTGGCTGCGGGGCATGGGCAGGGGTGGCTCCGAGGTTGTTGGGAGCAGAGAAAGCTGTTTCATTTATAAAGTGATGGGGATCCGTTCTTCGCTCAGTGACGATTTGTTTGTGGGAGCAAGAGGTGCTTCTGTTCTGTTCTTTATTTTGGGTAACTTCAGTCCCTGTGTACAGTGCAGCCGTGCAGCTCAGTGCCACAGCCTCCCGTTGGCTCTCCAACTCCTTTCTCCCTCTAAAATCAGCTCAGTGTAGAAGCCAGGTTCTCTTAATTTTGTGGTATTTATTTCGTTTCAAATGGTTTTTAAAGTAGAGCAGGGGAAAAACCCATGTAAGCAGGCAGTATGAAACCTGCTGGGCAAAACTGACATTTCTAAGTGGAACAATTACTTTTGAAGAAGTTTTTTTCAACCCCAACATACAGATCCTATGTGAAAATAATTAGAATGTGAACTCAAAATAAAGTCTGACTGTTTCTTTCCAGTGTTAATTTCACCAAAGATTTGGTCTGTATTTCCACTTTTAAATTTCTCTGTTTTTGAACTTGGCTGGTTTGACACACACTGCTGCGGTCCAAAAATGGGTTTTTTTTTTTTTTTTTTTTTTTTTTTCCTCCCTTGCTGAATTTCCAGGGTTTTCTATGTGTTTTCTACTTATTGTAGATGCATAAAACAATGGCAGAGAGCTAACAGAACTGCAGTCTAACTGCTTTTGTTTCTCCGTGTGGATTGAAACTAGCAAGAGGTGACCAAGAAGGATGCAGGATGCTCTTCCAGGCAAAGCTGTTACAAAGCCACAGTGAAGCCTTGCTGTGATTTACTGCCCTGAACATGCACCTGGAGTCCAGATCTCCCCTGGGCATTGGTTGCCATCACCTGTGAAGTTGCTGGAAGCTCCCAGTGCTCAAAAAGTGCTTCCTGACTCCTCCTTCCCCTCTGCTAGTGGACGTTGTATCTGCTGTGGTGGAACAAATAGGGTTTCTCCTGCAGTAGATGCAGGATGAGATTGCATGTTGTGACAGTGAGGTTCGTTTTTTCTAGAGAAGCTGTTATGGTTTTGCTGTTTTTCTTTTGTTTTTAAATGCTGTGAATATTCAGTGTATTAGATTCCTGTGTTTGTGGCTATCAGGGAAGCCTTGGCTGATTCAGTCTGACCTCTGAAGAGGAGTGATTTGGACAAGTGCAGTTCCCAGTATAATGTGTGTTTGTGCATGGTGGTCTCTTCCCTGTAAAGCCATGTGGAGACATCAGGCATCTGGCAATGTGCTGAGAGAAACCTGGAATTTGTCGCTGAGCGTTTTGGAGTCTGCCACTTCAGGTGCCGTTGTGTTGGGAGTGCCAAAAATCCATGGCAAGGGAACTGGGCTCGTGTGTCACAAAATGAGATACCACCCTTGGGCTTGTGGGGAATTTGAAAGCATACTTTTGGATTAGAAGAATCAGTATTTGAGTCAAAGGAGAGGGAAGAGTGCAAGACTACTTTGGGTACGGTATTTTAGTGCAGTTCCTCACCATGCTGGGCTCTGCTGATCAATATCCAGCTTTCTTCTTTTGGAGAGAGACTTGACCTCACCATGGCTGGATGCTTAGAAAGCAAACATGAGCGATGTGCCATCAGCTGCTTGCCTGTGCTGCTGGGCTCCCTTCTGGTGCTCAGCTTGCTTTCTGGTCGCTGCTGGTTTTCTGCTGCTTGGCAAAGGACAAGGGCAGCTGTGCCCCTGCATGGGGATGCAGCAGCTCAGCCCAGTGTGAGCTGGAGATGCTCCATAGTCTGGGGGACAAGTGGACATGGTACAGAGCACACCCACAACACGTCACTAATTTTTTAATTTATTTTAGTTAATTTTCTTTGCTAGGCTCCTGCCAGCCTTTTTTAGCCGTAGCCTCTGTTACTCTCCCCAGCCCCTTTGTTTTTCAGCTCAGCCTTTTGAAAAGAGCTGTATTGTGTTTTTGGCGTTAATTTGTATGTCTTTTCCATTGGTTGTATTTCACTGCACTTCATTAAGTTTTAGAGTGAAACTCGAGTCTGACAAAATGATGGGAAGAACCTTGAAATGTGTCTTCCCTCTAGGATGGAAGAAACTAATTGGAGGCTGCGGTGCTTCTACCTGGATGTTTCTCGTGAATATTTTCCCTCGCTTAGTTGATGAGGAGCTCACATTTATGCAGCAGCTTTGATCTGAGTGCCAGACAGAGTGCACAGAGATCTCTTCATCTGTCACCGAGGCACAGTGGCTGCATCCCATTGCGCCGGCGTGCTGCAGGGTCACCGTGGGCAGGGAGTGCTGGATGCTTTGCCCAGTTTGATGTTGCAGGGAATAGAAAGAAAGACAAGGCAGCTACTGGAGCTGGAAACAAACCAGAGCCCTTCATGCAGAATGTACCAGGAGGGCCTTTGGGACGTGAAAAAAATCACAATATCCTCTCAGCAATTGGTACCTTGATCAGCGCGGTGCATTCTCTAGCTATAAGCTGTCATTGCTTTTGCACCTCCCAGGAAAAAATGCCTCCAGTGGAACTGACCTGGCTATGTGTGCATCTAGGGAAGCTCTGCTAACAGTAGTTGTTGCTCCGTTTCTCCAGTTAGTGCAGAGGCAAAAGTTCTTGCCTGAAGAAAAAAAGCAAACCTTTACCAAAGCGAGCTCCTCTTGTTCTTCAGATTTGGTAAATCATGGTTTTCTCCCTCAAAATAACAAGACTGCTTCTCCTTTCTGTTAATGGCACCTTTCACTGAAAGGCCATTTGCAGACAGGTGTGTTGCACAGCATCCGCTGGGGTGCAAGAATGATTTCACTTGCGTGCTCCCCCTTTTCCCAGTCTCATCTGGTGCAGAGCACAGCGAGCGGTGTCAGCAGAGAGGAGCACACAATAGCATTCGGGTAATTAGGATAACCATATGCAGTGGCAAATGGGAATCATGATAAGCAGAATGTGATTGTGTACCCTGGAATTTGAACCTTATCCAAACAGTCTTATTCAGATGATCAAATCTCGTCGAACTCCTAAAAGGCAGATAAATTACTATTTCAGTAATCTGAATTTTTTTTTTTTATTTAAATTAGTTCTTTGTTTATTTGTTTTTTAATCAGTGAGGGAGAAAATAGGGAGAGATGTTCTTAGACGTGGGTGTTTGGGACTAAGACCCCCATCCTTGAGCCAGGCAGTCTTCATCATGTAGGAGCTTCAGCCCCAGTGATCTGAAGGAGGAACGTCCTTGCAAAACCAGCATTGGCTCTGGGACCTCCTCATGCTATGCAGAGTCTCCAACAAGAACGTTCAACCTGGGCTCTCTGAGCTTCCCACCTTCCCATAAAGCAGTATGGTCTGCTCAGCCATAGAACAGACCTGGGCCTGTGGGTTTTGGGGATTATTTAGAGTCATCAGCCATGCAGCTTGCCTACCAGCATCACTGAGCCACTCCTGGGCCCAGCTACTGACACAAAGCTCTCCGTGCTTCAGCAGTAAGAGCTTGGCTACCCTTCCCCTAGAAACTACCAGATCCTGAAATGTGATATTGAGTAAATCTTCAGATTGCTGTAACCCTTGCTAAAAATTCAAGCACGGACCATTTTTGTAATGTGTTGAAAAGTTTTGGGTCGCTTTCATAATACTGTAGCTGCTCTGGATGTCAGCTGAGCCCAGATGAGATTTCTTACTTTAATTTGCAGACTCTGAAAGTCCCAGCCCAGCTCAGCCCACCTGCCAGGCTTCTAGGAGTAAACCTGAGCTGGAGTAAATCTTCAAACCTCTTGAGGTTCCTCAACTCGAGTCCTAATAGTGAAACTGCATCAAACAAAGCTCGATGGGTGAGCTGATCAGATGGAACCACGTCAGCATTTCCATTGTCAAATCTCATCTGCCTGAGGTTTTTGAAAGCCCTCTGTTGAACAGATCACTCCGAGCTGAAGTTTAGCAAACAAGATTTCTGACCTCAAACCGGAACAATATCATTTGTGGGTTTGGGTATTTATTTTTTTTTCTCCATGACTTCAGGAAATGTGTTTGCTTCAGGAGTATTTTCTGCTTTCCACCTCCTCCTTGGCAAGCCCTGCTGTTGCCTGCCTGGGATCTGAACGTGAAGGTGGGCTCTTCTTTCTTCTGTATCCTTCACGATCAAAAAGGCTCAGAGCCAAATCTCAGCTGATGATCTTGCAGCTGATCATAACAAAACAGAATTCTGCTTCCTCGAGCTCATCTGTCCTGAAGTTCCATTCATTGCTGTCTCAATTCTGTATGGTCAATAGGAGTGATCTGCGAATGCAGACACGCTGTGGTATAGTTTAGGAGTAGCAATATGTGGGGCACTGCTTTTTGTGTCATTGTTTTTGGGGGGGTATTTTACCCTCTGAAGAGCTGTTTTTCTATGGAATGTGCTGCTTTGCATTGCAGAATGTTTTAAAAGAATGGAATATTCCATTAAATCCTTGAAAAGCAGCGCTGGATTAGAATTCAGCCAACATTCTTGGGAAACCAAATGTAAAGTTTGGCTTCGTCCAACACAGAGTAAGGAAGGCAGGTTTCTGTGTTCTGCTGTCACCTGAAGTCCTTGGGGGGAACAGGAGGTAAAATGAGCACAGCTCTGCATTCCTTCCCCATCCAGGCTCCACCTGCACCTCCATCTGATGTTGCCTGGGGTCCATGGGCTGCTGTTCACTCTGAAGATGTATTAACTTACGTAGGAATGTGTGGCTCTGCATTGCAATGCAATGCTCCCCACAACTATATTTAATAGAGACTTTTATAACATTGATACGTATCATAATTGAACATTGTCATTAGATTACATATTCACCCTAATTACATAATTACGTATGATTGTGCTAATTGAGGAAAGACATAATTGACTAAAATCACCCAAAAACAAACACGGGGAGTCACGCCACCAAAAGGCAGTGCTATAATAGACAGCAGTGCTGGAGATCTCTCCTGTTCTCCTCCCAGAAGAGCAACGTTCCTGGTTCATAGGCAATTACCAAACAGACAGATGTAGTGAAGGTGCTGGGTGATGGTAATTAGGTGACTTCTGTTTTAATATTTGATCTCAGCTCCTCAGCTCAGCTCCTCGTGTCAGTAGTAGCAGCAGATACTCTAATTGATGGCATGACTAGCTGCGTGATGCTTCTTTTCTGCTTGAAATGACTGTTCCTCCAGGGTGCAAATACACTTTCATCCATCCTGGCTTCATCTGAGCTTGAAATGGTGGGAACAGAATATCTCATTCTGAGACCAGGCTCTCAGTGATGGCAAATCTCGCCCTGATAATCTGTTCAGCAGCTGCAGGGGTGTCTAAAAATTGGCCAGAAGGGTGAGTATGGGACAGGAACTGCTTCAGTGTTTAAAAATACTTTATCTTAAAGTCTCTGTTTTTGTTGTTTTTGGTTTTTTCTTTAAAGCAGCTCTGAAGCAAGCATAGGTCACATACAGGTCCACAGAAAGGCTTGTTTATTCCTATCGCATTGTTTTGAAGGGGCTTTGGGTATATGGGAGCTGGTGTAAAGGGATGTATAGGAACTGGGACACGAATATTGTCTCGGTGAGAGCCCTGCCCCATGCTGGGATGCTGCCCCAGCACCTTGGGGTGGGAGGAAGCCCAGCGGGGTGCAGCTCCCAGCTCCCTGCAGTGCTGGGGAGGCAGCGAGAACGCTCCTTGAGTGAGTGCCAGCACAGAGCTGACAGCTCAGGGCTCGGGAAACGTGGCAATGAGGAGGAAGCTGAAGTTGTGATGGAAGGGAGGCAGGGAGAGGTGGCGAGTCAGGAGCAAAGCAGTCACGGTGGCATTTGCCAACCTGCGAAAAATTTAGGCTATTTAGGCTCAAGGTGAGAATATTGCTCATGAAGTATTTTCTCTTATGTCTGTGAAAGGACCTTTGCTGAGCTGAGGATGTGACTGAAACAAGCCAGTTTTTCTTCCCTTTCTATTTTGGAGTGAATTCTTGGAGGGTGTTTTGCTCAGCACTGTTTGTAACTGCCTGGTCTGCAAGGTGTCCCATCACAGTGCTGACGTTAGCAGTGATCTCCTTCATTAGAATGATTAGATGCTGATAACCATTCTTTAAATGTTTTGAATTGCATTGTTTCTGATGTTTGTAGCAAAGTTGAGATGCAGGGAAGTACTTCACAGATAAACTGTAGAGAACACGTGTAGCCTATCCTCGTGATGCTGAAATGGTTTAGCTTGTAAACAAGCTCTGTCAGCTGCAGAATGTGAAATGGGACTTTTGAAGAAGTCAGGAGAGGCAACACACCTCCTGTGTCACATAACTGAGTGGGATGTGGGGCCTCCTGCCACCATACATGAGGTTCATTGGGTTCCATAGAGCTACACGGGTTACATCTCTGGATGCTCAATGCACAAAAGGGTGGAATTGTGTCAAGGAAGGATTCAGGGTGCTTTTGGACAGCAGTAAAGCTGCTGGTCTGGAGCGGGGCTGGAGAACTGTGGTGTCCTGATCCAACTGTGTGTCTGGATCGTTGTTCTGAGAAATAGAGTGCTCAACAGTGACTGTCCTGCTATGGTGCCATACTGTGCCATTAACTGAGATACTGTGCCATATCCACAGAGCCTGTCAGTTCAAAATAAACGTTCCTGAATACGCAGTTATTAGAAATTCCACTAATGCTATTAACAGCAGAGCGCATTTAAACCTTGCAGAAATACTGTTTTTCTTTCCAATTTTCTTCCACTGTTGCAAGCTGAATTCCAGCACGTGCCTTCTAGACAGGCTTTGAATGCAGAGGTAGGGCACTGGCTTCTTCATAATCAGCAACGCTACTTTATCCGAGGAAAATAGGAGCAACCAAGATGCCATCTATTCAGCACAGCTCAGCACTCATTCATGAGCTCTGATTCCAATGTAATCCCCTTCCAGCACAGAGCCGCTGTGCCTGAGGATGCATTCACCTGAGAGCAGGATCTCAGGACTGATTCAGTTCCACTGTTTGCACTGGCATATTTTAAGATGCTAATCCCTGTTTGTAAGCTGTAATAAATAGGCAGCATACTGCTTTAAGCACTAGCTTGGTGGGTAATGGGAATGAGTCACAAAGATAACATCCTGGTTGTTTGACTGTGAACTAATACAAGTGAAAAATGTAATGAGTTCCTTGTTAAGGGAACACTGTCTTATTCTGACTGCTGAGACAGGCTCAGTATTGCTTATCTAAAAGCATTAATCTGAGCAAGGAATCGATGCAAGGGTAAAATTTACTTAAATGTTTCAACCCGCTTTTGCAGTTCTCCCAATCCCACTTCTGCAATCATCCTTTAAATGCTCAGGAGCCAAGATGGATGTTCCAGAGTCGATGCTATACGTGTTCAAAAAGGAAAAGACGTGTTAGGACAAACTTCACCCTAAACCTTTCTGAGAGCTTTAGGAAATGTATGTGTATGTTCTGTGCTGTAGTCCAGATGCATCTGCTACAGAGGAGGAAAAAAGCCTTATTTTTCTGGCCAGGAGCAAAATTCCTTCTTGCGTGAAAAGCGTCCACGATCTGGTTTATACCTAGCAGCAATAACCATGGCTTACCGTGTCTTACGTTGCGTTTGGTTTGGTGCCTTTTCACCAACACAACATTTATTACTTCCAAATTAGAGCACTGAGAGCGTTGAGGACTTTTTTTTTTTTTTTATCATTACTATTTTTTTAATTGAACCCCTGACATAATGTCGGCTGTGAAGTGGTGGGTGGCTTTCAGCATTTTTGACTGCATGCATCCAGGTTGAGGTAGTAGGTTGTATAGTTTAGAATTACACCAAGGGAGATAACTGTACAACCTCCTAGCTTTCCTTGGGTCTTGCACAAAGCGGCGTGATGAGCGACCATAATTCCTCAGCAGTGTTTGCTCTGGACACATGGAACAGGAAAGAGCAGGTAAGATGAGCTGGAAAAACTTTTCTTTTGCCTCTCCAGAACTTCACAGATGTTCGTTCTCTCAGCACTTTCTTTTTTTCTTTTTTTTTAACCTATTGGTACCATATTATCGAATATTTAGCAAATTCAGTGGACTAGTAATGCTTGTCTTCCTTTATTAGCATTCGAGCAGCTCCATGTGTTACATTCCTAAAAAGCACCATGACAACACATCAGTGTTATTGCCTTCATGGTCAGCAAGCAGAAGTCTCCAAAGGTAACAAGGAAAACGTCCTGCACTGTGTCTGTTACTGAGATGTGCAAGTGGGTTTCCCCTGGCGTTAGCTGGTGACTGGTTGGGTTAGTTCTGCCCCAGGAGCTGAGCGAGGCCGTGCCAGCAGCAGAGTGAGAGCTGGCACTCCTTGCCTCTCAGAAAGGTAGGAGGCTGGCACTGATGCTTCCAGATAAAACCTGTAAGGGTTTGTGTGAAAGTACCTAAATCTACACAGTCCCCAGGAGAGCTGTTCTTAGGGAATCTCCATTAATGATTACAGTTAGCTAAAATGGTGGTTTCCAAGTTTTTTTTTTTTCCTAGGCTTTTACAATTAAAGTAGGCGTTTCAAAGACTGATGCTTCTGGTCATATCTTGTAAAGGTGGTTTGCTTCTCCATCGTATCAGTTTCATTTAGGACTGCTGCTGTGTGTATGCTTTAGGCTGCTTTATTTCTCAGCCCCATAAATCTTGTTGGAAGTGCACATTTTCAGCTGATGTAAATCCACAAACTGTGCTGACCCACATCCAGCACAGAGTTAGTGGACACCATCTGCAATGGTCGATTCTTTACCTGCTTGGTACTTCTCTAGGAAAAACATTACATATTCATGGTAACGATTCCCAAATAAGAACAGCTTGCTTTCCTTTTTGGTGGCAGCATTGTAGACCTGCTTTGTACAAGTCTGAGGGTACTTTGTGAGGTTGGAAGATGATGACTGTGTGTACTAACACACGTACTTGTGGCTATCAAACTTAATGCCAGATGGATGTGTAAATCAAATAATCTATCTGCTCCAAAGAACAAGAGGTAACAATGAAGAAGGAGGATGGTCAGTGGTACAGTGGAGTTAACAATAACCATAATTCAGTGTGCATATTTTTCTTCTGAACAAAGCAGCATTCCAGCTTTCCCCCTGATGAGAGGAATGTATTGTCAATTAATTAGACTTCCATCATATGTCCTCGGATGCCCTTCTATCATATGCCTTCCATATGTCCTTATGTCATATGCCTTCCATATGCCCTCTATGTAATTAAGCTTCCATCATATGGCTTCTATCATATGCCATTTAAGTAGATTTCCAGGAGAATGTGGCAGTGTTACAATTATGGACCTTTTGCAATGAGTAAAGGAGCAGCTCATGAGCTGTAGATTAGAAGAGGAGGAAGCAAAAGGAAGGTGTCTAGCCCTGAACGGTTCCTTTAATTGCCAGTCTTGTTTCTCCCTGCTTGCACAACGAACAGACAGAAGTGTCCTAATTTCCTTCTCTTCCATTGCTGTTCCATTCCTAGTTTTTATTCAGTTATTCCTGTGAACAGTAGGAGAGATAGTAACTGTTTTTCAGAGAACATTTCCACTGGAATGTAAAATGAAAAAGAAACAATCCACCCCCTAGAAAATTGTTTGTCCTTTGATAATGGAATCTAAACTTTGATCTGATTTTTGTCCTTTTAAGTCTGACGTACGAAGGGAAGTGCTAGAAATATCATGGTGGGAGAAGTAATGAAAATGAGATGGTGCACTTTGTTGGAGCACGCATCCCTATTCTCTATTATGGGCAATGAGTGTAAATAGTGTTGTGCATTTCTTGGCATGGTGATTGCTTGGTGCTAGATAGTGTAGAAGAATATGTAGTGAAATGGATTCCAAATTTACTGTGGCTGACTAAGACCCAAAATAGGCTCTGCTGCCTGTATACCTCATGAAGAAAACCACAAGCATCCCAGGAGCAATAAGGTCTTGGAATGGTTTCCAATGAAAAGGCAGCTAATGTGCTCACTTGGTTCATGTACATCTCTGTATCCGTGCCCTCTTCTTTCCCAAATACTTCTGAGTCCGTATTCTGTCAAATTTGATAGAGCAGCAGTGACTCCTGAGACAGCTGTGCTCCAGCAGGCCGTACAGAATTTGCAACCATGCATCCCGTGTAGTTGGGAGGATGGCTGGAAGGATGAAGAGAAGGTAAAATGCCATGAGATGCTCTGAAGTGACAGAACTGTAAGCTGGGGAGCAGTTTGTAGTACGTGTAGGTTTATCTGGAGCAAGTGGTTGGAATGAGAACAGTTTGGACAGATTCCCAATGACTGGTAGCCAACCCCTGAAGACACTGTGACTTCACTGCTATTTTATGTACTTTAAGCAGATTAAGCTGATATTTACCAAAAAATTGTCCTATATTTTGCTAGGTAGACATACTGCTAGTCACTACTAGTAATGTAGGTTCCTCAAAGGTAGGTAATGGGTCTTACTTTGGTTCTAGGTCACTAGGGAAGTTATTCTGAAAACTACCTGCTGTGGTCCTGCAGTATCATTATTAGGATTTGCTGATGTCACAGTTGTAAACTGCTTACTGAGGAATGTGTTGGAGCCTCTTATGGCTCAGCCATATCTCTTTCGACACCACTAATTTATTTAAAGAATAATTAATAAGGTGTTGTATTCTACAGTAATTTCTTGGTTTGCTGGGCAGCAAGGTATTACTTGAAACAGCACATTCTTGCAAATTCTCTTTTGCTTCTGTGTTTTCACATGGCTGTGATGGCTGTGAAAGGTGCCAGCCAACAGTGATGAAGAAGGAAGAACTTTGCTTATCCACAAATAATGGGATTTGATTGCATGCAGCCCCACAAGCATCTTCTGAGCTGCCTCACAGCTGTCCTTCGATGGGCCAACCTGTGGCAGTGAGAAATCTGGGCAGGGCTGTCTCCTGGGCCTTGAATGCTCATCCTTTAGAAAGGAAACTGAAATTCAAAAACTTTCACTGTTGGAGGGATCTTTTTTTTCCCTTTCTTTCTTTTTTCTTCTTTTTTTTTTTTTTTCCTTAAACAATGCTTTTCATCTGCTTCCACACCCAGCTGAAACTATGCTGCAACACTTCTGCTCCTAAATCAGATGCATTAAGTACAGTCAAATTTATACATAAAAGTTTTGCAAGAACAGGGATGAAATAGAATGGAATGCCAGAATGACTCATTGTTTAATGAATAAGGCCCTAAGTGTTCTATTGATGCCATTTATAAATCTGTATAAAATGTATAGAATTCATGTCATAACTGGAATTCCAAGCACAGCAACCTTGTGAACGAAATTATGATGATGATAGGGTACTGCACAAATTAATATGAATTCTAACACGCTTCTGCTTGAAAGCTGCTCAGACAGTTAAAAATAAGACAATTTCATTACAGAGATTCAAAGCCCGGACCTCAGAAATGGTCTCCTCTCTTCTTTTGAAGTTGCAAATTGCTGAAGGAGGGAAGTTCTTTTTGTCTGTGTTCGAGTCACACAGTATAACCTATAAGGAAAAAATACGTCCTTTCCATTAGATACAGATACTGATTGCAGTGCAGCTGGAAAATAAAAGAATTAGGTGCTAGAGACCAGCTCTGCATTCAGACACTCTATGTGAAACGAACGGCTTGAGGCAGAGCAGAGATCTGAGCACACGTCTCTTTTTCACCACCATTTTTCTTCTCGTTCTCACTTTCACCTTATCACAGATTTGCCGTAGGTTTGCAGCTTAGGTATGAAAGCAGATGAAGTTCAGCACTTCCAGAGTGAGTTTTCAGCAGACTCCAGTCACAGCCAAACTCCTGGATGCGTGGTGTTGGGCTGCCAGCATTTAACTTCCTGATAAAAACTTCCAAGGGTTGGAAATTCTGTATGGCCCAAAAGATCCAAAGCATTTTATTGAGGTGGGGGGGAATGGCTTCTTTTTTCACATGTTTCTTTATTGACCAGAGCAGGACTTCTGGTTGCCCTGACTTCACTGATCTCCAGGCAGTCCCAGCTGCATATATTTAGCTTCATAGGTTCATAATATAAAATGTATTCTCCCGAAGCAAATCAGATTTTTACATGTGAAATTAGCCTCTTTGTGCAATGTCATGGCCCTGTTTCTTGGTTAAATAAGTTCAAGAATCAGGTTTCTGGGGCAGACAGGGAAAGATTCTGAAATTCGGTGTTCAACACAGTGCCTCCTGCTTACTTCTATTTCTCCTTTTTTCCTACTATATCTGCAGAAAACAGTTTTGTCTGCAGTTAGGTGCTCCAGCCTTGTCTAAAATGACAGTTTAAAGGCAGGGTAGCCAATATATGGTCCTCGATTTCCATTTTCCATCTACATTCTCAGAGATTCCTGCGTTCAGGTAGCGGAACAACTGCATCACGCTGCAGAGGAGCAAATGTTGGGGTGCAGGGCTTCCCCCGTCCCTTTCAGGCTGCTGAGGATAAACCCACTCCAAGCATGAGTCACCCCTCTGCCGTTTTCCCCTTCCACCCTTTGCCAAGGTCTGATGACATGACTGTGATTTCTCTTGAGCTTGTCTTTGTTACAGGTGTGACACACGGCTCATAGGGTTTCATTATGGCTTTCATAATGTATTAATGAAATGTCAGGATCAAGTCATTTATAATTAACAGTGACGTGTAAATGTCATGTCTAACAATTGTAGTGTAAGTGTATTTTTGTGAATGGGCCATTTTTTTTACACATGCAACTGACAGCGTCCAAAAAAGCCTTAACCAGTCAGGCAGACATTTGGTAAAGACAGACTACTTATTTATTTATTTTCTCCTTCTGCGTTTTCCTCCTTGAATCTCTGATAGGCTGTCAGTCCCTGTTGTTCCTAAATCCAATATCAATTCAGAGCTCAAGCCATCAATGGGAGCTTTTTTGAGCATTCTAGAGCTTGGTCCTGTTATAAACACGGAGTGGATGCACCCCTGCACAGTATGGATGTGAAATTCAACTGAGTGCTGTCTGTATTTTTGGGAGCAAAACCAGTGAGGCATGCAGAGCAGGAGCTGTGCTACCAAGCCTGAGTGGTTCAAAAAGATGCCAGCAAAAATGGGCCTAAGCATGGAGATATCCAAAATCGGCATAGTGGAACCATCGCCATTAGAAAGGAAAACAAATTTACATCATAATGAAAAGAAAGGAAATAATGAGGAGGTAGAGTGAGAAATTCTTGTAGTCTTGCAAAGTGAGTACAAGGAGACACGCGGTGAAAGCAAATGGTGACAAATTGAAAATGTTTTAAAAGGCAATTCTTTTTCACCAGCGCTTAATTAAAAACGAACCTAATTGCTTTTAGAAGTTAATGGGACCAAGAAGTTTGCAAGTCTAGAACAGAACAGGTTAGATACTAAAGTTTTTAATAAGCGCATGCAGAATTATGCTAATGCAGAGCTGAGTTTAGACTTCATGTTTCAAGACTTGAAGCATGAGTGAAGTACAGCAGTTCAGGACCAGAAATGAAGCAGTGCAAAGGACAACTCTTGGTCGTGCAGAGCCACCAACACTTGGAGCAGGTTTGCTATAGAAGTTTGGAGCAGGTTTGGTATAGCAGTTTGCATTCTGTCCCGACCTGCATCTGTCTCTTGCAAATTATTGAACACGTAGCCCACACTGACAAATAAGACTAAAGGGTTGATGGAGCAATATTGATAATAATTACCCGACAGCATGGTCCACCTGCAGCTCCTCACAGCTTCTGTGTGTGATGGGGAAGGTTTATGTGACCAGTGTACAGTAAGGGGTACAGAGGCAGGTGAAGCTGGCTCTTCCTAATCGTGCTGCTTGGAAATCCGTGGCTCTCAGCTTGGTACGAGGTTTGGGGTCGCTCCATTCAGTCCCTGAATGCTGTAGGCAAACAGTCTGTATTCTTTGGCCTTAGTGAGTTGAAATAATTGTTGCAAGCAGAAGGTCAAACCCATTCCTGGGTTAATGCCCCTGATGTGGGTGTATTTTAAAGGGCTGGGTTTTTTCCTTGTGTTTGAAGTGGCTGCTCATCTCGTCTGAGGAGGAGTAGCAGTTGTGGCTTCAAGAGTGGTTTGCAATAGTGCTGTTTGTAGTCTGACAAATGCCACAGCTTCCCCTTGGCTTTCTATTTCCTCCCATAAGTGAAATTGTTAGATTTGGAGACGGGATCTTAAAAAAAGAATGAGGAAGAAAGGAAGAACGGGAAGGAAACGGGAAGGGGGGAAGGCAAGGCACAATTGCTATCTGCTACAGATCTTGTGGTTTGAGTTGATTTTGGAAATTGCCTTCCCAGTGGCTTTTGAAATGTGAGAGGAGAACTTATGATTAAGGGAGCTAAGATATTTCAGTCACGTGTTTCCCTTCATTTGTATGTGAGAATAGTTACTGAATAAGAAATTAAACAGTGTAGGTTCAGTGGAAAAAATACAATCAGGGTCTGCTGCTTGCTGTGTTGGTAGTGATGCTGAATCACTTCTGTTTGGAGGGTTCTATCATCCATGGCACTGGGCAGTGAGCTCTAAATGCAGTGCTGCAATAAATCATCAGGGCCCTGTGCTGGTGGCTTTATTTCCTAAAGGATCACTCAGAAATTCATGTCAAAATTAGAGACCTGTAGTCTCTTCCTTCTTCAGTGTGAGTGTGGGTTTGTCCTCGTATACCCTGCTGTGGGGAAGGCTGCTTTTAAATCTTTAATGGGGCATTAGAGCAATTTGCCTGTGATTTAGTAATAAGTGGGCAAGGAGAGTGGTGACAAACGAAGCCGGGAGGCCCTAAAATTCTTTGAATATTCCATGTTTTCCTGGAACTGTTGGGAAAAGGCTGCCAGAAAGGTCTTGGCAGGTTTTCTAGGTGGCTGGCCAAGTCTGAAGCAAATGTGGATAGTTAATAGGCTAATGCAGCTCTGGTTCCAAGTCCATACATATATAACATACGTTTTTATTTAAGAAATCCCACCGCACGGAGGAGCAAATGTAGTGCTAATACATCTTCCTGCAAGAAAATGGCAAGGGAAAAAACACTGTCATCTTGCGAAGATAAAACAAAGGATCTTTTGCCCTTGCGTTTTGGAGAGTTGAATTGTGATTTTAACAAGAGGAGATCTAGGAAATGGAATCAGTAGACAGGCAGTGGCTTTCCCATGGGGGCCCCATATTAATTGGGAATGGCTGATATAGCAATAGATTACATCTGAGAAAAATGGCAGGAGTTGTTCAAGGAATGGATTTCCATTGCTAGATTGTCTGTTCTTTGTTAAAAAAAATGGTAATTGAGCAGGAAAGTGATCAAATAATGACGTGGGACCGACTGCTGCAGTTGGTTGCATGTGGACAACCCCCTCTAGCTCAGAGCTGGAATCTATCTGTGGGTCAGCTGTAAAACTTGGGTGTTGCTAATCAGCCATCCCAGTGTCAGTTAGTTTGGGAAGGGTTCCTCTGTGCACCAGGCTCGGAATGTTGGCTCTCTGCAGCTGCAGGCACCCAGGAGTGGATGTTCACTATTGTGCCTGGCATGAGTTTGCTCCTGGGAAACAGGAGTTCAGATTTCTCTCGGGCATCAGGTGAATTAGCTTTGTAATTTTACAGTCCTCTCCAGTGTGAAGGATTCTTGTTTGTGCTCAGCTCGTGGGGCTTGTCTTGTTTTATTATTAATGGGGAGAAGGCTGCTGTGCACAGCCTCTGCCATTATCATGGAAGGATTTATTTCTTTGATTAAACTGTTGGTGCAGATCCTGAAGTTCTGCACCAGACTTCCTGTGGGATCTCTGATGAGTCGCTTATTTTTCTTTGTTTTTACTCACTGTCTCTTAAATGGAGGTCCTTCTAACGGAGAAGAGGTGCAGCTCATATGTGAACTGTTCAGTCTGCCATGCTGCATGTCGTGTTGGAACTGCAAGTGAGCATACTGTATATCTGTATGAAGATAGATTTCATATGGGCTGCTGCCACGCTGACATATACATTCATTAGCTATACAGCCTTAAAGCTGACAATATTTATAATCGAATACTACACTGATAAGAACACAATCAGCTCGAAAAGGATGTTGTTATACTTCGAAAATCCTATTTAAAGAATGTCATTTATTGTCATAATAGGTTAAGTAACCTCGTATTCGGATTGTTTCCCTCGTTTTCTACCTCATACAAATGTTACGCTGTCTCTGTGTTGTGAAAACAACTGAATTTAAACTTAGGATGTAACAGAGCCTGCACTGCAATGTTCAGTGATGCAGAAGTACAGACTGGCACCAGGAGTGGGGAGACTGGCTGCTCTGCTTGCATCCTGCTGCTATTTCTGGCATGCAGAGACTGAGCAGCGTCTGCTGGCCCAAACCTAAGTCCTCAGACACTGCTGCATCTTCCCCACGTTGTGACATTCGTGCTCTCTGTCACACACCTCTGACATGTGGCCTTCTACTTCTTAGTGTTCTCAACACCAGCAAAAACAAGTTATAATACTTTAAGAGCTCTGTGTCCAGTTTCACCAAAGGTAAGGGCAACAGGACTTGCATTCAGCCTTCCCCTGTGTTCAGGTTCCCAATCCTATTATTTGTCTGACAGCAGGACCTAAATGGCTTGGCATCCTGTAGATGCTCTGTGAGAAGAGGCTCCCTGTCCCCAGGAGCTGCAGTCTAAGCAGATAAGGCCAGCAGGAGAGGGAACACAGAGAGATGGAGAAACTCACCCAAGCCACTTAGCACGTCGAGTGGCAGCGCTGGGAATAGGAACAGACCTCATGAATTCTCACCACTGTCACCACCACCAAAAATATTTTGGTCTTCTACCTTTTGGTTTAACTCTTAAGCAATAGATGAGACAAATATTTTCGTTGCTGTTGGGAGAAATATGCCTCCCTTTGTTTAATTTTTATTTTATTTTTTCAAATTGTGGCAAGCGTGGGCCATAGCTGGAGGACAAGAACACCTGGAAAACAATTTTTTGTTTATCTTTGAAATAACTCCAGCCTCTCTTTAAAAAGAAAGTCATTGCTGGTGAAAAAGGCTGTGACAGGAGGTCTGGGGGATGTGTAGGATGACTCTGCTCCGAGGTCCTTCTGCTCCTTATAACCTATCAGGGCTCTCTACAAACATAAATTATGGCTCAGAGATATTTCTTTCTCATACGAAATAGATATGTTACTTATTTTGGTTTTATGCAGGGAAAAAATGGGCGCAGACTGGGGATCCACAGTGGCTTCATGGAGGAGAAATAATAGATCTCTGGACTGCAGCAGGCAGCAAGCGAGGCTTTCCATCTCGGTACAGTGTGACCTGTACACTTTTTGCCTATTGAAATATAATTCCTTCTAGCTCCGGTTTTAGCTTCATGGATTTCTAATTTTAATTTAATTTTCTACTCTTCCTGCTGGGTCAGATTCCTAAAATGTCACTAAACTTTGTGCCTGTTACTGACGTTGGATCTGGGTTCAGTCGTTTAGATTCTAATTGAGTATTCTCAGTCTGTGTTTTGCTTTTAGTGACTTCTAGGGGAAGAGGAAAAAAAGAAAAAGAGTTGATTAATTAAGGGACATCACCTTTTTCATGCATTGATTCTATTTAAATTTCAAACAGATTTAAATAAAAAGCGTTAAACGTTCACCATAGGTTAACAGACTAATAAAACTCCATCAGTTAGTAAGTGAAGTGCCTAAAAATCTGTCAGACTGTTGGTATGGGACCTCAGATCTTAAGGAGTATTACCACCAGCTCAGAAGCAATTAGATTTATCTGAAATGTTAGTGAGTTTCTTGGAGCTGTGGTCATGTTTTCTGTGAATCAAGCCTTAAGCGAAACTCCTGGTGGACCAGAAGCCATGTGAAATACGAGGGTTTTCAGGTGCTTGATGTGGTATGGAAATGGCAAATCATGCAGGAATAGATGTTAAACATCAGTGCGTGACTTCATCCAAACGAGTTCAAGTTTCGTCTTGAGTTTTGGAGTTTGGTTAAATCCAGTATGTGCAGAAGAGCTCACATCCGAAGGCAGACTGGGAACTCCCCATGGACAAAACACACATAACTCCAGGTACTGCGTTCCTGCTTCTCATGCTTTTTCTTTGATAGTGAATGAATTAATCTCTGTTACATCCACTGACCTTTTGTTGAACCCTTCCCATTTTCCCAAACTTGGTTTCTGCACGGAATGATGCAGAATTCCAAAACTGCCGTGCCTGGAAGTGAACAACTCTGCCTTATTTAGCTTTATCCTTGCTTTTCTCACCCTAGGATAAATTGTTTCATGGCTTTGTCCATAAAAAAATATGGCTTAGTCCATAAAATAATGTATTATTTTAACTGTCCTCCATTATCTAGAGGTTGAAAGATTCGGAGCTCAAACAACCTTTTAGAAACATGTCAGCAGAATTGGAGTCAGGTAGAAAAAATACAACCATCCCCTCTCTATGCCGAATCGCTGTCAGGATAGACCTTGTTGGGTCTGCAGGTGAGAGCTGATGGGTGGGTTGGGTTAAAAGGATTTATTGGGGATGAAATGGAGTTTTAGGACCATCAGCCATACTGCATCCTTTTTGTCAACTAACAGGGTTGAGGATAACAAGAGTAATCTGGACAGAGCAGCTTTCTTCCAAGGACCTCACAACTCTCTGTGGACATGGTAAGCTTTGATGTGATGGTTTTATATATGGGGAAGAAGGGGAGGAAGAGGTGAAAAACTGCCTTGGTGTGAAATTGGATGATGCTGTACAAGACTTCAAATTGGAAGCCTTCTGTTGCCCAACTCCTCACTTGGTAGTTAGAGGGCTGTTCTGGTCATGCCCAAAGCAGGATGCTTCACCCAGCCTTTTTTGCCATGGATGTGCCTTTCCTCAATCACTGTTAGAATTCTTCATTTATATTGGCAGATGTTTTTTACTCCCTTGAAGACGTGTTATTGTTTCTTAAAATTCTTCTCATCTCTTCTCATGTTTGCTGCCCATTTAGCTGAGGCAGAACTGATAATTTTACAGATATTTCCAAAATGGTGTCGGTGTGGCAAAATTACCAATTTTATTTTGAGGGAAAAATAAAAAAGATCTCAGTTGGTCTGTAGCGAAGTTACTGACTTGTCTCAAAAACACCTCAAGGTTTTATAGTTCATGCTTAAGTCCCTAAAGCATCCCCTCTGGCTGAGCCTCCCTTCCCTTATGCGTTTTCTCCTTTGAACCTCTAATTCCAATTCATTTCAGAAAAAAATCGTCATAGTTTGTCTGCACTCTGCTTTCTGCTCCAACTGTGCACCTACCAAGGTCTGCTTTGAACCCGTGTCCGTGATTAAATTCCTTCTTCCTTTCTGTTTTCCAGCTTCTCTCTGCAAAATGGCTCTCACTCCATTTCTGTGAGAACTCTTCCCGCAAACCGGGTCCCTAAGAGGATTAGTGAAGGGGATACCAATTTATTTATACTCACCTCAGCATGGTAGCAGCCAAACACTGTAAGTTGCTGGATTATTAAATGGCCTGTAGCACATGAAAGGAGCTTCAATCTTCTGGTGCGGTTCAGAGCGGACAGGTGTCTGCTGCACAGCTGCTCTGAGCTGATCCCCAGTTTTGGCAAGGTTATTTTTTTCCTTTTTGACCTGCTCACATTGGTAAGATGAACAGGTGTGCTCAGAAACAAACGGACCGTGGAGATTTGGTCCCTTTTTAAAGGCAAGACCAATTTTCAGGCCGCTTTCAGTTGCACTTCGCTGGGTGGGGGAAGGAAAAAAAGAACCAAAGAGAGATGTGGAGAGTTAGGGAAACCCCTCAAACTTTGTTTAATTGCAAATTCCTGGCACTCCCAGTGCCAGGTGATGCTGCCATTTGTGTTTTCTTCTATAGTGCCTGGCTTGCACGGTCCCAAGCAGAGTTAAATGCATGTCTTTGACCACAAGAGGATGATGCCTCTGTTTTTTCGTGCCAGCCTGGAGGCCCTGAGGTGCTGGAGTTTAAGTCCTTGAAAAACAAAATTGCTGGCCTCTAGTAAATAAAGTGTCCGGATGTTAGAGATGATTCATAAAAAGCAATTAAAAAAGGAAAGTGCCTTGCAGCTGAGCGTAATGTCTTGAAGATGTCCTTAGGAGTGTGTAATGCTGCAGACAGTGGGCAGTGGGTAAGTGACCGCTGTGCTTAAGGTTAACCAATCTGTTTCCAGCATAACTCTTCTTTTCACTTGGTTCTCATGCAAAACTCTTGATTTTTTATTTATTTATTTTTTTTCGGTAGCTGAATTTTCCTTAGTTAGCCATTGCTTCAAAATACTTCCCATCCCTTCCTTTTTAAATCTGTGAAGAACATCTATTGTAATATTTTCCATGGGAGAAATGTGATTCTTTGAAATTTACGTACCGGAGATGGCAAATAATTGAAATTCATCAAACTTTAGTTTGATGCTTAGTTTCATGCTTTAATTGTGGAGTTGGGTTTTCTTTCAGTGCTACCCTCTTACCTTCCAGCCCTGACCTTCCACAAGGCTCAGAGCAGCCCGCTTGTGGTGCCATTTGCAATAAGCAAGACAGAGCTGTGTTACGACACGATTGGGATTCTTGCTGTGTGCAGAGATGCCCAGCGTGGCCACAAGGCCTAAGCAAGAGGTAGGCAAACATCTCCCTGCATGGCTTTTCCAGTCCTTAACTAACCTGGGAGCTCCCAGCCATGCTGCTGGCTCTGCCCATCGCGTTGACTCCTCCAGCTGGATGCCTTTTGCTTCTCTTGGTGGCTGCACGTGGTCCAGAGCTGGGGCTTGGCTTTGCTCTGCCCTTCATTAGACCAGGCATATATGCTAAGGGAAGCAAAATAGTTTACTGATTTATCATGGATCATTAGATGGAGTGACTATTCTTAAAACATCACCAGTATAGATACAATAATTAGAGATGTGCTTTTGTTAACATTGCCAGCCTCTACCCTCTTGTACAGTACCCTTGGGTACTAAATAATTACCCACTTTGTGTGGTTATCTAGCTCACTAATTACCCACAAAAATTGGGGTCAGGTGTTAACTGCTTGAAATAAGTATCCTCCAAAGACTTGGTTAAATTGTGTAAAGAAATTATGTGTTTGCAGCAAAACTTAAAAGGAAAAAAAAAAAAAAAAGCAAACTTTTTTTGTTGTTGGAAGGAAGAGGGGAACGCAGACAGGACAATGGATGTAAATTGTCCTCTGTGATGGCAACATCTTGCACACAGCTATGATGCTGGGGATGGAATCTGGAAGGGGAGGGAGAGGATGGCTGGTGGATGCAGTCTTTCTCATCCTCTGCTTTTCCCAAAGATTAGATCCCTCAGTACATAGAGTCTGATTCTTCCCCTATCCAGGCTGATGTCAGTCGGGGTTGTGTTGGTATAAATGAGAAAATTTGTATGCATGGATTCCTGGGCTGCCTTTACTGCATAATTCCCCCTCCTCTGTCACTCAGGGACTTCTGCATTGCACCCAATAATTGAATTATGCATTGTATATATATTTTCCATACGTTTATTTTAGTTGTTTCAAACTCTGTATGCATGCAGAATCTCATTCCAGGGCTGCTGCTCGTAAAATGTAACTCGCTTTGAGTAATAATTTAATTCCTGCGTTCAGGGAGTTA
This sequence comes from Phasianus colchicus, assembly GCF_987193195.1. Lineage (NCBI taxonomy): Eukaryota > Metazoa > Chordata > Aves > Galliformes > Phasianidae > Phasianus > Phasianus colchicus. Next base: position 3,828,331 of record NC_143458.1, on the reverse strand, counting down.
CCCCAGTGAGTCAAAGATTTCTAGATAGCCCCACCCTCCCCAACTTCCCGAACACTTACACTGCAGTCACTTTCTCTTTGCCAGACCCACACAAGACGCCAAGCCAGCCAAAATCCCAGGAGGCAGCTTGTCCTGCCTGCCCCGTTTTAGCCCCGGGGGAAATAGGAAATAAAGCCCCGAGAGCCCAGAAACCAAAGCCTGTGAAATACCTGGCTTAGAACAGAGGGATATTGAATAGCCTGTCCTCCTAACCTGGTGTCTCACACCGGGACTCGCTGTCTGCAGCACAAAGGAAATTGATGTAAGTGGGAGCGAAGATGATTCTGAAAATCCCACCGTGCGGCTTCGGGATGTCTGGCCTCACAGGATGCCCTTAACGCTGCAGTGCTGAGCACCTGCACAGCGCCCAGCCTAACAAAGGAGCTGCCTTATTTATTTATTTCCGTGGCAGCGTTAGGTGCTTTTTTTCCCCTGCGGTTCCCACTGAAGCAGCCTGGATAGGGTCCGGTTCTGGCTATTATCGGTGCCCCCCGCCCCGTGGTTCGGGGGGGGGGAGTCTCAGGTGGTGCTTTCTGACCAGGGCTGTGCCCATCTTTAGGGGCGTACCTGCGTTCTGCATCCCTGCAGGCATCAGCCCTGCAGAGCACAATGCAGATTTAGTCGTCATCTTTGTCTCCCCCCCCCCCCCCCCGCCCCGCTCCGCTCCCCGCTGATGTTAACTGTCTGTATTATTATTTATTGTTATCAAGGGATTTGGTTTGATCAATGAAGTGTATATACGTCTGACGGACATTCGGGGAGGAAATGCTTGGAGAATGAGTAACATGTCTGCAGTGGAGGGTGTGTGTGAGGAGAGAGCAGCATCGGTCCTAGAAACATTGACTGATGAGTTCATTTTAAAATCCAAGGGCATCTAGCTGGTAAATTAGCACATATTGCAAATATAGTCTGGTGCGAGAGGCAGCGGCTCTGCCATCGAGCAAGGGGGTGGGTGTGGAGGGGTGGGGGTCGAGGAGAGGAGATCGTCAGCTCTAAAGTCACGGCGGGCAGGAGCCGGGCGGTCCGCCTGCCTCCACGCAGACGCGGGGCGTGCGATTTCCACGGGCGGCTGCGGGCTGCAGTGTGGCGGGGAGGGGAACGGAGTGGGGGGAGCGAGCGAGCGAGCGAGCGAGAGAGATAGCAGCGGTGGATTTTATTGTTTTAAAATCCAGCTCCAGCCAGAGGGATGCTCGGCGGAGAGCTGCGGTCCCACCACTCCCCCTTTCCTTCTCCCACCCCCCCATCTCCCCCCCCCCCCCCCCCACCCCCCTTTTTCTCCCTTCAGCCCCGCGGGAAGGTGCCGGCGGGGTCCCGGGGCCGCAGGCAGGGGCTGCCCGGCGGCGGCGGGGCCGGGGCGGCCGCGGCGGTTCCTCCCGGGAGCTTAAGGGATTATTGGGGAGGGGGGGGGGGGGGAGGAAAGCGGGTCGGGGTGTGCGCGAGGCTGGCGGCGGCGGCGAGGTTGGGGGGGGGGGGGGGGGGGAGCCGGGTCCTTATTCTATTAAAGATTTAAGTAGGCATGCAAGGAATCTCTAGGATAGTTGGCAAAGGGCGAGGGTGGGGAGGTGGGGGGGTGGGGGGGAAGGATCCAAAAGAGTCTGTAACCAGACACTGAAGCTTTCCAGGAGTGAGAGTGTGTGAGAGAGACGGAGACAGAGCGAGAGGAAGAGAGGGGGCAGTGTGGTCTAGTACATTTTCATCTGGTCGTTGATTTGAGCCTGATGCTTGCTGTCCCTCAACAGCCTCCCTTGCCTGTATTTTTTCTTTCCCCCTCTCCTCTCCTTTCCCTTCTACTTCATCGAAGCCTAGGGGAGCCAGTAAAGATTAAATGTGCTTTCTAAAAGGCAGCCACTTCATGCAGCTATGTCTGCTCTCCCCCCCCAGTCCTCCCCTCCCCTTCCACTCCCCCTTTTTCGAAATTAAAAAAAAAAAAAAAAAAAAAAAAAGCGAGAGGGGGGAGAAGGAAGGAGGAGGAAGAGGAGGACTGTAGTTTAATGATGTCGGGACTGGCTGATCCAGAAGGAGGAAAGAGGGAAAAAAAAAAAAAAAAAAAAAAGGAGAAAAAAAAAAAAAAGATTTTGAGAGCCTGGACGAGGAAGGACTTTGGTGAATGGGCTCAGACTCCCGAGGTGAGAAAAGGACGGGGTGGGTGAGGATGGGGCGGTGGTGGCGGTGCCCGGTGCCGTGCGGGGCGGCTGCGGGGCGGGGAGCGGCGGGGCCGGGGGGGGGGGGGGGGGTTCTGCTTTCGGCAGCGGCGGATGAGGAGCCGCGGATATTTTGCATTTTTCAACTCGGGCCCTCCGGTACGTTTGGGCTTCTCCCCGGTTATGCCGCTGGGCCTAAAGCGGTCCCAGAGATGGGTGGAGGGTGCAGATCCATATTATTTATTTTGGGGGGGGGGGGAGGGGGGAGGTTGGGAGAGAGGAAGGGGGGGGGAAAGGGAGGAAAGGGAGGGAGGGAAAGGGAGAAGAGCGGAGAAGGAGGTGGCAGGCTGGGGACGAAATCCTGCTCTCGGTTATGGCCGGCGTAAATTTCCATTGGCTGGGGTTGCACAAGGTGCTCGGAGAGGAGTCGGTGCGGGATGGAGTCCCTTTGTGTGTGCGGGTGCGTGCGGGGCGCGGGGTCCGTCCTGCCCGGGGTTTTTCTCCAGGTTTCCCTCCGGATCCCTCGGGCCGCAACGGGGCTGCGGCAGCTCTGACAGCGCAGGGCTGGTCCCGTTCCGGCCGCCCCCGGCTGCCGCTGGGGGGTGAGGAGAGGGCCGCGGTTTGCGGACCCCCCCCCCCATCCCCGGCCCCGTCCCTCCGCAGCGATCATAATAATAACAACAACGGCGGTGGGGAGCGAGGAGGGAGGAGGGCGGCGGGGCGAGGAGCTGCGGAGGAATTCGGTTCCTTTTCCCCCCTTTTTCCTTGATATATTCCCTTAAAAAAAAAAAAAAAAAATGTTTTAAAAATGCAAGCGGCTTGCCCAGCTGCACACACCCACCCTCGCCTCCCTCCCCCGGCTTGCGCACACACCGCACGCTCGCACTCGCTCAGCTCGCCCGCGCTCGCTCGGGTGTCAAAACCCGGCGGGCACGCAGCCCGGTCCGGCTCGGCTCGGCGCTGCCCTTCCCCTGCCCCACCGCCCGGGGCCCCCCCGCCGCTCCCCGAGCTTTTCCCCCCTGCTCTTGGCGCTGAAGAGTGGAGCCTCCCCCGCTTCCAAATGGTGAGTTTCTACCTGATTTTCTCGCGGCTCGGGGTTTTTCTCCATCCCCGCCGGCCGCGGGCTGGCGGAGGGGGCGGGGAGGCAGCTCCTTTATGCTGCTGCACGCTTTGTGCCAGGCGGCTGCAGGGAGAGCCTGCATATTCCTGCTCTTATTTCTGCATTCCTTTTCGTTGAAACAATGAAAATAATTCCGTCACTGCCCCGAACTTCCCTTTCTTTCTTCCTCTTCGTTATTTAATGCATTTGTCGCAAGCGACCTTGGTGGGAGCTGTAAGGAACCTGCCGCGCCTTGTCATTTTTTTGTGCAAACGATTAAAAATGGAATGTATTCTCTCAACACAGGCTCCTTAGAGAAGCTCTTTCCTTCCACCTGTGTGTCCTGTTTTGTAATCTTGAGCCAGGAATTGAACTTGCCTGCTATTCTTTCCCTCTCTCTCCTTTTTTACCTTTTATTTTTGCTCCCCGGTTTCTGCCAGGAGTAGCTCGTTGCGCCCCTCTCAATCCCTGAGACCCTAACTTGTGATGTTTAGCTTTTAAATCCACGGGTTAGGCTCTTGGGAGCTGTGAGTTGTGCTTTGACATCTTTATTTTCTTTTATAAATCTATCTATCGAATGTATACGCGGATACATAGAGACGTATACGCACACATACAACGCCGTTCCTTTTAATGGAGGGGGGGAGGGAAGGAAAAAAAAAAAAAAAGCAAAGTGCAGCTCTCCTCATGGCAGGGAAGAGGTGGCCGCTCACCTTCCCAACCTCGCATTAACACAGCGTTGGTTGTGCCGGAGGTTTCTCTTGCTCTGTGTGTGTGTGTGTGTGTGTGTTCACGGGCTGATCGTGCAGTGATGCTGTACGGGGGTGTCTGTGTGTACACACGGCGTTGTTACATCCACGCGTGCGGAGATAAGAGACACGCGGGACGGATGCATGGAAATACAGCTCTTGAGGTGTGTGTGTGTGTATAGAGACACACACGGTCTGTATGAATATGTATGGGGGTAAATAAACCCGAGATATGTATATATATTTACATACGGAGGTGTATTAATAGCCGTAGCAGTGTTTTCTTGCTGTGCCTTGCTGCAGGCCGGTGCGGGCGCACAGCATCATCTCTCCTTGCTATTTTCCTCCTTGAGAGCAGCACGGAGTACCCTGAGAGCGTAACAGTAACAGCTCGGTACATTGGTGCTTGACCTCAGCTGAAATCCCAGCATGCCTCATGCTTCCAAGTTTAAAAACCGAACGATTAATCTTAGAAATGTACTCTTCGGAGAGAGGAAAAAAATATATTTTTATATATACATATATATACATATAACCAGCCAGGAGAAGGGTCAGATCTCGCTGCTTGGTAGAGCGAAAATAAAGAATAAAATGGCTGCGTGCATCCCTGGTTGGAAAATGACTGAAAGAAATCACCAGCAAACGCTGAACTTTTATTGTAGTCCTTTTCTGGAACGTCCAGCTTTCCTGGTTTTTCAGTCCCAACGCGATGTAAATGTCAAACGAGAAATGTTAAAAGTGTTCCCGCTGCTGTTTTCCTTATTAGATTTTCTTATACTGCTGTAAAACTAATTATGGCTGGAACTGTATTTCTTATCTGTGTTCTGCAAGGCGATTTGTAATGAAGTTACTGTACCTTGTTATGGCACCGAATTGCTGTCTGATATTTGAATGCAAATGCTTTAACTCCGACCACAATGCACCGAGAACGAATCGATGGTGCAACGTCGGGTTCTCTCAGCGCTCCGCACCCACCCGACGGTACCGTTGTTTAATAGGGATCGAACTGGAAAAGGTTCTGCTCCCTTCTTGGTGCTGTGTATTTTTACTTTTTATTGACGCTGTAATATTACTGACCGTTCTGAAAACAATGCCGACGGAGCCGCTTTTGTACCGCGTTTGTCACCCCGAATTTCAAAGCGAGAAACCTATCCGAGCGTCCCATTACCTGCTGGGCAAAGGGAGCGGAGCGCAGCGCGCAGCAACCCGCCCACCTTTGTGCTGACCCCGCTCAGGGCACGGACAGACAGACAGACAGACAAAAACTCGTTTCCCTTCTATTATTAATTATTATTATTATTAATAATTATTATTTCCCCCCCCCCCCCCCCCACCAGCTTGCAGCGCGGGGCCGCGCTTTGTTGCAGCCCCCCGGGGGCGGTTCGGCTCTATTGTCTGCGCGCTGCCGCGGGGCGATGCGCGGCTGCGGAGGGGGCGATGCGCGGAGCTGCGGCAAAACAATGGCCGGGGGGGGTGGAGAAGGGGGGGGGGCTGAGGAAAGGAGAGGGGGGGGGACCGAGGAAGGGAGGAGGAGGACGAGGGGGGGCTCTCCGTGCTGCAGAGGCAGCGCCCGCTCCCCTCCCCGCCGGGCGCGCAGCGCTGAGCTCCGGCGCAGTGAAGAACATAATTGGGAGCGGGTTCAATCACTACCAGTCTAGACTCGCCCAGACACATCAATTAGAGGGGCTGGCGGCTTAAAGGGACAGAGCGGCTGCTCCGGGCCTTGCTGCTGCAAGGGGAAAAAATAATACGAACGGGGGAACCGAGAGTAAAGAAACCATACGGGAATAAAATAAGGAGGGAGATCACAAAGCGGGACCCCGTCCTTTGCTTTTCCAGGCTTTTCCAGGCATAACGGAAGGCGTTTTCTCGCCCATCGGCTCCCAGCGCAGGTTCCGCGGGGCTCTGCGCCAATGTCAGCGTTCCCCTATTAATAGCCGACGGGAGGGAGTGCTTTGCAGGGAGCTGCGCCTCAACGCTGCGATTCTGCGGCGTTCTTTGCCTTCTGCAGACAAAAGGAGGGATGTTGTGTTCGGGCTTCGCTTTGGCGTGGTGGCCGTAGAGGTAAAGGCAGAGCTCGTCTTAGCCTGACACCGTTCCTTCAGTGCTGATTTCATTCCGGTACGTTTAAAGCGGAATGAAAGCAAGCTGTGGGCAAAAAGCAGTTTTGTGTTTGAGGAGGAAAATGGCAGAGAAAAATAAATGTTGGGCGTGAGTTGAATTAAGAGAGAGAAGGAATTGGGCTCGGTGTGGATCGAAGGTTGGTTCAGCTCTACAAAATGCCGGGCTGGGGCTCGTTGCAGGCAGGGATAGATGGAATATGCCATCCTGACATTTAATTTAACACACTTCCCAAGTGTTCTGTGCAACACGTACTGCAGATAATTAAAGGGAGATAAAGAGGACAAAATAACGTTTGTGTTTTTGGAATATTGCACTTAGGGAAAAAAAAAAATAATAAAACAACCCCCCCAATTTTGCACAACTCCGATATCTGGGAGTTGTGTCTGAGCAGCAGCTGCAGCATCCAGCTCTGTGAGTTTGACCTCCTTGTAGCTGAGTTGGAACTCGCTTTCCCAAGTTGAAAGGCACTGGGATTTGGTGGCTGTAAAAAAGAAATAAAGGATAAATATAATCCAAGGCAGTTCCGCAGCTTTCTTCCATTGCTGCCCTTTTATTTTAACACGAGGCTGCGTGGCCTTGTGGCTCCAAACCTGGAGGAAACTGTCTTTTCCTTCTGAATCATTTCCAAAGCGCGTAAGGATTTATTGGGCCGGCCACCAAATTGTAGCTGAGATCCGATAGCTGAGCACAGTGGCCGGTGCTGATTAGATGATTAATTAATTTCTAATTGATTTCTAATTCAAAAGTTCATTCTCGGTATATATCTTTGCTGTGAAGGCTCAGCTTAGGAGGAAATCTGACTGCAGCCTCAAAGTCATTTCGAGGCAGCCGAGTGCTTGCTGCAAATGGCAGAATTCTGCACCTCTTGCTGTCGGTGCTGTTAACTCTTTCATTTCTCAGTGCTTTAACGTGATGAAATGTTTATTCCTAATAAACATTTGCTCACAGTCCCTGTAATAACAGAAGGCAGAGTATCAGGTAAACGCTCACCTGCTCCTCAGCTGCCAAATGAGTTGGGCGCTTTAATGGCCGCTTTCCTTTTGTGCTGCCTTATTATTTTAATGATTATTTTGGGGTGTTTTTTTTTTTTTTTCTCTTTTTTTTTTTTTTTTTCCTTTCCTGGGAGCAGAACGGAGCGGGGCTGTGAGGTGGAGCAGCTGGCGGGGCTGTGGGTTCCTGCTGGCACCGTGCAGCTCTGCTCACCCACTGCCAACTGCACAGCGCTGCTGCCCGGCCCCGTTCCCAGCGCTCGGAAGGAAAGAGCATCCCGGTTCTTCTTCACTCTTGGGAACACACACATTGTTTCAATAATCCAGGCAATAAATGCTAATTAGTAATGCTTAAAGACCCTACCAGTCAGAGTCATTACCATAATCTACCTCTTCCTTGTTAAAAACGCTCCTTGCTGCTTTAAAATTTTGCCAGGCGATGCTTTCTTTGCTCTTCCTCTGGAAAGCTCTCCCTGTTGCGTTAGCAATGAGTGCAGCTCTGCTGTAGCACTCAGGCATTCTGTGTAGGCAAAGCATGTGGCAAATGGAACCGGAGCTCGAGAGAAGAGCTTTTCCCACACGTCAGGTTTTTCTTCTCCAACAGATATTTTTTGCTTTGCTGTCCCTCTCTGCACCCTCCCCAGCACCGCCAAAGCCCACTTACAGAGGGAGAACAAAGGAAATCACGAACTATAAAGGCATCATTAAGTGTGAGCAGCAACGGCGAGGTAGCGTGTGTGATATGACAACATATTTCATGGCACAAAAGTAGAGATAATTAAATAATTCAGCGGTATTCTTAGCTAATTAGCACGGAGATCTTTCAGAAGCCATCAGGAAAATGGATCTCATCAAATCTAATAATACGCTACATTTCCCCACGATGCTGTGTTTTCCAGCCCTGCTGCCCCTCCACCACCCGATGCAGTAACACAAAAGGTTACAAATAGTTGCACGTTTAATTGGGCTGTTTTTCAGGATCGTCTTTTCTGCACAAAATGATTTGCTCTTTAGAGGAGGGCAATATATGCGGCTGGAATTTTCAATATTAGCCAATAAAAAAGAAAAAATAATAATAACTGTAGCTTCG